>NC_091803.1:40707321-41016487 GCF_041296235.1 Equus asinus
TGCTGCTCCTTGAGCAAGTCTAAGCCACTGGGTCCCCTCCGATGGGAGAAACCAGAACCAGGGCCCCATCTTCAAATGTATGGGAAGGACCAGGATTTGGAAAAAAATCCTTAAGTTGTAGACTGCTTCAGCAGAAATGACCATTTTAACAGCCAAAGAAGGAAAAAAGTTCAAGCCCCAGTCTCTACGACCCAAACAACTCACTTCCCTGCTGCATAGAATGGCATCTAGAAATTCTGCTTCGTAGAGGAAAAAAATCCTAATTTTTGTCTTTTTTCAGAACTGCCCTAGGACCACTTCAGTACACAAGCAACAAAAGAGGGCACAGCCATTAGGTGACCTTGTGATTTCAGCAGAACGTGCCTCTCTAATGTGGCTCAATTATGATTGTAAGTTTATAAAACAGGGAAAGATTACAGGAATATACATTAAACCACATCAATGAGCGCTACTGAGAAAAAAAAAATAGGTCCAGCAGACAGGTACCAATCAAATAATCAATACGCAGGAAACAGCTACATCACTCTGCTTTAAGAGAACCAAATAATGCTGCAATTGGATTTACTTAAAAATTTTCCACTTGAACAAAACTGACAGCTGTATTATAATCACATTTCCAGTCACTTCATAAGATACAAATTTCATTTCTCCATATTTCTACTTCATTTCTGAAAAGGGGCCAGTAATATTATTCATCAGGCACACAGAGCAGCAGCCTAATTCATAGCGAGGAGGAAACGCTGTTAATTCCATGTTTTCCGTTCCCTTAGAGGATTGGTGGTTTAATTCAAATGTGATTTCTTTTCTGATCAGCCTAGTTCAGGGTTCTAGTTGCAAAGAAGGGCAGGAAAAAAACCCCAGCATTTTAGCTCTTAAGTAAAATGATTTGGGATAGCTCCACTGTTGATGTTGATAACTCCACATGGGGGCTGGCTCACAGCGGTTAAATTCGCATATTCTGCTTTGGTGGCCCAGGGTTCGCCAGCTGGGATCCCATGTGCGGACACCGTGCTGTGGCAGGCATCCCACATAAAATAGAGGAAGATGGGCATGGATGTTAGCTCAGAGCCAGTCTTCCTCGGCAAAAACAAAGGAGGACTGGCAGCAGATGTTAGCTCAGGGGTAATCTTTCTCCAAAAACAAAAGACAATCTACATGTTTAGAAAATGCCAAGGTGGGTGTGAGATTCTTGGTATATTTCACCGGGGGGGTTGGGGGGGGAGTCTGTGCTGGGACCCTGAGTATTCAAATATATGGTAATGATGAACAGACATCCTTTTTTTAACTCATAAGCCAAGTGCCTCAACTACCCAAGACATTGAGAAATGCCACTTTCATGTTAATGAAAGCACCTTAAGTGCTTATGAATAATTAACGAGAGTGCTAAGGTTTTAATCAGGTCCATCCAAAAGCCCTCGCTGAGTGCCACCATGTGCCAGGCCCTGCGCCAGGCCCGAGGGAGAGAAAGCAAAGTGGTCAGGGCACGTTTGCGGTGTGCTTGGGGAGCATCCAGAGAAGGGCGACGTAGCCCAGCAGTGAGGGGGAAGGAGGGCAGGGGCCGGGGGGCAAGCTGGGCAGAGGGGACAGCCCGGGCAAAGGCCGAGGTGGGACTGGCAGGCAGGCTGTGTCCAGGAGGCTACAAGCAGCATGACAGCCAGGTGGGCTCAGGTGCAGCAGGACATAAGGCAGAGGTGAAGGGCTGAGGCCAGCTCCGGTGGCTGTGCCCAGCAGCTCTGAAGTTCATGAGCAAGGGCGTGAGAGTGGACGAGATGTGCCTTCCAGACACAGGGAGCAGGGTGGGTGGACTGGCGGAGGGCAAGGCCATGAGCTGGGATCCCACACGGGAGACACTGGGCACGGACAGCCTGCGCTGGGGAGGGGCAGAGCTGCAGAGGTGGGATGGCTGCTGACCCCGACCATGGGGTCAGAGCAGGGTCAGGAGTGGTTCCAAGGTGGCAGGTCGGGCGATGGGCTGGTGGGGATGCCCACTAGGGTGCTTTGCCACACGTCTACACGTGAAGAGACCCTGCGTGGACTGTCCTCCCTTTAAAGAAGAAACCGGGCTGGAAAGTGCAGGCTGAAGAGCCACAAAACCACACTGGCCTCGAGATGGGACTTCACCCATATCCATCCTTGCCTCTCGGGTTTCACGTTAACAGCATTAGTCCACTTGAGCGTCAGCACTAGACGAACCGCTTCCCCGGGGCTCCACGGCTGGTGCTTGAGCTAAATCGCCCCCGAGGAGCCATCTGGGTCTGAATCCAGCCTCCCCTGCAGGTTTCAGTTCTTCTCCGCTCAGCCAGAACCCACTTTCCTGAAAGTCATCTTTCCAAGAAACTCACCATCTAATTAACAAGCCTGTGTGACCTCTTCCATTTTGCAACGTATCGCCTGGACGGAAAGAGTCAGGAGGCTCTGCTTTGTCAGAACTCCCACAGAGAACCTCGCAACAAGAAAAACAGCTCAGTGCCCAGTGTGGAGTCCAGATGATGAACGCTAATGACTGTTTTCACTAGGAAAGCCTCCGCATGCTGAGGGTGACGCTGAGCATTTTTGAAGGATTCTCTCTTTTAGTCTACTTAACAGTTCTTAGGCAGGCAGTACCGACCCCACTTTACAGATGAGGAAGAAAGGCTCAGAGAGGTTGACTAGTCTGCCCAAGGTCAAAGAGCTGGGATTCAAATGCAAGTCTTTCTGAATCCAGGGCCCCAGTTCCTAAACATTACACTCCTCATTAATTAAACGTTGGATTTTCAAGGACCTGATCTCTTTCCGCTTCCTTGAGCTTTTAGTTTGAAAAACTTCAAACTTGTAGGAAAGTTTCAAGAATACAACAAACACACACATGCCCTTCACCTGGATTCCTGAACTGTTCATATTTAGCTGCACCTGCGTCCTCTCTCGATCTCCACATGCTCACATATTTTTATTCTGTGGATCATTCCAGAGTTGCAGGCAGCATGACATCGCAGCCCTTAATACTTCAGCCGGTACTTCTCATAACAAGGACATTCTCCCACAGAACCACAGGGCCATTATCACACCCAAGAAATGTAATACTGACCTCAATTATATTATCCAATCACACTCTGTGTGCAAACGTTTCCAATTTTACCCAGAAAAAGTCCTTTACAACTACTTTGTTCTTATTCCTCAGTGCAAGATCTAATCCAGTTGACAGCTATCACGTCTCCTCCGAGTCGATAATCTAGCACCGCAGCCCTGGCCCTCTCCATTTTTTTGGTCTTTCATGACATTTACATTTACGAAAAGTTTAAGTCAGGAGTCTTCTAGAATGTCCCACATTCTGTATTTGTCTTTCATATTCTTTTTTTTTTTTTTTGAGGAAGATTAGCCCTAAGCTAACATCTGCCAATCGTCCTCTTTTTGCTGAGGAAGACTGGCCCTGAGCTAAGATCCGTGCCCATCTTCCTCTACTTTATATGTGGGGTGCCTACCACAGCATGGCTTGACAAGCAGCGCCATGTCCGCACCTGGGATCTGAACCAGCGAACCCTGGGCCACCGAAAAGCAGAACGTGCACATTTAACTGCTGAGCCACTGGGCCAGCCCGATATTCTTTATTATTTATGCTATTTTCTCATTTTCACCAGGATAAAGCACATGACAATGACTGGGCCATCGGCAGAATAAGACAACATGGAGAATTTTCCACAACTGACAGATAGGACCACAAAACTACCACTGGCCTTGCAAGAGAAGCAAATCAATGAGCTCCCATTTTCATGGACTGACAATAAAACCACATAACTTGCTTGGGGAGCTTCATAATACTCTTGCTGGAAACCAATCTCTAGGGAATCAGATGAATACAGGCAGGGATGTCCACTTTGCCTAAAAGTTCCCGCCTGCAAGGGCGCTGGGACAAAGCCCACAGAGTGCTGGGAACTGGGGAAACGGGGAGCACTGCAGGGTCATTCATGGCATTCATGTTCATATTCATCCACAAACAAAAGGAGATAAAGAGGGGGACTTGGTCCGGAATTCAGACGTGGATGGAGAACTTGGAGTACCGTTGTCACACGGGCTTCCGGGAGCCTTGCGAGTGCCCACAGCCGTGCCTGTTCTAGAGAACAGGTGGCCTGCAGGTGGGAGGCACAGCCAGGCGGGCCTTGAGGCAGGAACACGCCTGGTGTGTCTGAAGAACAGCAAGGAAGCAGAGAGAGCCAGGTGGTGCCAGATGCTGCTCAGCCTCAAAGGTCACTGAAAAGGTCGCTCCTTTCAGGCAGAGCGGGATGGAGGCCACTGTGAGCAAAGGAAGGACATGATCTGACTTATATTGTAAGAGGATGACACTGCTCACTGTGTCAAGAATAAACTGAAGGGGACAAGGCAGAAGCAAGCGACCGGTTAAGAAGCTACTGCAAGAACCCAGGTGAAAGAGGATGGTAGGGAAACCAGGTGCTGGGGGTGGAGCCGGGAGAGATGCTCAGATCCTGGGTACCTGTGGAGGGAATTGCCGGACAGGTGTGCTGACCAATTGGCAGTCGAGTTTGAGAGAAAGAGGGGAGTCAAGGATGAGCCCCAGGTTTTTGCCGCCAGGGTGGGGCTGCCGTCCAGCTGGGAGATGGGAAGGCTGAGAGGCAGGTTTGTGGCGAAGACAGCTCTCCCCTGTGTTCATGCTAAGTGTGAGATGCTGAGCAGGCAGCTGGGTACTCAGGTCTGGAGTTAAGTTGAGGCTCAGGGCTGGAGACAGGTGAGCTGGTGAGAAGGGTGCACGCCATGAAAAGAGGTAGCTCCCTGCTGCCCTTGGGGATGCAGGCCCCGTGGGGCCAGATGGTCCCATATTCAAAGTGACAGACATCTGGGTTTGTACAATAAAATATCCTGATTCTAAAATGCTGGCAACTAACATGAAATTTGCTTGCAAACATTCTGCCAGACACCAAACTCGATCTGTGGGCCTATCTGTCTGAGGCCAGCAGTGTATTCGATCTCTTCATATGCCTTATTGTCCTGCCTTACGATAATCCTGCAAAGGCAGGCACGGCTCCTCTTGTTTGATCGGTGAGGGAACTGAGGCTCAGAGAGTCGAACTGATTTGTCCAAGGTCACGCAGCGAGGAAGGGGCAGAGCTGGGATCTGGACGCCAGATCTGTCCTTTCCTAAGTCTGCATTTTTCTGGAACCCAAGGCTTCCTCATACCCTCAGCCACCTTCCTAAGGAGGCAGGTCCTAGGCTGCAAACAGCCAGGAGGCGGAGGGAAAGTCCACAGCAGCCTGCCTTGGTAGGAGAAGAGCACAACCGAAATAGTCTTATTGTTAATAATTAGCTTCAAAGGCACGATGGCTCAGGTTCCAGAGAACAAGCCGGATCAAACAGGACGGGCCTCGTGCAGTAAAGAGCCTTGTACCGGCCACAGGGCAGATGGCAGCAGGGCTCAAGAGCAAGTCGCTGGGGCAAACAGAGTGTGCGAGAGCCACGTGGGCACCACCTTTCGGACACCACTTCTGCAGGACGGGTCTCCCTGCTGTAATGCTGCCCCCGACTCCAGAGGCCCACTCTTCACACGGAGCCCAGACAGGGCCTCTTGGGGTACATATCTGGTCACGTCGCCCGGTTAGAAACTCTTCTCACTGCTCGTAGGCTAATCTCTGGATCCCCGATCCACGGCAAGGCAGGCACCCTGGGCCCCAGGCAATGGCCCCTGCCCTCCGGCCACACTGCCCTTGCTCATCCTCGCTCATCCTTCTCCATGCCCCTTCAGCCCCGGGGCCTTTCCAGAACCGGGCCCCTTCCTGACAGCCAGCCCGCAGATCGGGGCTTGCTCCCCCAAAGGCCCTCTGACCTTCAGGCAGGTCAACCCCTTACCTGTCCTCCCAGCACTCAGCACAGAGGCTGGCTGACTTTGGTCTGTGTGATGCTGTGATCGGGGCGTGCCTCCCCGGCAGACCGAGCTCAAAAGGACAAGGACACTCTGGCCTCCGCTCTTGTGATGGTCTGCCTTGGGATGTTTAGACACGTCCCATTAAAGCACAGTGTGCGGGACCACCGCTGTTCCTTGGGAAGTCGGTCCCTCCTTCCAAAATGCCCTTCCTGCTTATCTGGTATTAGCAGTTCTTTTATGAATGACAGTTCATAAAGGCTTAAAGATAAGACTACTTGATAAAATAAAAAGTCGGCACTCTATCCCCAGAGGCTTTGTTGGGTTTTATTGTTGGCGTTTCACTGGGCTGTGGAGGCCGCGGTCTGGGAACCCCGGGGAAGTCTGCTCTATACTTTGATGGCTGTTTTCCAGCCCCAGCCCCCGGCAAGTGTGTCTGAGCCTGGTGACGAGTCAGACCCAGAGCACGGGGACCTGCTTATCTGAAGGCATTTCTTTGGGGGTTTTGGGGCCTCTCTAACAGCCCACTTGACCTAGGATTCTAACAACTTTTGCAAGGCCCTTCTGAGGAACAGCCATCTGGGTTATAACAGAGTAAGAGTGGACATGCTAATAACTGTGGGAGGGTCACAGGAGATGTCTCAGTCAACGGACTATTACGCCAGCCACTAAACGTGCTAATTCTGAAATCTACGCGGTAACGTGGAAAATGGCTTCTGATGTGAATGTGAAGAGGTTTCCAACCTGCTCCCCAGACATCTCGGCCGGGCTGCCTTCCAGCACCTCCTCTCTAACCACCCAGCCAAGCTCGTCATCCTCCATCTGGAACCAGCTCCTCCTCCAGGGCTGGCCCTCCGATGACAAAATCACCGTTCTCCCACTCCCTGCTGCCTGGATCGTCCGCAAGCCAAGAACCCAGAGTCGAGTCGCCAGGGCGAGTCAGCCACAAAATGTTGTCCTCAGACTGTGTCCCCCTCCCCCGTCCCCACTGTCGTTGGCTCCTGGGATCCTGCCCCAACCTCCTAAACGGCTTCACATAAATCAGCTCAGTTACCCCTCCCATCAACCCCCATCTCATAGCCGAGGAAACTGAAGCTCCAGGAAAGGAGGTCACTCGTCCAAGGTCACACACTACGTGAAAGGGGCAAAGCTGGGATGTCTCTCACTCCAGGCACGGTCTGGCTCCCAAGCCCACGTTCCTAACCTCCAGCCCCACGACATGGCTCACAGGACCCCACCGGGACCAGCTGACCTGGCCATTCCAGTTCCAGAGAGCACTTTCAGGACAGACGTCCCTGCGGGAACCTCTGGTGGCCTCCCACTGCACAGGAACTGAGATCTGGTTCATCTCAGCAATGCGCCCTCCTCTTACCTGCTGGCCACACCGGCCTCCTTTGGGATCCTGGGACATGCCAAGCTCTCTCCCACCTTCCAGCCTCACCTCTGCCATCCCCTCTCACTGGCGGGCCTCATTTTTGCATTTTCTCACAGAATCTTCTGGTCCCTCCAAACACGGCACCTCTCCAGAGAGGCCTTCCCTAACCAGCCTATGGGGTCTTTTCTCCCCGTTATTCTCTAGCACGGACCCTGTTCATCCCCTCCACAAGCCAGCGCAATCAACCTGTGAGTGTGCATTTGCTTCCTCACCTGTCTGTGGTGCCCCTGCCCTGCCCCGATCTGGAAGCTCCACAGGGGCAGAGCCCAAGTCTGGCTTTAGCTCGCTCTCCCAGCCCGGCTCCCAGCCATGGGCCTCCCATACAGCCCCTGCTCAACGCATAGTTAAATGAATGGATGGATTGCATGAAGGGACTTAGAAATCAGAACACAAGACTAGGCGCATGCAGCACATGATATGGCTACAAGTATGTAAATGTCAAGTGCCCACATGGACAAGGCTGGAAAGGAAACCGGAATTTCCCTGAGGATGCCTGGTTGCCTCGAATCTCCTTAGGGCCTTGGGACAATGAGGGACTTTCCCCTACTGTGACTGCACGTGTTACCTGGAAACAGGTAAGACTCCGTCCAGAAGCCTCTGAGGCCACTGCAGGTAGGCACCTAGCTTCTCCTCTAGGCCCGCCTGACCTCGGAGCACTACAGGGGTCTGTCAGGCAGTGGGCCCCCTGGTGAACGTGCAGGAGGGGCTTGCCTGGACGGGGTACAGCTCCCTTCATCTGGCCCAAGCAGCCAGCACTGTCTCTCTTACCTCCAAAACAGTGCCATCACACAGGCGATGAACTGGTTTAAATATTTCAGGATGTGTTCCTCAAAACATCGTTAAAGCAGAAAATGCCAACCCCCTGGAGCCCCGCACTCTACCTCACTTATTCAGCAGCTGCGAGGGGACACGGCCAGCGCTCATTCACTGAGCGCCTACTGTGCACCGAGCCGGTGCTGTGGGCTTGACATGCAGCATCTCATTTGATCTCCAACAGCCCTCTGGGCAAGCCTTTTGGAACCATTTCACAGGCAAGGCCGCTGAGCCTCACAAGCATTAAGACACTCAGCATGGTCACAAAGCTGACGGCTTCCAATGACGCCAGGGGCTGCAAAGTCAAATGTCAACGGGCCAGGGTGGCAGAACACAGGCCCCAGCTCTGGGGCTGCCCCCCCCCAGAGCAGCGGCCGGGCTGACGGGGCGGGGGAGCCCATGATTTGCAATGGTGGCAAGCAATTCAATTAAGAAGAGTTCCCCGAAGTCCCTATGTGTTAGAAGTATTTACAGATGCAGTAACAGGATGTCCTCCCCTGGCTCTAACGCACTGGAGGGGGCTATTTTTAAAAGAGAGCTGGCAGGGCAGATGAAACGAGACTTAGCAAAAGGGTAACAGCTTGTTGAAGCCGACGGCTGGGTACAGAGACATTCGTGGTGTTACTCTCTAGAAACGGAAGCTGTTTTTAGTCTGCCCTTCGCATCCCCCTTCCTTTCCCCCTCCTGTGCTCCCTCATTCTTCTCTCCCTCTCTCCCTCCTTTCCTTCCTCCCTCCCTCCCTCTCTCCTTTCTTTCTTTCCTCCCTCCCTTCGTGGCTGCCAGGTCATGGCCTCTGCCCCTGCCACGCTCCTCTCCAGTGAAAACAAAGCAGGCTTCAGGCTGGGTCAGCCTGCTTCTCTCTGGAGGGACAATGCCTCTTGGATGCTCCTGTCAGACGCCACCTGCCAGAGCTCACCTGCCACCCCAGCCCAAAGGCAGCAGGCCTGTGACATGGCTCCAGGACTCTTAGGCTGTGGGTTCTTATCAAAGAGTGTGTTTAGTAAACACACTCCCCTCCTCCTGCTGTGCTGAGCCAGCATTCCTTCAAGCCTTTCAGACCATATCACCTTATCACCTTAGATAACAGCTGACAGATCCCGAGAACACAGAACACGTCCCCCTGCGTCAGCTGCCTCAAGCTGGGCAGGGAGACCAAGCGCTGTGCTCCCAGGACGCCTGCCCAGCTTCCCTGACGCCAGGAGGCTTCCTGCATTTTGTACACACAGAAGGCATTTTGTGAAATGCAAAGCATGCTAATTTTTCCCCAATGGAAGGTGAGAAGCCGCAGCATTTAAGAACAATCACCAAAAAAAACAAACCCAATGCGACAACACATGCATATCTTATTCTAGAACCATGTGCTCAGAAAATCCATAATTCCCAGTATTTTCTGCATGGCGTCCTCTTTAGCAAAGACATAATTTGCAATCAGGCGGGGTAAAGACAGACAGCCATTACTTTCTTAATGGCCAACTACCCAAAAAGGCTCAGTTAAGTGATCTCAACTAGCAATCTAATCAATTAAAATTGATAAGTGAAATACTTTTAACCTTTATTTCAGCAGGCCATTCCTAAGGGGAGGAGGGAAGGAATGCGAATTCCCAGCATAAAATTTAATTCCATTTCATGGATGCAAACATTCTTGCTGCCCTGATGGAATGGCCCCCTTTAAAGCAAGCTGTTTCCCTCCCTTTCCTTGAATCAAATCAGAGAAAGACTGGTTTATGGTTCTCTCCAGCCAACTCGATCAATTTAAACCCTTACAGAAATCCCTGTGGCCACTTCTCAAGGGGGGATCGGAGCACAGAGGGGACATGGCTCCCTTGTTCCCTCAAGACAGAGAAGGACAAAAGAGCATAAACAAGAAGGCAAGAAGCATTTAGACAACCAGGTGAAACCCATAACAATCATTCACCGAGCATCTTCCACATGTCAGGCAGTTGCTCCGCCCTTTATATGAACCACTCTGTTCTATTTGCAGGTAACACTGAGCAGTTTCCTGAGCACAGTTATACGCTAGGCACTATGCTCGGTCATACTATATTTCATATTATATTTCACTCAAGTTTCAAGACAACCTCATAATATAAGCAAGGTCATCCCCATTTTACAGGCGAGGAAGTGGAAGCTGTGGGGTTTAATCATCTGCTCATGGGAAGGCAGGGCAGGGCAGGGGTACCTGGCTCAGAAGCCACCCCTTGATGGTCTATATCATGATTGCTGGTCATGCAACTGAAGAGTTTTGTCAAAACTCATTCAATTGTACATTAAAACTTGATGAATTTTATTGGATGTATATTTCAATAAACTGACTTAAAACAACATGGACCCTCTCCTCACCACACACGACAGAGTGGCCAGCTGCTGTCCCTGTCTTCCCAGCTCCCATCTCCTCTTTGTGAGCTTCCTTCGACGCCCCTCCTTCCTCACTCTCAGTCGACGGTTCAAAACAAACAGGTCCCACCTCCCAGCTCCAGGGCCAGGCATGTGACCCTGGCTTAGCCAATCAGGGAATCACATTCCTCTGCCCACTGATTGGTTCAGGGATGGTCATATGACCCAAGCCAGGCCAATGAGAGCCCTGCCGTGGACTTCTAGGAAAGTTACAGAGAAAAAGAAGCTCTGTCTCTGTCAGGGCTGCTCAGCTGGTTCAGCAGATCTTGGAGCTGCTGATGGCTATCTTGTCACTACCTGATGAGAGCCCTCCTGAGGATGAAGCCAGAACAGAGGAAAGCAGAGCTGCAGATGGAGAGTGATAGCTCCCTAATGACACTGCTTGAGTACCTAGATCCAGCCATGCCTGAAAGCAGAACTACTCCTGGACTTTGCAGTGACATCAGCTAATCTCTCTTTTTTCCCTAAGCCAGCCTATGTAGGGTTTTCCATGTCTTATAACCAGAGTCCTAATAGATCACAATGCCTTTAAGAGACAGAAAACCATCATGCACACCAATGTGCACATGCCCCACAGAGAATGGAGGAAACAGAGAACTATATGCATACGAGAAGGGTTATGGGAACATCACCAAGCTTTATACCCACTGTCTCCTTTAAATCTCAGCCTCATGCTGCAGACAAGAGCACTGTACAGTTAAACAAGCAGCCCCAGGTTACAGGCTAAGCACGTGGTTCTCCAGCCTCCAAATCCTTCATCTCTATCTCAATCCTGGTGATCTGCATTTTTGAAAGCTTTCTTTTTTCAGCAGCAGAATCCTTTAATCATTGGAATCATAGAGAAAACCCTTAATATACAAAACCAGTCAGACTGGTGCTGCTGCGATTACACACAGGGCAGGGACCCTGGAGCTGCGCCCACCTCTGCTTGAGACCCCATCACCCGGCATGGATCGTTCTGCAAACCGCCTGCACGCTCTCCCTGGGCTCCAGCAAGCAGGAGCCATGCGCGGACTTCAAGGTGCCCAGAATCGAGCGCCCTTTCTTCAAAGGTTTTGTGGGATATACACACTTTGTCAGCTCACAGTCACGGATCAGGAGCTGCACAAAATGCAGGTCGCACGCCAGCCCTCCCAGGGCCGTGTGAGTCAGCACGTCAGCCCCGTCACCCCCCGTGCCCCATGACTCAGGACGGCCAGCTCACTCAGATCGAGGACGTCGTCAGTCTTGATTAGGTCCTCCTCACGCGTCAGCGGCAGCTGGGTCTCGGGCTCCCCTCGCAGCCGCAGGGACAGGGAGCGGAGCATGAAGAACACCCGGATGGCCTGCACAGACAGTCCAGAGAACAGAGAAGAGGGAGAGGCCGGTCATTTTGGTGAGAAGCTCCATGTGGAGGGATCGCACAGTGACTCTCAATGTAAAACAAAGCAAGCAGCAGACAAAACGAAGGCCCCCTCGCCCAGGATTGTGATTCTGGGGCTTTCAGCCTTCACCCCGGGGCCGGCTCGCACTGGTGGCAGCCTCCGATTAAGTCCTAGGTTGCTGACTTGCCCACCAACCAGAGGCCAGGAAGTAGAGGGGCAGTCCACAGGAGGGGCCAGCTCCAGGCCACTTTCCCTGCCTGCCTGCCTGGCGGGCATGCACCTGACGGGAACAGCTCCAGAGTCAGGGAGGGAAGGTCTGCGCTGGACTCCCAGCTCCACCATGTTGGGCAAGGCCCTTGGCCTCCGTGGGCTTCATTTTCCTCATCCATGAAATGGGGATGGTAGTTCGTCCCTCGCAGGGCTTCTAGAAGGTTCTGAGATAACACTGGAGGCGAAGCAGTCAGCACGTGTTCTGTAAAAGGGTGACCATCTTTTTTTTTTTTTTTTTCTTTTTCTTCCAAAGCCCCCCAGTACACACTTGTGTATTTTTTTAGTTGTGGGTCCTTCTAGTTGTGGCATGTGGGACGCCGCCTCAGCATGGCCTGATAAGTGGTGCCACGTCCACACCCAGGATTCGAACTGGGAAACCCTGGGCCGCCGAAGCAGAGCGAGCGAACTTAACCACTCGGCCACGGGGCTGGCCCCTAGGGTGACCATCCTTTACTCCAGTCACTCAACAGGCTCGGCATGGGGGAGGGCAGGGGACAAACCACTGTCGCCATTGGTGAGCCATGCAAAGATGAATTCCAGCCCACTTTTGGGTTGCCTTGTTTACAGTTCTGAGACCTACAGGCCTGGCCTACTGAGAGGGAAGCTGTCCTTTACACAAGATACCTCCCAAATCAAGAGGGGGGACAAATTACTGCCTGCAAAGAGCCAGATTTGTGCTGGCCCCTGATGACCCAGGCAACGAGGATGCCCATCAGCACGGCTCAATCCTGCCTTGGCCTGGACCTGGTGGGAGGCCTTGGGCCAATTATTTAATCTCCTAATGCAGAAAATCGGAAGAACAAGCCTACCTCCTGGACCTACTCTGTGTCCTATATTACCCTTTGTCAACCATAAGCACTAAAAAAGATAAGCTTTTATTTCATAATGATGATGATGGTGGTGGTGGTGGTGGCATTAGTATGGAACTGATTGTTCTTAGTTTTTTAAAGATTTTATTTTTTTCCCTTTTTCTCCCCAAAGCACCCCCGCTACGTAGTTGTATATTTTTTTTAGTTGTGGGTCCTTCTAGTTGTGCTATGTGGGATGCCACCTCAGCATGGCCTGATGAGCAGTGCCATGTCCGTGCCCAGGATCTGAACCGGTGAAACCCTGGGCCACTGAAGCAGAGCGGGAACTCAGCCACTCGGCCATGGGGCTGGCCCTAGTTTTTTAAAGTACAGTCATGCGTGCTCAATGATGGGGATGCGTTCTGAGAAATGCGTCGTTGGGCGATTTCATCCTTGTGTGAACATTACAGAGAGCGCTTACACAAACCTAGACGGCACAGCCCACTGCACACCTAGGCCCTATGGTACTGATCTTACGGGACCCCAGTCATATATGCAGCCATCGTCAACCAAAACATCACTATGCAGCGCATGACGGTACAGTCTTTATAAAGACGTCTGCCACAATCAGAAGAAAAAGAAGTGTAGTTTCATTAGAAAAAATCCAAAACAGCTTTTATTCATTATGCACCTATTGTGCGCGAGGCATTGTGGGCACCTTATTGCAATGTCAAGATGTTACATAGGGAGAACGGAGCTGAGCCGGCAGAGCCAGCTAAGGCCACACAGCTGACGAGGCAGAGCCAGGGGCTGAGCCCAGGAGCATCTGAGACTCATGTCCCCAAGCACACAGGGACAGCCAAACGCCTGCACTAGCCCAAGCGCAGAAAGCCCAGGATATGGGTGGTCACTTGAACTATCTGGCAGTTTGAGCCCTGAAACAGTCATAACCTCAGACAGGAGGGAAAAAGAAGGAGAAAGGCCCAAGTCTTGGACAGTCAGGTCCAAGCTGCGTGGATACTCCATTTCTGTGTCAAAAGCCCATTCCTCTTGGGGTTCTGACGGCAAAGCACTCAAGGAGGGCCCTGGCCCAGGGATGGGGAGAGAAAGGCGTGTGGCTCTCTGCAGACCTTCACACCGAAAACCAGAAGCCTTCCAATATCAAAGGAGTTTGGAATCTGGCTCCTGCCTAGAACTTTTTGGTAAAAGATTGCCTTTTGCTCTGCAAGCAACAAATGAAGCTATTCCCAGGAAACAATAAAATAATAAAAAATAGAATATAGAATATAAAACATACAAAATAAAACCTCTCGATGATACTTTTCCTGGTTCCTGCCCCAACTCGTAAGAGAAGGAAGAGCAAGTGAGAAGCCCACACCCATGAAGGTAGGGGGGCAGAGGCCCACGGGGCCAGGTGCTCCACTGGGGCGACAGCTGGGCTCCCACGGGGGTTGATGAGGTCTGGCAGGCAGGTTGACCAGCCCCACAACTCCAAGAATCCACAAAGAAAGGTGAGTTTCCAGGTAAGGGGCATCAAATTCATCCGACTGCCCCCTCAAACAATAGCCACACCCTCTGCTCACCCACGGCCTGGCGGGTGGAGCCTGAAGAAAGTCCTCTCCTTCAAGCCTTTTAACGACCCTGCATGGTTCCCATTTTACAGACAGGAAACCAAAGCCCAGAGTTGTTAGGCAGCCTGCCCGAGGTGACTCAGTTAGTAACTGGACTCCAAAGTCTGTGTTCTTCCAACCACATGCCTTTGCCTTCTTAAGATTTAAGGCTTGGGACTCAGGCTCCCACTGAGTGCCTTTCTTTACTCTGCTAAGTAAACACGCACATGAAACAGTATCACTAAAAAGGAAAAAAGAATTATTCTCCTTTCAGATGCTTCCATAGAATGCCAGCAAGACTGATTGTGGAAGAACAGAGTAGATCTGGAAAGGGGTGACAGCTGGTCACGCTCAAACATAGAGACTTGTCTAGTTTGCTTCCATGCCTCAGGGAGCAAACTAGGGCCAGGAGAGTCCTAGGCATGGAGTCCGAGGAGTGGGGCAGGAGGCAGACAGACTTTGGCTGAACCGGCGGTCAGGAGAGTCACGCGAATTCCGAGACCCAGGACTCGAGCTCTGGAAATGGGGTACCCACCACCCCTGATCACGGGGCCACAGTGAAGGCACGAGATAGCGCCGGTGACACTCTGAGCCCTGGGGCTGGCGCTGGATCAGATGCTCAGTTTGGGTCCCCTCTCCTCCTTTCCTTGCCCCATTGGTAAACCGCTGAGTTGAGGTGACAGTCACTTAGGCGAGAAGCCCACCAAGGCTGTGGAAGTGGCTGTGAAAGTCAGTCATTCTTAAAAGAGTGCTGGGAAAAACAGCGACAAACAAACACACAGAGACAGAGATTGGACTGGCGGTTACCAGAGGGCAAGTGGGGAGGGAGGGAGGGGGGTGAAGGGGAGATTAGGAACATGTGTGAGATGATTGATTGTAATTAGCCTTTGGGTGGTGACCATGATATAATCTGCGCGGAAATCAAGACGTGATGAGGTACACCTGAAGTTTATAGCGTTGTAAAACAATGTTACCACGATAAAAAATAAATAAATAAATACATTAGACCATCAAAGAAAAAAGAGAGTGCTGGAGCGGTTTAAGTGGACACAGCCCACTGGGAAAGCAGTCTGGCAACTGCAGAGTCACAAAAACAGGTTCATACCCTTTGATTCAGAAATGCCACTTCTGGAAACTTATCCGAAAGAAATGAGCCAAAAGGAGAGAGAACACTGTTTTCGTGGAGTGCTCATTACAGTTTGGTTAACAATAATGTCACACCGAAGGCGACCAAAATGTCCCCCAGCAGGAAGATGCCCGCGCAAACAGGGCAGGAGTTGCCAGATCCACTTTGATGCACCCGCGAGAAAGCAGACGTATTAAAACTGGATCACAACAGGAAAGCCTCCTGCTCCGCAGTGGAGAGGGCAGTGGGGAGCACGCGAGGCCGTGGTACACTCTCCGGCGACCATCAAAAGATGTAACTGCAAACGAAGAGAGGGAGGAGACACAGAAATGGCTAAGAGTTGTTTGTTTAGGGTGATGAAATCACAGGAAATTCTTTCCCTCCACTTTCGAAACTCCACGAGATGTGATTGTATTTTCTTTAATGCAGAATACACACCTCAAGAGTAAAAGCAAAATATCCTCTTTCCTCAAGGTCAAGAGCCATAAACACAAAAACTCTCTGCGGCTTCACAAGGGACCGGGGAAACAGACGCCGGGACGAAGAAGACTTCACGCGAATGCATCCGTTTCACAATGGCTTCCAACAGTACTGCATAAACATGGCTAGCGGCTTAAATCCACATTTTGATATTCCCCCCAAAATCCTCTCCCTAACCCCCTTTTCTGTGGCTTGCTTCAGTAGATTGAGACCATTACTCTCTTTCTTTCCCACCTAAGATGCTAGAATGCTCCACCGCTGGCCAGCCCACATTTCCCGGGCGCTTGCTGTCTGCCAGGCACTGGGCTCCTCACCTCACAGGCCCTCTCTCTCATCTACTTTGGGCGAGAGATGAGAGGCAGGACACACGAGAGAGGTTAGGCTTAGGGAGGTTAAGTAACTCGCTCAAGGTCACACAGCTGGAGCTGGCATTGAACCTCGGCTGGTCTGACTCAGGAGTCTGTGTTCTCTCTTAACTGCTTCTCTCAACTGCCCCTACACATGGGGAGGGGCCAGCCAAGTCCAAGGTTCTGCTTGCACGTTCCCATCACACCCAGTAGTTCCGGTGACCTTCCTTCCAACACGTGTTTCCCTTCTTGGCTGGCAGGGCTCAGCGGCGCTCTGACCATCTTGGTCTTACTCTATATTATTTGTTCACTGTCTCTTCTTGCCTCTTGTACCGTGCCTGGGACCCAGAAAACGCTTAACAAGTATGCTGAATGGAAGAATAAACAGTGTCATTTGCAGAATACAAGAGGAAAGCATGACTGTACTGCCAGAGGCCTCCCCGTGGCCTGCAAGGTGCTGGCCCTCCTCTCTGGCCTGTGCACTCGCTCCGCTCCAGTTCGCCTCTTCCTTGAACACAGCGTTCTCGGTGGCACCCTGGGGCCTCTGCACTCACTATTCCCTCTGTCTGGCAAGTGCCTCCTCTAAGTCTCTGCGTGGCCACTCTTCTCGCTCTTCAGGTTTCAGCTCAGAGCAGCTTTTCCCGATGGTTCGACCTGAAGTGGTGCCATCCCTGTTCCCCTCAGAGCCTTTACTGCAGCCTGACATCTAGCTTCATTCACTTGCTTGCCAATAACCTTTCCCCCTCCCAATGTCCCGCGAGGTTTGGAAGGCAGAGACGTCAAGCACAGCATGGGGCACAGAGGGGGAATCCAGGGGCTCCTGATGAATGTCCGAAGGGATATCTTACAGGTGAGGAAGGATTTATTAGTAAGCGTTGCTCGAACTTCTCTGACGAGTCCTTAAGGAAAATAAAGGGCGGGATTTCTGAAAAGGATCAGCCTCCTGAAAGCTAGAAAAGGTCTACTTGGTGGGGGGGGGGGGGGGGAGAAAAGCTTTGAATCCAAAAGGATGAAATGGAATGTTCTTTGGATTCAAGCAAAGAACTTGAAACAAACCACAGAAGCCCTCAATTGCTTGCTAAACCATACACTTCCTTTAGCCCGAATTCAAAGCGCCCTGTTGTGCTCTGAAGCCTGAAACGGGTTGGGAGCTAAGCTTCCGGAGGACTCTGGAGGGCTGCCCTGCAACAGGAACTGGGCCGAGGTGAGCGGTCGAAATGCCCCTTCAGAAAGCAATGTTTGAAGTCGCAAAGGGAAGCTTTTCTAAGGTGGCTGGCTTTGCTTTGAGGCGGCCGGCCCTGCTTTCCTCCATTCTGCCACCTTCTCCCTGGCTCTGCACCCACAGATGCTGGAACTGGAGAGCTGCTGTTATACACTGGTCAGACCAGGCTGAACAACAGGCCCCAGGGGCTCTGTCTGGGCTTCGGTTAGCAGTCTGGGCTGCGCATTCCAGCTGGGGCAAGGGAGGTGGGCAGCACGGCCCTGGGAACCGCAACTAAGTGAGAAGTGAGGGGCAAAGGGGAGAAGAGAAGCCCGACCCTCACGAACTGCTACTGCCTCGTGTGTTTCCGCCTTCCCTAAGCCTCATGAGAACTCCAGCAAGGCAGGCACGTGCTACTTCCCAGATGAGGACAGACCGGCTCAGAAGGGGCAGGAAGCCCAAAGCCCCAGCAGCCATCCCTCCGCCACGCGCCTCACCCTGAGTTTCTCCCGTCCTCTCCTGTGGGCCAGGACCATCTGCCCCAAGCCAGGAGGGCGCAAGGTCAGCAATCAGCTAACAAGGCCAAGGTCCTCGCTGGGCTCCAAGGCCCCCAAGATCCGGCTCCTCCAGCCCCTCCAGCCTCATCACTTCCACATAGCCTCCCTCACTCTGGGCTCCAGCCATGGTCCCCTCCTTGGAGATGCTGGAATGTGACACATCTCTCTGTGCCTCTGCCTACCGCAGCTGCCCAACCCATCCCCAATTCATGCTCATTGACCACCCCTCTGGTGCCTGCTCCACCCCGCTGCCCAGGTAGGATGAGGGACCTGACCCTATGTTCCCTTAGCAATGGCCCCAGCCACGTGGATGCTGCTGCCTTTTCTCACCTCACCCTCGAGATCTGATTCCCTGAGGCCTGGGGCTGTGTTTTGCATGTCTCCGGTGTCCAGCCCTGAGCGGCAGTGCAGGCAGCGATGAAGGCAGCAGAGGGGACCAGCGGGTCAGAATGGGTGCGAGTTTAGGCTCTGAGGCCACATCACCTGGGCTGAAGCCTGACACTGTTTACTAGCTGGGTGACCTTGAGCAAATCACTGTGATATCTTCGTGCCTCAGTTTCTTCCTCTGTAAGATGGGGCTAATAATAGTGCCAACCTCCAAGGATGGCTGTAGAATTACAAGAGGAAATTCATATAAAGAACTCATATGAATGATCCAATTTATAACAAACAATACGAGCTCATATAAGTGTTAAAAAACCCTGATGGACAAGGAACCAAAAAAGAAGGTAGGACGCAACCCAGAGAGTCACTCTCAATGTTCACAGCCTTCTAGACCTTCTGGCTCAGAGCCCAAGGAGAACCTCAAGGACAGGGTCCTCTCTGGCCTGGGGACACGGCAGCCTGTCCAGGGTACAGCTTCACTGTAACCTTGCTGGGAGCATCTCTTAGGCCAACTCTCTTAGCCAAAAGCTAAGGGTGAGCATGCCCACCTGATGGAGGAGTCAGCAAGACAACACTCATTGCTCAGAACCAGTCCTCCTGTAAAAGCCACGCCAAGGATGCCCACTGCAAACACTGTCCCCACAGACACACTGTGCGCCTGGCCGCGGGCCCGCAGCGCCAGCCGGGAGGGTGAGGAAGGATGGCAGCGCTGGCTCGTACAGGGCGGGTCCTGTGGTGAGGGCTGCGGGTTTGCTCAGACAGCAGGGAACGCTGGTTGACTTAAGACACAAGGTCCGACTTCCTCTGCCCCACCCAGGCCTCCGAGGCAAAGTCACCAGGTGGGTGGAGGAAAGTCTCTGGTGTGAGGTGGAATCTGCAGGTCACTCCTGCTTCTCAAAATCCAGGAGTTAACCATCTCTGCCTCCCTCGAGACGGGCCGATTAACTGAGAAGGAGATGCAGGCTGCTAACGGGGGCCCGTGAGTGGACTCCTATAATTCATCCACGAACACTCACGTCTCCAGGGAATGATTTTCCAGGAAAAGGTTACGGTGCTTTCTAAGAAAGAAACCGTGATCTGACGAGGGAGATAAAATACCGTGAAGAGCCCAGCGAGACGACTTCAGAACAAAGCGCTGATAACGGAAGCACACTCTCCAGCTGGTTCTGAGAACTGCTCTGCTCTTCACACACGTTCTCCCGCAGGCCGGCGAGAGTCACAATTTCACTTGCGTGTGCCTGGTCCCGAGATCACTCAGATACCCTAACAGCACACCACCTCGGGCCACCGGGGCCACCCTGGGCTGAGTTCACACTGCCTCACCTGCATGCATTACTCTGTCGCCCCCACATCCATCACAGAAGTCCGGCCCCCTGGCTGCCCCTCCCAGCGCTCAGGGGCTGGGGCTGTGCTCTGCGCCAGTGGAGGCAGCCTGCATGCAACCGACATCTGATGCCAGACGCGACGGAATTCCAATCCCCACTTTCCCAAGAGCAGCACGTTCTGGAAAGTTCCACCTGGTGGGAGGGTTGAGGAGGTACTGTTCCTACTGTCGGAACTCGTGTTGGGAGGCAGGCTCTTGACCTGGTCAGAGACCCCTCCCCCCGGCCTGGGAGTGGGCCTGGCGGGCAGCCCCCGGGAGAGGCTGGCTCTGGTGCTCACTCACCCGCCGGGTCTTCTCCACATCGCCGCACGGCAGCCGCTTCACGAAGTCGATGCCCGTCAGAGGTGTGCCCGTCGGGGGCAGCAGGATGGAGGCATCCATCATGAGATACTCCACGTTCATGGGCTTCATCTAGAAGAGAGACATCACAGGAGACCTCATGGGGGAGGGCAGGCGGGGAGGGGCAGGCCTCACGCCTCCCTCTGCAAGGAACAGACGCCCGCAGCGACCTGCATTAGGATGAAGCGAAGCCTCAGGGTGGCCAGACATGGGGGAGAGGCGCCTATTTGTTTTCTAAGTTGCAGATTTTTTCTCCAATTGAAGGACAGCTCAGACACTCTTGAGAAGGTGCCTCCCTGCTACGAAGCTGTGCTCCCTCGGCCTCTCCGCCCCCCGTCCAGCAGGGAGAGGGGCCTCGCAGGGGAGGCCAGGCGCTTCAGGGCGGTTTGTCCTTGTGTGAGCCTGACTGCTGCCTGCCTCCTTTCTACGTCCAATTATGACGACAACAGTCGCAGTGACGCAGTGAGTTCGGCTTCCTGACTTCAGGGCAGGTGGGGAGCTAATGGCTACCCGTGTACACGCCTCTTTAATCCTCCCAACAACTCCAGAGGGGACGCTTCCCGATCTGCTAATGGGAGACCAGAGGCGCAGAGAAGCCCACTCGGCTGGATGGCGGCGGAACCAGGATGCAGAGCCGGGCCTGCTGGCTCCAGACACCTATGATTTCCACCACACAACCAAGATGCCCCCTCCCTTCCTTGCCCCCTGAGCATCTCCCTTGGGATGATATATCAAAGCCACTTCTAAGCATCTACTAAGTGCCAGGGACCTGCAGGGCTCACCTACCGCTGGACGCGGTGCTGGTGCTAACCCATATTCCAGAGGGGGACACTGAGCTCAGAGGAAGGACACATGGCCACTGGGCCAGACAGCTTTGATGCAGGGCCCTCTGTGGGCACTTCAGCAGTGCCCCAGGGCCTGTCCCCACTTCACTTAGCTTAGCGGCTGGCTTCCTGAAGACTGAGCTGAGGACTGACTTTCAGATACGGGGTCGGGGGTCACCTTAATATTTCTTCAGAGCGCCAGGCATTGTGCAGGACACACAATACACGTGTGATTAAGACAAACAAACTCTGGGAGCTCCCTATGGCGGGAGGGACAGCAACCAAATACTCGTTGAGCACAGATTCTACAGGAGGCATCTCTTAGCTGGTTCACATCCAGCCTGGGCAGCCACGTGGGCCGGGCCCCATTCACAGATGGAGAAACGAAGGCTCAGAATGTAAGCGACCCGCCCAAGGCTGCACAGTCAGTCAGGAGCAAAGCAGAAACTGTGCCGGGATTTAAGAGCCTCAGCTTTTCCACATCGTCAAGTGACAAGGAGCCTACGTTTCCAAACAGGAGAGCGGACTGTGCAGGATGACATTGAGGCGGAGGACATCACGGTAGCCAACCACTGACTCCACTCTGCCCTAGCTAATGATCCAAAGAGGAGACTGCAACACTCTTCTCGGGGGTGGGGGAATAGTGGGGGCTGCGGCCATCAACAAGAACGAGGTGCACACGGGCAGCCATGCATCACTGCGAGGTGAGTTACGCCAATTTACACTCTTGCCTTGAAAAGGCTCTGCAGAGGCCTCAGACGTGCCACGAGTGAGGATGTGGCAAGGGCCCAGCTGTGCCGATGCCCGGTGAACGGGCTGGGGAGCCAGGGGCCCACTGAGCGCACATGGCCTGCCTTTCTCTTTCCGACACTTTAAACACTTAGGTTTATTATAAACTTCCCAAATCACTTCACTCTGGTGAGTAATGTCCATGAAAAAGATTATTTGTCATCTATTTATTGAGTGCCAACTTAGGGGCAGGTGCTGGGGATGCAAAAACAAATGAACAAAACGGAGCTGCAAGCTTCTGAACCTATCTTTTCGCACGATTCTGCCTGCGGGAGGAGAAAGCGGTCACGGGCTGGGGCTGCAGATTCAAGGAAGAGCTACACGTTGGAACATTCTGGCGGCACGGCAAAGGAGGAGGCAGCATGATATATGCAGAAGGGCGGGGGCTGGGAGGAGAACCGCTCTGCTCTGGAAGCCGGTTCTGCCCCTCACGGGCTGGGCAGACGGGGGCACCTCACTCACCCTCTCCGGCTTGCGTTCCCTTCTCGGTCAAAGGAGGGTAATCAGAGCAGCTACCCCACGGGGCTGATGTGGGGAGTTAGAGATTTAATACGGACTACACGCCTTACACACCTGACATGGAACAGGGCCCCAGTCAAATACTACTCATATCAAAGTGAATCTTTTTTTTCTTTTGAGGAAGATTAGCCCTGAGCTAACGTCTGTTGCCAATCCTCCTCTTCTTGCTGAGGAAGACTGGCCCTGAGCTAACATCAGTGCCCATCTTCCTCCATGTGGGACGCCTACCATAGCATGGCTTGACAAGCGGTGCCGTGTCCGCACCCGGGATACAAACCGGTGAACCCTGGGCCGCCGAAGCAGAACATGCAAACTTAACCGCTGTGCCACCGGGCCGGGCCCACCATCTTCCTCCATTTTTTATATGTGGAACACCTGCCCCAGCATGGCTTGATAAGTGGTACACAGGTCCATGCCTGGGATCCAAACCGACGAACCCGGGGCCACGGAAGCAGAGCACGCAAACTTAACCGCTGTGCCACCAGGCCGGTCCCTCAAAGTGAACCTCTCTGACCCCACTTATGACACACAGGGGGAGTGAATGTCATCTGAAATTTCAGCAGTGGTGGGGGTCAATAGGCCCAGCTTTCATCTGCTTCCCCACCAATCTCTGCCCCCAGTTAGACAGAGTTCTTTCTCGATCAGGCAGGGCAAGCTCCACAGCATACAAGAGTGTTTTGGCCCCTCACTTACCGTCATGCTCCTGTACTCATCTTCAAACATGTCCAAAAAAATTTCTTCTCCCTGAAAAGAAAGAAAGGGAGGGAAGAAATTATGCGTATTTTTTCCACAGACAACAAAGTATTATAAACTCCAGTTCGAGGCTTTGGGGCCATCTGTTTCTCATTAGTGAGTTCTCGTAAATCACCGGGAGGTAAAACACACACGTGAGCAGGAACACACGCTCCGATGAAAGGCCAAATATCACATTGCACCTCTCGATGGTTTTCTCTTTTATTTAAGCATATGTAGCTGGATTTCTTCTATTAAAGCAACTTCAAAAAACAACAAAAATACTACATATAATTAAAATATAAAAATGGTTAATATTTTCAAGTGTTTAACATCCTCTGCTTTTCGAGAAGGTTGGACAAATGAGGAAGCCTGGTTAAGTTGCCATGCATGTTAAAACTACGAGGCTCCACACCTCTGAAAGGAAGCGTACAATTAAATATGCTTAACACTCAAATTATACAGCTTGTTCCATTCGGTTTTGAGGCACATCTTCGGGGCTTTGTACTTCCTCAGGGCTGTGACCCCGCCCTGGAGGCCCTTCTCAGAACAGGCTGGTGGGCACAAACTTGGCTCCAAGTCACATGAACCAGGGGCCGAATCCCAGCTTTAACCGCTCGAAGCCTTTCTTTGTTTCGCTGCCAGAGTGGGACGACAGCCCCCATCTGTGCAGGTCACCATGAAGATGAAATGAGATACTGCGCACAAAGTGCCGAGCACAGAGCCTGCTACTCGGGTGGGGCTGGTCAAGGTTAGCGCTCGTGCGCATTCTGATCACTACGGGACGGGACCATAGCTGGGGGGGCGGGGAGATGCAGCCAAATGCGTCATGACTGTTAGAACCGTCCTGTCTCTCTCATAGGTCCTGAATCTCTCTCTCACACACACAGTCTGGCTGGGAAAAGGAATAGGTCCTTTATATATTTTTCCAGTTATCGGAACTACAGATAAACTTGAATTTTCTTGCATGGTGTAAATATCATGCTATAACCACAGCAAGAACCCCTGAAAACCCAAAAGCTTCTGAGCTATGACACTTAGGGTGTAAATCTTAGAGGATGAGAGAGAGTCGGGCTGGGAGAAGGGAGCTGCGACTGAAATACAGCTCTCCTTTTGTTAATGATAAAGAAAAACCTTCAAGGAAAATGCCCACCTATACGTCTTTCTGTTTTTTCAATCCAAAAGCTTTCTAGGGGGGAAATAAACTGAGAGCAGTTATACTGGAAAGAGATTCAGAGATGACTAACGTAACCGTGAGGTCTTTGCTTTCTTCTGGGCTTTGCTGGAGGACGTGTACCCTCACTTAGAGGCCAGGTGTGGTTCAGGGTGGTCCCGGGGGGAGACCTCCCCAGTGCATGGGGGCCCTTGGTGCTGCCACCCTCATCTGGGCACGTGCCCTGTGTTGCAGCTGCATGAGGTCATCTGAGACTGGAGAGGTGCGTTTCCAAATTATGTGACCTGGTTTTATCTCAATGAACACTGACAATAATGGACACTGGCTTAAAAAGCGTCCTGAAAGAAAAAGATTCCTGTGCAAATGTGTATTTAATTCACAGCAGTCTAGAAAGAATACAGGTAACGGAAGTGCAGGTGAACAAGATGAAAACGGCAGCAGCAGCTCCTTTCCTCCTCCTAAGAGGATCTCTTTATCAGCCAGATTACAAGGGGAAACCGCCACCAGCTGGATCTAGAGAGATCTGCTATGGAAGTCAAAAACTTAGAAAACTCCAAGGCATGATATATGGGGTAATCCACTGTTGTTGACAAAGGACGAGCCCTGCCTACAAGTATATTATGCCTTAAGATGAGAGCTAAACAAACCATCACAATGAGATATTTTTAAAATGAATCATCAAGGCTGGCCCAGTGGCCAAGTGGTTAAGTTCGTGCACTCCACTTCAGTGGCCCAGGGTTTTGCCAGTTCAGATCCTGGGTGTGGACCTAGCACTGCTCATCAGGCCATGCTGAGGCGGCGTCCCACACAGCACAACCAGGACCACAACTAGAATATACAACTATGTGCTGGGGGGCTTTGGGGAGAAAAAAAAAAAGAAGAAGATTGGCAACAGATGTTAGCTCAAGGCCAATCTTTAAAGAAAAATGAGTCATCTGGAACCTGAAGACATACCTACAAATTTTTCAGATACTGAAATCCTGGTGGTCCTTTACAAAATCTCACTAAACCTAAGGGTAAATGTTGAGAAGCCTGTGTTAAGGCTCCTTAGCAAACAGGTATATACAAAATATACATGTATATAATTCAGAAATTCCTATGTAATTCAAAAGTAATTTTATATGTATAAACATATATAACTCATGAACATAAGTTCATATGTATAATTTAGTTATTTGCATATATGTAAATATTTCATGATTTACATGTAAATTCATCAATAAACAAACATGCATAATTGATAAACTGTCATATACAAGAGGTGAGTCCTCAAAAGTTGTACTAAGGAGAGAGCGCAGCAAAGAGCAGAGACCACTGCCTGGAGATCACAGACGCGAGCATTTTTATCAGGAACCACAGGTATGACAAACAGCTGAAGACGTGACCTTTGCGTGCACAGGGCACCCAAGACAACCCTGTTTACTCAGTGCACTCCCCTCCACTAATGGCCCATGCGTGGCCCGCTCACCTTATAAAAGTGCCGCACCAGGTGGACGCTTTCTTCTCTTGCGCCCTGTTGAAAGAGAACGAAGGCGTGAGGGAGGCAGGCCTCCTGGAGGTGAGGGCGCCGGGTGAGCCATGAATCCTCAAATCCGAGGGTACATAAGACAGACGCAGGGCTGATACCTTAATCTGTGAAGTGGTTTTTTAATGAGGGGGGAGGGTGGGAGATCTCAAAACAGAAATGGAGACGGACAGGCATTCGATGTGACGACATGGAAAGTTAATATACAGTGAAGTGGGAGAAATGGGCTATAAAATACGGCCATTATGACTCCATTTTTATTTTAAAAAATGTGCGAGTGTATGTGTCTATCTGGAAAGACACACCCAAAGTGTTACTTTTTACCTTTCTGTATTGCCTACATTTTCTAAGATAAAAGTGGAAAGTAAGGTGAAAAACAACTTAAAACAAAGAACGTATATATAAGCACAATAAACTATAATACAATAAACTTGTAATACAAAAGAAAAATTGAAAAATCCTAGACACAAGTACGGAGCCAAATCATTACAACAGAAGCTTCTGTGATTCACTAGGTGCCCCCACGGAGCCACTCGCAGCAGAAGGGCAGTTCCGCTAGGGCTCTGGTCTGGAGGCAGCTGCTTCCCCCGCACCGACCTGCTCCAACTCTCTCGGCCTAGGCAGCAGCAGGGAGGCCCTCACCTCCAGGCAGGCCAGGTGCACGTCCTTTATGATGCAGCCTGTGCTGGTCACCACTTGCTGCTTTAGGAGCAGGCAGCTCAGCTCCAGCGTCGCCAGCCGGATCTTCCCGTCTGCAGAGCACACCAAGGTCAGCCTCGCACACCCGGGGCTGCAAGCCCTTCAACTCAGTCTCCTGCCTTGCCCACGTGGAGGTTAACAAGTCAGCTAGCTGGCCGACTACATGAGGCCCCCTGACATCCAATGGGGACACAGAGGGAACCCCCTATGCCAACCCCCTTCCCAATCAGCTTCCATATAATGTTCCCATCAAAACTGCCCATGCCGAATACTCCCCACAGTCCCTTTATTGGGGGGAGAGGTAGGAAAGAGGGTAATGAATGATTCTAGAAGGCCTAGAAAGTGGCCGTCTGAGGTCCCTTCGCTTGTCCAGCATTCTTTCCCCTTCAGGGATGGGCACCCCCACTTTCCTTAGGAGAACCACAGCCCCACTCCTGGTCATGTGACTTGGGTGGAGCTGGTCCCAGGGATGGGCACATCACCCAGGCTGCTCAGGGGGCTCCCATCCCCAGGTAACAGCGATCGGATGGAGGGTGGGCAAGGGAGCCAGGCAGCAGTAAGGCTCAACTCCACAGCCTGCTAGAACCCGGGCAAGAGAATCTCTCCTGTGTGGGCTGCGGAGAGGACAGGGGCAGTAGCGGGCCCTGAGTGGCCCGAGCAGGATAACCCACAGTGGCCCCTGCCCCACCCACGCTGGTGTTTTCAATCTTTGGTGAAGCATTCTGCAAACGGGGCCCTGAGTCTGCCATTCCCCCCCGATTGCCCAGGTGTCTCCCCCTTAGCAAGTCCAGAGCCCAGCAGAGAAAGGGGAGGCGGGAGCTGCTGGCAGATATCCTGCCAAGTCAGAAGGCTGCAGAATCCAAGGAAAGTCTTAAAAACATTGCTCGAGCCCCTGGATCTGGCTGGGCCTCAAGCCGCGGCCCAACAGACAAAGTTACACAAGCCAACAGTTTTGTTTGTGTTTGTCTTGTTTCAGGGAGCCTGAGCTGGGTTTCTGTAACTGCAACCGAGCTCTGACTGACACAGCCCACTCTCTCCTGTGAGCCAGGCTCGGTCTGGGCGCTTCACAGACGCTCCCCCAAGGAGTGTCTATAAAAAGCCCTCGTAACGGGGGCTCCGAAGACTGAGGTTTAGAAAAGTGCAGTGACCTGTCCAAAGTCCCACCCTGGGCAGAGGTGGACTGCAGGCGCTCTGAATGCCAAACCCATGTCTGGCGCGGCTCGTAGAAGCATCTGCGATGGCCCGGCCAAAGGGCAGCCTGCTTTTGCACACACTCCTCCTGGGGCTTGAAGCTCACTTCTGGGGAGATGTCTCAATGTGGAAGTAGGGGCCAGGAAAGGGGAAGTCTCCAGGCCACACTTCTGGGGGGCCAGAATGGGTCCCTGGGAGAAAACTGGAGGCAGGAGCCCCAGCCACAGCTCCCTGCCCGTCCTTTCATAAATGCCTCCCTGTCCGGTGGGGAACAGATGAGGAGACAGGCTGGATCTGCTTAAAAGTCAATAGGCTATACACAAGCAAAACCAGGGCTTCCTGAGCATGACAAAGGGGCCACCCAGAGAAAGGCTGCTTAGTCTCAGTCAGTGGCTCTCCCTGCCCCAGCAGGCCCAGCGCTGACGTCCTCTGTGCTGCCACCCGGCCCCGCGGCTCCCGCCTGCCTGCCCTGTTCCCAGACCCACTGCTGGCCGGGTCAGAAACACCCCTGCTGCTGCCTGCAGGGAAGCTGGACGTGATTTTCCACAGGACCCTTCTTCCTCTGCGAGCTCCTGCCAAGGAGCTGACCTTCTCCCCCGGCCCCGCCTCTTGAGGGGAACGGAGAGAACAGCAAGCCCCTGAGTCCTCATCGCAGCTTCCAGACTGTCCCTCTGAGCTGCCTCAACCTCTCCTTGGAAATCCAGACTGTCCTATACACCAGCTCCCAAGGGGCCCAGTCCCTCCCCACCCTGCAGGTTCCTCTCCCAACATCCAGCTCACACCCCACCTTCCTTGATCACTGAGCCAAGTCCTCTCACACAGCTCCTGCCAATCACCCGCCAGCTACCATCTTTGGGCCACGCTCTGCCTCCCCAGACTGGACGTCTCAGCAGAGCCTGACCCTGCCCAGCACCCCTTGGTCGTGAGCCACACACATCTCTCTTGCCGGCCAAAGCAGCCTCCTCCCCCGCTTCTTCCTCTGTGGCGCCTGGTGCATTCTCCCATGCTGGCTCCCCTCTACGTCACCTCTAGCTATCTGTAGTGGCCCAGGGCTTGGTCCTAGACACGCCTCCCTTCTCTCCTGCGGTTTTAAAAACCATCCACATGTCTGTGAGTCCCGCAGGGTCAGTTCAGCCTGACCAGTTCAGGCTCTGAGATCTAGATTCCATCTCCATGCGGAGTCCCAGAAGGTGAGGACTTCACAGACGCCCAGCTGCGCTCCTGGAAGGCAGGAGCCAGGTCTGTCCTGCACTCACCACTCGCACACAGTGGCTGGCACGCAGGAGGCGCTCAAGAAACACGTGTCGAGTTTACTGATGCCCTGTTGACCCCCTTGAGGCCACGGACCTGGCTTTCCAAGGCCTGCACTCACTCCCGGGCAGTCACACTGTGCTTCCGGCCACCGCTTGACTTGTGGAGTCCTCGTCTGCAATCACAACCCCCGCCCTGCCCCTCTCCTGAGCCGAACTGGGGCCACCCCTGGATTGCTCCTGATTGCACAGCTCAGCGGCTCCCTCTGGACCAGGCTGCATCACTGCCCTTCCCCACACACTCACTCGCACTCCCACAGCCTCTCTCCCTGCCTTACAATCAGGGTTTCTCAACCCCAGCACTGCTGACGTTTTGGGCCAGATAACCCTTTGTTGTGGGGCTGTCCTGTGCATTGTAGGATGTTTAGCAGCATCTCTGGCCTCCACCCACTAGATGCCAGTAGAACCAGCTCCCTAAGTTGTGACAACCAAAAACGTTTCTGGACATTGCCAAATATCCCTTGGGGGGCAAAGCTGCTCTCACTTGAGACCCCCTGTGAGAGGTCATCCCACCTGTCATCTCTAGCTCTTGCTGGGGCTGCAGATCAGTGTTGGCCAAAGCCTCAGAGCTAGGCTGGCAAGTGCCAGGCACTGGGCACATCTCATATTATCAAGAGTCCCCGCTCCAAACCTTCCAACCCTCCCCCTGGCTCACACTCTCAGCCTCATTCGTGCTCAAAGGTGGCCTCGGGCCACCCAAGAGGAGGGCCGCAGACATTGACAAAACTGGCAGAAGGGTTTGGTGTGGAAGGAAAGGAAAGACAGGGTCTGGCCCAAACACCATGGGTGGGGAAAGGGGGGAGGCCCAGACATGAAGACCCAGCTGCAGTGGGCAGGCAAGCATGGGTGGCACAGACATGAGTGTGCGTGGCAGGGGGAGTGGCCGAGATCTGCCTGGCTTCCGAGAACCAGGGCTCCTGGCGCCAGCGTGGGTGTCTGGTCCCTCTAAACGCCACCGCCCCTGTGAGCAGCCAGCAGCCCCAGGCACCTGGCTGGGCAGCATTGTTCATGATCCTGATGAGTCTTTCGGTGAGTAGATGGTTGTAGGTGGTCTTCTCGGCTGCGGTGGGCACGGGGAGCTGGATTCGCTCTAGTTTTTCAGGATCCATGCCTGGAACGGAGAAAGGAGCAAGCTGTAAGAGGAGCTGCCTTATTGAGAACCTCCTCATGAGGAAGGGGCCCTCAGGGTGGGGCTCCCTCGACCTCAGCCATCCACGGTCCATCTTCGTGATTTCTGCCACAACTTGTCGCTGCCTGTACTGTAACTTACCTCGGAGTTTTCCGTAAATGGAATTTAAGTAAATATATTAAAACATGCATTTTCTATCACTATCTCTAAACAGGAAATCAGCATTGCTGCAATGTTGACAGTAACTGTAAAAAAAAAAAAAAAAAAGAAAGAAAAAGAAAGAAAACCAAACCAAATAATGTTCTTACATTTTAGCCAAAGACTGTTGACCAGCTATTCACTGTGACCCAAGAACTGCTCTGTCTGGCAGTCACTTAACATGTTGGTGAGGAAGACACGTTAGCCCCAAATGGTGACGTGCTCCTGGACATAATCAGAGGGACTGGAATGGGAAAAGAAATAGAACTTCTGCGTGGTATGCTTCACTGCAATTTCATGCCACCTGAGGCCACTCCTTTATTAGACACATTCCACAATGAGGGCAACACAGACCTAGAGACACAGAGACCCGAGAGAAAGGAAACTACAGTCAGACCCAACAATCACACCTCAAGCTCTTAACACCAGACTCTGAGAGCTGGGCCCACCATTCAACCAACTCAGAGGGCAGCAGGTGCTGTGCTGGGCGACGGGGTGGCATTCGCAGAAAGGGACCGGGCTAACCCTTCTTGCAGAAAGGTGCAAAGACAATGCAACCAGGAGAGCAGATCTATCTTTCAGAGGCAAAGGAATTGCTTTTCTTCTAGCGAAAACCAACAGCATGAAGGACCAGAGAGGGGAGAGGCGGGTGTGAAGGAAAGACGGAATGGGCCCAGTCTGTGAACACAGGGTCGTTTTTCCTAAAGCGGGCCTGGGGGCCACAGGACGCCTGCTGGGGCCATGGCACAGGCCAGGTGTGGGCCAAGAGGGGTTCCAAATCCACAGGCTCTCATCCGACAAAGCTCTGGAGAAACACACTTGCAGAAATAAACACTTCGCTCGGTCCAAGCCTGGAGAGCTGAACGAGTTGTTTGTGCTTAAAGCACGTCTTTTCCTGTTATTCTACAAAAGGGGGGACGGTGGCACTTCTCGGAACTCTTGAAATACGGCCCCTTGAGTACTCGATGACGCTTCATTTAGAACGTTGACAAACCAGCGGAGGATAGCACTGAAGAGCTGATTGTCTGGATTCTGAGTAACTCCTACACACACGTTGACGTCATAAACCATAACAATATATCTTGCTTTATTGAATTCCTTCCAGCTCCGAACCAGAGGCTAAGTCATGCCAAGGAGAGGACGCGGGAGAGGGACGGCCCGAGGGCCTGAGTTGGGTAGGTCTCTTTCTCACACCCCACTAATGCGGCTTTGTCGAAAAATCGGATTGCAAAGAAAATTTAATTTGTGGATTCTCTGTCCCATTTTGAGCTGAAATGTCTAACTCAGAAGTATTACACGGCAAGAAGAACAGGAGCTGAATCTTTCTGGCATTTGGTTTTTCCAGAGATGTCAATGCTGTCTTAACATCTCTCTGTTCTTTCATTTCTGGCCCTCTGGGAACTGTCAGTCAGTGGTTCTGGGAAAAAAATGGCTCCTCAGCCTGCCTGGTGTATCGCCAGGTGTCCCGACCCGGCCCTCTGTCACCCTCTTCAGAGGACAGCACAAGGGGCCGAGCTGCTGGCTCCCTTGGGAACGTGGCGGTGGCCGGCGGCACCAAGGAGAGACGGACTCAGAGCAGTTCTTCATTTCCACAGGGAGCTCCACTTTGTCTCTTTCCTATTATTGTTCCCTACTCCCTTAGAATTTTTGAAAGTGAGGAAATCTGTGGCGAAACTTTCTCTCAAAAGGAAGGAAAACGCTCAGTGGTTATCCTGACCTTCCTCAACGGGGCCTCCACTCTCTGTGAAATGAGGGGCCCCGGAGGATGCAAACATCTGGAGAGCTTCACAGGACAGATTCCAGTTCAACCTCTTCCTTTAGTGAGGAAATTAAGGAACAGGGATGTGAGGTCACATCCCCAAGGTCACAGAGCAAGTCAGAGGCACAGTTAGAACTAGGATAATTCCAGAGGTGGACAGGACCCAGACGGCGAGGGGGTGGTACCACCAACCGGGTGAGCCGACCATGGCAAGCAGCGTGCAAGGGCCTGCCCTCCAAGCTGGCAGCGGCCACCACCTCAGGCCTCCTTGTGCCCTTGGGCTCCCTCTCTCCCAGGGAACCTTCCACACTGGTGGGGGTGGAGGAGAAGTCAGCTGGGCGCGGGAGGAATTTTGTTTTGATACTTGATGCCCTTTGACCCTCGGTCTCCTCACCTGTGCAATGGGAACAATGACGGTTAAGTGCCCGTCCCATGGGTGGCGTCAGGATCCAGAGGGAAGAAGCGCGTCAGGGCTCAAAAACTGTTACCTGTTGTTATTATGCACTGACGGGAGTCCTTTATTGTCCTTTAAGCATGGCTTACTGTATTTCTATAAGGTTTGTGTTACAAGAGGGAAGAAAAGAACAAAAGGACCAGAAGGAAGACAAGCTAAGCAAAGCTAAAATCGAGCTAAGAGGAAGGCACGCTGAGCCCTCCGGGGGCAGCTCCGGGGACGAGCTGCTCTGGCTGGGTTCTGAAGGGTGAGCGGGAGTTTGCACTGAGCTGCACAGGGCGACCCAGGACTTGGCGGGCCTAGGGGGGACTAGCAGGAGTGTGGGAGACCCCGGGCAGGGTGGGGGTCTCTGGGAGGAAATGATGAGGGAGACACGGGGCAGAAGGGACAGGCAAGGCTCGAATGCCAGGACTCCTGGAGAGCGGCTAGCGGGAGGTGACACAATCTGGTCGTACGCGTTCTGGCCTCCATTCCCCTGGCCACTCGAGGTGATCTCTGTGCTTCCAGCACTTTTCCCCAAACAGACTCGGTATTGCAAGGCATTCTATGCGAGGTGGATTTTACCACCAGCCACGGGGAGACAGAGAGCAGGGTCGATCCCACATGCCACAGGTAAAACTTCGTAAAAAGCCCCTTCACACATCTCCGTTCTTTCCCCGAAGTTCCTCCCAGGCAGGTGCCGCATTTTCTCTCCCGTGTCTCTCTCTTTCACCCACCACGGCCTCTAAAACCCCCTCTGTTACTCTGAATTATCCGACTCTGGCTCCAGACATTCTTCTGGGTCCAAACAAAACGGAGGATGACAGTTGTGAATGAATCAGGTCAGTGTCACGACACGAGAAGGCTATGCATGTGAAGGGAAAACGGCACACACGCGCATGCACGGACATGGACACACACACACCCACACACAAGTTTTCAGTCACTGAAATGAAGGTTTTGTTGCAAGCCCAGTTGTTTCTTTGCTAGCCATTTCCCTCTGACTGAAATAAACACGGCAGATAATATAATTGGCCTATTTGCTTCAACCCTTAAGTACCGAGTGTCAGACAAATTCCAAAGAAACCCAGATGGACTTCACATGGCCCGGAGAGACACATAAGCAAGTTCCGTCTTCCAGGAGACCACATGCTTCCTCGCTCCCTTCCCGCTGGGGTCAGATTCTGCTCTGCCCAAATGAGTCAGACCGTGTGTCCCCTGTCCATCGCTTCTACTTGCCCTTGGGGGCAAGGCAGGGGTGGAATTCCAACTGATTAACTCAAAGAACCCAAAATAGAAGGGAAGGGTGTGGCTCTGAGATGTCAGTAACCAGTTACTAAGCTTCTCCTCTAAGTTCTGATTTCTGGATTCTTCCTCCTTAGCAGTTGCCCCCATTCAGGATTGGGGTGGAAGAGATCCAGACCACAGATACATAAAAAGAAGCAGACAGACAAACCTGGATAAAGAGACCACAATAGGGCCAAGTAAATAACAGTCAACATTAATTTTTTCTTTTGACTATGGAAGGTCTCCTTGGCTGTGGTCACACAAGCATCGCCAGCTTTGGAAAACTATACACCAATATTTCGAAAGCCAACCAGATGTTGGGCCAATTTCCAATGTATTTCCAGTTCTGATTCTGTGTCAGTTGAGATCCAAAATGATGTTTTGCCAGCTCTCTGCATGGCCAGAGCCTCCTTTCACTAAGTACCTTTCAACCTTTCTCAAACTTCTCATCGGTGTTCCAGTAACTTCTCAGCAAAACAAAAAGCCCAAGATATCTCTTGGGTAAACAGTGATAAATGGAGGAAGCATGAGCGGAAGGGAGCGGGGGAACCTTTAAGAATACAAAAGCTGTAAAACTCACCCCCCTCCCTTGGGCCAGAGCTCTGCAGACTTGACAAAGGAGAGGAGGATGCATTTTCTATTACAGATAGGAACCAGAATTCATTATGTGGCCCAACTGAATCACGATGAGCGCCTTCCTCCAACCAGTCAACCCTTTCCACTGTGCGATATTCATTTCGGTGCAGCCTCTAATCTATTATGATTTACTGGAAGGCCTGAGCTAACATTTGGTTTTTATTAACATTGCTTTTATGTTAAAATTGTCTTATGATAAAAAAAATCTATCAGAAAGAGACTGTTTCATTAGGGGCCCTGCTTGGAGGGTACTGATCTGGAAAGAGAGGCTGAAGGTTCAGTGCAGCTAACCGCCTGCTGCCCAACCAAAAACCAACCAGCCAAACCCACCACAAACCCCCACCAAATGCAGACCTTGTGCCCAGAGGCCAGGACTGGAGCATAAACTAGGCGGCAGCTCCCTGGCTATGCAGCCTCCCTTGGGGGCCCCCCAAGCTCCTGGGCCTCAGGGTACCAAACTCGAACTATCCAGTTTCCTCTCCAAACCGGCTCCGTGGCCCACGCTCACCAGTTCCGGAAATGCCATCACCAGCTGCACAGTGGCGGAAGTCAGGGACAGGGGCATCACCCAGATTCCTGCCTTGCAGCCCCCTCCCATCCAACTCAGGCAGATCTCCTGCCTCAGCCTGCTCCTCTCCTTGTCTCTCATCTTAGTAGAATGGCCCCACAGTTGCCCAAGTATCCTTTTACTCAACCCCCACCTCCAATCCATCAGCTCATCCTGGCTTTAGCTCCAGAAAATATCATAAAACCTTCCAGTTTTCTCCATCGTTACAGCCAACACACTAACTCAGTCCACATTCTCCCTTGCCTGGACCATTGCAGCAGCTTCCTAACAAGCCTCCCAGCTTTCCCTCTTGCAACTCTCCCCCGCTTCCGTTAATCTACTTTCCAGTAGCCAGACTGTTCTTTCAAAAATTTCCATCTGATCACGTCACTCTTCTACTTAAAAATGCTTTAGGGGCTTCCCATGGCACTTGGAATAAAATCTAAATTCCTTTTCGTGACCTTCCAGGACCTTCACAGTCTGGTCCCTGCCCACCTGGTCAGCCTCACTTTGGCCTGCTTTCAGAAAGCTCCTCGAACCTGTAAGCTCTTTCCTACCTCAGGGCATTTGCACCGGGTGTTCTCACTGCCCGGAGCACTCTTGCCCCAGATCTTTGCAGAGCTGACTCCTTCTCACTCTTCAGACCTCAGCCCTGATGTTCACTCCTTAGAGAAGCCTTCCCTGGCCACCCTCGCTGGTAAGCCTTCCCTCACCACCACTGGTTTACTGTTTGTCACTCCACAGTCAGAATTTATCTTTTTGTTCACTTGAGTGAGGCTCGTCAGACTTCTTCCAGTGCCTACAACACTGCCTCGCATGGAGTAAGTGCTCAGCAGATACCCGTCAAATGACAAGAATGCCTTTCAGTGTCACTTCCTCAACACTGTCCATACTGCCCACATCTCTCCATCTCGCCCCTCTTCTGGCTAAACCGTTGTGAGCCTGTTCCAAGGGGCGCAGAGAGGACCAGCCCAGCTCCAGGCTGAACCGCCCTTCAGCAGTGCCCATGCAGCCCGGAGGATGCAGTTCCCAGTTGCTGCCCACCCCCTCCCTGCAGACCGGCTCCAGCTGCCCAGCTCTCAGGCATCCGCCCTGCTGCCCAAAGAATGGACGGCGATCCTATGGACGTCGCACAGGTTCTGAGGTCCCCTGCGCTCTGCACTCTGCCAGTTAGCGTTTCAACCTTCTGGCCACTTCTTCCCTGGCCCCCTGAACCCTCCGGCCGAGTGAGCTTGGGAAGTCTGCGCTGACTCCCGCAGGCAGGGTCCATGCCCGTCACCAGGCCCGTCGGCCTCCATGGTGCCTTAGCTTCCTTCTAGGTTTTTCCTACCAGACGGCAGATGCTCTCTTGGGGGATGGCCTCGGTCGGCCTGGAGCGCACTGCTGGCATGCAGCTGGTGCCCCTGCATTTATTTAATACCTCCAGGAGTAAATTCACCATCATCTACCTGATCTACACGGTCTTTTGGAATCAAAGGAGATTTTAGACCAAACAAACGGTCACGTACAAAAGAAGGCAAACGCACGTAAGCTACATAGACGACATGACACTTTCCTGCTTGAGCGCCTTCAGAGCTCCCCCTGCATCAGAATACAGTCAAAGCTCCTGACCCCCATGGGTTCCCGCTCGCTGGCCATGCTGCCTCCCCTCCCACCATTCTCGCCTCGAACCCTCCACAGCAGCCACATTCGCCTCTGTGAAAGTATTTGTTTGGTTCACCACTGTATTCTCAATATTAATCACAGTGCCTGGCATCTAACAAGGGCGTCAGAAACATTTGTTAGAATGTGAATAAATAACTAAACGAACAGCATTACAGGAAATGGAAGAAGGATTTAAATTCCCTCGAATATACAGTTCCACTCCTTTCAGAAGAAATCCCCAAGAAAGAGAGGTAGGCTCCTTCGGCAGGACCTCAGGACGGTGGGCACTCTGGGCTGCAGCAGTGGACGAAGGAGGCAGGGCAGCGTGCGTGTGCAAACCACGACTTCTGCACTCCCCAGTGCAGGTCGAGGTTCCAGGAAGGAAACCTGTCGGGAAAGCCAGCCACCTGAAAGACAAGGAGTTCACCCATGGGCCCCTTGGCCCTCAGGAGCCTGGCAGGCAACTCCACCCCCTAGGCAGTACATTCCATGCTGACGCCCTGAGCACAGGCTACCAAGAAGAGAGCGGCCTAGGGGAGCGGCCACACGACCAAGAGGCAATTGGTCAGCACACTGTGGCTGGGTGCTGACTGGGCACTAAGCTGGGTACTGCAGGGGCCACCAGGAGAGGCTGGGGGCTGACCAGGCGCTAAGCTGGGTATTGCAGGGGCACCGGGAGAGGCTGGGGGCTGACCACGCACTAAGCTGGGTAGTGCACGGGCACTGGGAGAGGCTGGGGGCTGAACACTCACTAAGCTGGGTATTGCACGGGCACCGGGAGAGACATGGTCTCCACCTTTAGAGACTGGACAGTCCAGAATGGGAGAGAAAATAGAGAAAGAAAAAGAGGAATAAAAAAGTGTCATGGGAACTTCATGGAAATTAAAAACAGCTGCTCTTCAAAAGACATTGTTAAGCAAATGAAAAGATAAGCCATAGATTGGAAGGAAATCTCTGCTAAACTCATCTGATAAAGCATCTGTATCAGGACTTGTATCGAGAATATATAAAGAGCTCTCAAAACTCAGCAACAAGAAAACGGGCAATCCATTAAAAAATGGGCAAAGGATTTGAAATGATATTTCACCAAAGAAGATATGGAGATAGCAGATGAAGCACTTAAAAAGATACTCAGTATCATTAGTTATTAGGGAAATAGAAATTAAAATCACAGTAAGACACCACTACATGCCTATTAGAACAGCTAAAATTAAAAAGGCGGCCATACCAACTACTGGCAAGGCTGTGAAGACACGAACTCTTGCACACTGGTGTGGGATGTAAACTATACAGCCACTTTGGAAAGCAGGTTGGCAGTTTTTCTTAAAAACAAACAAACTTACACACCTATCATATGATTCAGTCATCCCATTGCTCAGTACTTACTCAAGAGAAAAGGAAATATATGTCCAAAAAAGACTTGTACATAAATGTTCGTGGTAGCTTTATTTTTAATGGCCAAAACAACCCCAATGTCCATTAAGAAATGAATGGATACACCAATTGTGGTACATTCATACAATGGAATACTATTCAACAATAAGAAGAAATGAACTACTGATACACACAACAACATGGATGATCTCAATATAATTATGCAGATTGAAAGAAAACATACCAAAAAAAGAATATATATTGCATGCTTTTATTTATGTAAAATTCTAGAAAATGGAAATAGCTATAGTGACAGGGAGCAGTTCAGTGTTGCTTGGGGAGAGGGGAGGAAGAGAGGGGTGAGAGAGGGGCAGGAGGAAGTTTTTGGGTTGACGGATCTGTACGCTGTCTTGATTGTAGTGATGGTTTCATGGGTGTACACATATGTCATTAAATTGTGCAGCATAGGAGAATGACCCTGAGAGAGAGGAAACAAAGGTGGTGAGCCCAGTGATTGCTCCAGCTCACTGTCTGTAAAGAGTTTCCAGGCCTCAGCATGGAGAGAAAAAACCCAAACCAAGCCCACGGTCTCTCTGAGATGAGAAGAGAGAGGCTGAGTGGCTAGAATTGACAGGAGAGAGTATTAGAGGGGAAGGAGTTGCAGAGAGAGCTGCAGAGGGTCCCTTTTGAGGCTTCAGCTAAGTTCTGCTCTGTGCATGCATGTGAGGGAAAGGGAAAGACCCACAGGATGGAACTGATGGAACCATCCCTGGGGCTCACACAGGGCTGAGGAGAGTTCACGTTCCCAATGGCAGTGCAGAAAGACCGCCTAACCACGGCTCATCCAGTAGAGTCCTCGGAAGCGGATTGCCTCGGCAGCAGGGCCAAGTGGGCCTGAGACTGAAGGCTGTTCTGGACTAGCACCCACAAAGCTCAAAAGTAAGCCTCGAAAAGGATCAAACTGATTTCGAGTAACTTAACCATGTTCCAGGAAAAAGCCCAAAAATACGGAAAGGAAAAAAAATTCAGCATCCAACAATGTAAAATTTACAGTAACCATCAACCAATCAAAAATTACCAGGAATGCAAAAAAAAAAAAAAAAAAGGAAAACATGATCCAAAAACAACCAGAAGAAAAATCAATGATAGAAACATAGCTAGAAATTATACAGATGAGAAAACAGACAAGAAGAAATCAGAAGGAAAATTATAAAATATTTTAAATAAAAGTAAAACCACACATATCGAAATTTATTGCATGCAGCTAAAGCAGTGCTTAGAGGAAAATTTACAATATTAAATTCTTATTTTATAAAAGAATAAAACTTTAAAACTCAGTGACTGGTATGGGGAGGGTATGACTGAAAAGGAAGAGCATGAGGCAATTTTTTTGGTTGCTGGAACTGTAACACATCTTGATTAAGGTGGTGTTAACACAAATCCATACATGTGCTAAAATTCATAGAACTACATACAAAAAGAGTTAATTTTACTGAATGTTAACTAAAAAGAAAAATAAGCTGATTAGCTCAAAAAAAAATCAATGATCTAAACTTCTGTCTTAAGAAACTATAAAAAGAACAGTAACGAATCTGAAGCAGCTAAAGATAAATGAAGATAAGAACAGAAATTAATGAAATATAAATCAGAAAAACAATGCAGGAAAATCAAGGAAGCCAACAGAAAGTTCTTTGACAGGATCAATAAAATTAATATGAAATAGGGGCTGGCCCCATTGCCGAGTGGTTAAGTTTGCGCACTCCGCTGCAGGTGGCCCAGTGTTTCGTTGGTTTGAATCCTGGGCATGGACATGGCACTGCTCATTAAACCACGCTGAGGCAGCGTCCCACATGCCACAACCAGAAGGACCCACAACTAAGAATATACAACTAGGTACTGGGGGGCTTTGGGGAGAAAAAGGAAAAAAATAAAATCTTTAAAAAAAAAAATTAATATGAAATAGATAAATCTTTAGCTACACTAATCAGGAAAAAAACCCGAAGACCTAAATTATCAATACCATGAATTAGAAAGGGACATCACTACAGATCCTATAGACATTAGAAAAGATAATAAAGGAATATAAGAAACAAGTTTATGCCAATAAATTCAGCACTTCAGATGAAATGACTAATTCCTTGGAAAAAACAAGCTACAAAGCCCACTCAGGAAAAAACAGACAAGCTTCAATAGCCCTATATCTACTGAAGAAATCGAGTAGTCAAAACCCTTCCCTCAAAGAAAGCTCCAGGCCCAGATGGCTTCACTGGTGAATTCTATCAAACAGTTGAGGAAGAAATAACACCTGTTCTACAAAAACTCCTCCAGAAAATTCAGGAGAACGGGATACTTCCCAATTCATGCCATGAGGTGAACATAACTCTGAGAGCAAATAAGAGAATTACAAAGAAGATCACAGATTAATATCACTCATGAATGCAGATGCAAAAATCCTTGACAGAACTTTAGCAAATCAAATCGAGCCATGTATGAAATGTGCCTGCCACATTAGGTGGTACTAACTGAGAGTGACTGCCACCTGCAGAGATGAGAGAGAAAATCCTGGAGAAGATGACTTCTGAGTGGACCCTTGACAGGCAAGCAGAATTTCAATAGGTGGTGATGTTGGGGCAGAGAAAATGGCAGGAAAAAACATAAATGAATAACAAGAAGGGGGCAGACAAGCCAGGAAGAGGCAGGCATGCCAGCACCAACCAGGGTGGCTGCCAGGCTCCCAAAGACACTCCTTTCTCAGGGAACATTCCTAGAGACAGAGCTGAGCCCCCTGGGGAGCTGTGCCCTGACCTCCCAGCCATCACCGACTGTCTCAGAGTTAGGCACACCACCAAACTGGAGCAATCAGATCTCTCGTCTCAGAATGTGAAACCTGAATGGAGACAGACTCCCAGCCTGCAATCTGCTGGGGCCAAATCAGGATCCACCTTGAGGGAAGTCCCTGGAGCTGGTTGGTTCCTGCCCTGCCCTTGGCTTTCCAGCAACTTCCTGGATCCTGTGAGCTGCCCCAGGGGCCTTCCTATAGACTTTCCCTTTTAGTCAAGTTAATGAAAGGTGGTTTCTGTTGCTTGCAACCAAAAGAACTTTAAAGAGCTCAGTGGGTACCATGATAGCAACCACACGTTCATCCCTATGAAAGAGTTCTATCACTACATAAAAATGTGAACGCCTGGGCCAGAGCCCAGCGTCTATGAAGGGAAGGCAGGAGAATCAGATGGAGCTGGAATGGCAGGTGCAATGTGGACACTCAAAATGACAGGTACAGGAGGGTGGAGTTCGAGGGAAGGAAGAAGGCACCAGAGGTTCCTGAACAGGGGAGGACACGGTCCACAGAGGATGGCCTGGCAGTGCTATGGAGGACGGGTTATAAAATGGCATGTGTCCGACCCCTCGGGGAGGCTGTGATGACAGCCACCGGAAGGACGTGCCCAGATCTCACATCTCAGATGTGCTCTCACGCCTTTGTTCTCGCCCCCAGCACCTACTGAGAGCCAGGCGCTGAGCTGGACCCAGATAAACTCTGCTGATCAGACAGGCTGAAGAGGGAGAAGTGACAAACTTGATGACTAAATGCTGGGATCAAAGGAGGGAAGGAGCTAAAGGTCATGGCAGTTTCAACCTTGGTTGGCAATTTCAACTGACCCAGAAATGGCAGAAGTGTGACCAGGTCCGGGTATATTTCTGGGGGATGAGTGTAGTTTACACAGACTGTTTCAAGGTGCTGCTGAAACTCCCAGGGAGGAGTCTCCAGCATGCAATGGCCGGAGTTCAGACTGCAGGGCCAGAACGAGGAGGGAACACAAGGGGGGCCGGGCGATCCACGGGTGGGAGTCAGTCAGTCTCACAGCATTCTGTTTCCTCCCCGTAACTGAGGGCTCCTGCGTGCTGGGCACCCAGCCAGGAGCTGGACAGGATCGCAGAAGCCCTGCAGTGGACGAGACTGTGGAGGGAAGCGTCAGCAGGATTCGGAGCCTGCTAGGCTTCTCAGGCTGAGAAGTCTCAGGCTGGATCCACAGACTTGCTGTGAGCGCCATGACTCATGCATGAGAAGAGCCGTCATGGTCGGTGCCGTCTACAGTAGGAAAAGCCTGGAAATAGCCTCAGTGTCATTCAATCAGGGGATGGCAGAGTCAACGATGGCATAGACACATGATTAAAAAGAACAAGGCAGTCCTACAGGGATGGGAAATGACATGCTAATACGTGATGACGTGAGAAAAACAAGGCGCAGAACAGACAAGCAGCACCTCCATTTCTGTTTGGGGGGCAGTTGCAGAACTAAAACCACACGTGCTCGTACTTTGCTCTGCATGGATGCCTTTAAAAAGACACAAGAAGCTGGTAGCATGAACCCCCTCTGAAGAAGAGTCGGAAGAGAAAGGTGGGAAGGCAGGCTTTTTCACTATATATTCTTTTGCCACTAGTCAACTTACTGATCACAATTAATGATTTAAGAATAAAGAAATACTTCATTATGTTGAGTGCTTTTTAAATGTCTCTAGCCATACGCTGTCTTAGTAAAACCCACCTCCACCCACCTCCCAAGAAGCTTAAGAAAAACCTACGAAAACGTCACTTTGATGCAAACCTTCATCTGGGCCAAGCCCGGCTCTCGGCAGGGCCAGAAGGAATATTCTTGATTGCTTCTTCGAAGAGCTTCCGACGTGGAGGTTTCAGAACTGGCCCGTGTGAAGCCAGGTGGGGCGCAGGCCAGCGGCTGCTCCCAGTGAGGAAGTGAATGAATGAATCCTAATTGCGTCTGTCAACTCCGCGGAGGCTGACGCTGACCACTCAGCCCCAACAGGGGAAGCAGCGAACCACACCTTTCTTCAGAAAGGAAACCTACGCTTCCACACAATCCACCCAGAGTCTATTTTAGTTCTGAGCCCAGATCAAGAACATCAACTCTTATAAATAGCAAAACCAAGATTACAATTTGACTGATTTCGGTTCTGATGTTAGGAAAGAGGTCGGCTGCTAAGTCAGTTGTAAAGCGAGGGGTCGAAAGGAAACCACAGTGTGAAGACAAGTCACATTGGGTTAGTCAACAGTTGAACCCTTTTCCCCCCATGTTGCCTGACTAACCAATTCCTGTGGCTTTAGTTTGTAGAAAAGCACCTGAGAAGTTCTAACAAGGCTGAAGAGAAGTTTTGTGGGAGTCCGCCGAAACCAGAAAGGCCTCAAGGAAGGCAGCTTTCCTTTTTCCCTGCGTGGAGCAGAGGGGTGGGCTGCCCGGCAGGCGGGTGGGCGCGGCACGCAGCTCACCTTTGTTGTGAGACATGGCGTAGAGGAGGCAGAGCACGAAGAGCGCGTGGTAGTCGTCGTCCGGGCTGTCCAGGGCATGGTACACCATATCCAGGAAAGGTCTGGAAAAGAGGAGGGGTATGCCTGAGCCTCGTGGTGCACACGGTGAACACCTCACTGCTCCCACCTGCATGTGGGATGCAAGCGGCCTCTGCTCTTACAGCTCTGCCACCAGCATGCAGCAAGACCTGTGTGCCCAGTCCAGCACCAGGCATTGAGGACACAAAGACAAATGAGGCACAGGCTCTGGCCATGGGAAGCTGCTGTCTCGAGGGGAAAATGACTAGGGAACAGACCACCTTATCACTCAACGATTGGTCACCAGCTGTCCCAGACATGTGGGATAAATGATACAAAGTGCCTGCTCCTGTGGCACTCCCACGCCCGTGGGCAGAGAGCGCACAGACAGACCACATCATCACTTCCAACAGTGACAGGAGAATGGAAACAGGGTCACGTGACAGACATCAGGACCAGACAGGGCACCACCAAATCCCAACAACTTCAGAATGTGGGCCTGGAGCCAGACCACCTACGTTCAAATTCTGATTCTGTCTCCGCTGAGTGGCAAACCCGTGGGTAAGTTACCTGAAATCTGTCCATGTCCCCATCTGTAAGATGAGGATTAAACCCGTACAGGGTTATTGTGAGGATTCAGGCAAAATGATGACTAAAAAGGCATTTAACAGAGGGCCAGGCATATAGTGGAAATGCTAGTCCACGGAGCTGCTATCTGATTTCTGTATCAAATGTTCCAAGGGCACCTCTCCGGGATCTCACTTTGGCAAGTCCTGGCAGCAATGTCTTGGGCTGACTTTCCCTCACTGCTAAGAACTGATATGAGGTCTCCCACCTCTGATACTTGGTGGGTGAGATCTACAGAATGGCTGCAAGTATCACAAACTGCACACCCCAAATGCTGCCCTCCCAGGTGCAGGGCCTGGCCCGGAAAGGCTTCAGCACAAGGATAACAGAACACGCGCAGATCTGGCCTGGAGGCAGGAGGCTCTGGTCCAGTGACCATCTATGGCAGCCCCTATGGAGGTCAGGCTGAAGCCAAGAGAGCAGAGCGCCTCGATACGTCACCAAGGGCACACTTAGCCCCTGGAAGGACACACAACTGCTGTCAATATGAGTGGTCCGGAGGACTGAAATGGTGTGGCAGAGGAACAGGGAGACTATTCACTGCATAAGCTTGCACAGTGTTTTGAATTTTGGACTCCATAAAAGTACCAACGATTCAAAATATTAAATTGAGAAAAGCAAAAGAGAAAGTAGTGAAAATGTACTTGTCATAACATTTCAAATAAACACGTGACACACAGAAATTAAAGGAAGAAACTTAGAGGGGATGTTTACGTTCGGGCTCTGTTTCTCCTGAGCCCCAGATGCTCTTGGCCCCGGATTGGGCATCGCCTTTCAGATGCGTGAATAGTTTTGCCGTATGTCGATTTGGGTTTTCGTAAGGCCCCAGGGATAATACGTGCAAACTGAAGCGCAGGATAAAGTACCAAATGTTTTCTCGTAAACCAGCTGCTTGGCATTTGGATCGTATTTTCATTTGGGAATAATATGAATAACCAAACGCCCAGTGGCCGAGGGAGGGCTGGGTGGATGCACCATCTTTTATGAGATGAGGTATTAGGAAGCCATTAGCATTGTGTTTACTCAGAGTACAATAAAGCGAAAAAGATGCTTGGGATTTGACATTAGAAGAAGAAGAAGAAGAAGTAATGGGCGTGGGATAGTATAAATTATTGGGGAGGAGGAGGGTAGAATTCCCACTAAATTGGCATCTAAAGATGACTGGCAGGAAATAACCAAAACGTTAGTAACAGCTGCCTCTGAACGCTAGCACCATAGAGACTTTTTTTTCCTTCTTTATACTTTTCAAGGTTTTTTTACATTTTCTGAACGTGTACGACTTTTATAATTTTTTTAAGAAAAGAATGAGCGCTCCGAATGGCTTTTAGTTTCTTAGGCCTACGTTTATCCACGGACGCAGATGCAGCCCCTCATGGACAGTGACTCTAAGAACAGTCCGTTTTGTGCTGTGCTGTTTCTTTGGCCAAGTGGACCGATGTCAAGATGCAATTCATTTCAAGGAGAACAAACTGCCCGCTGCCCTTACCCTCAGCGCCAGGAACTGGGAGGACAAAAGTCCAAGGTGGTACTTCTGACAAGCAACAAGTCAACACCTTTGCAAGGAGAAGGCAACTCCTCCACCTGGGCCAGGTCTCCTTGGCATTTGGTCTTTGAGCTCTGGCCCAAAGTTACAGGGCGACAAGCCTGCGTGTGACCCAACTCAAGGCACCAGGATCAGCTTCCATTACAGCCACATGGTAAAAGATGCCAGTTAGTCATCGAAAGTTAAGAAACAATCTCAACCAAAGTTAAGAATACCCCTCTCTTCACTAAAATTCAGGGGGAAAAAAAAAAAAGAAGTCTCAACCCCAAGATTCAAAGATAACATTCTGGTCTGTTCACCTTTATTTGACAATACGTGGGTATTTTTTTTTTCCTGTGGCAAAGCTACCATATTACAACACTGTGTAAAATAGGTGCTCTGTCTCCATTTATTAGATCCCAAAAAACTGAACACACCATGACAGTATTCAGCGAAGAGCAGCAGCCAACATTCTAGGAAGTAGATGCATCCACATGTGCTTTAAGCAGACCCCACGGCTCATCATTTGTAGTTTCCCCAATTATTCACATTCTAACTAATGCTGTGCCAAGGGGTTATTTTCCCCTCTCTTTCTGTGTTTAGAATGATTTCCTTCATTTTCAGAGCTTCAGGAGTTACAATTTTGGTGCCAAGCACAATCGAAAAGGTCTTTGTAACTTACAACTATAGCCCACATGGCACTCCCATGTTTTTTATTTAACCACAATTAATAGTGGCTCCCTTGCGCATCTGATAAAAATTAATACTGTCTGTTAGATAGTTGAAACATTTGCCAAGCAGAGATAAACAAGATGTGGAGGAAAAAATTGGTGTGTTTCCACTTTGCACTTGAAATTGGATTAATAACGGGATGGGGTGTGTGTGTATTTCAGCCACCCCACCCTGAGGTCCAGGAGGTGAATGTCCTGGAGGCTGACAGAGAAACCAGCCTGCTGTGCATTTATTAACACCAAGGCATGATTAGGAAGTGACCGCAGGGGTCTGTGCAGGGGGCCACTTGATAAGGAAATAATGCTGAAAGGAAGAAGCTCTCCCAACAGCTCACTGCACACTTGGGGAGCGGCCTTCCCCTCAGTGCTACTCTGGAAGGGGTGGTGCTACACCAAGGTTCCAGGACATGTGGCATCTCGAAAGTGTAAGAGGATGGAGCTTCGGCAGGCCGTCACTGAAATCAACCATCGGGCAAAAAGCCGAAAGCGGACAGCAGCTTTGAGTCAAGCGGCTGAGTCACAGGGGCAGGCCCTACAGACAGTGGTGTTGGTGGCAGCAAATGAATGAGACAGGGAGATCCAAAGGCTGCTCCCAGGGGGATGCTTCCTGGGAGGACAGAGCAGTGCCAGGAGTGGTTGCAAGGCGGCCCACACCCTTTAAGATGGGACCCAGCACCGAAGTGCTTGAGGGCAGTGGCACCATGTCTGAGTCAGTCTCTTTCCAAGGGGTGAGAACTACAGTGTCGAGTGCCAGCTCTGTCCCTGTGGCCTCTCAGGAAGGGCCAGGGTGGTGGCCAGGGAGAGGCAGAGAATGGTAGGATGGCTCAGCCGAGAGGCAGAAGCCATTTGGGTGGCAGGCAGAGGCCCTGGGTTAGCCTTAGCAGCACCCGGCCAAGGCACCCACCCTCACAGCTCAGACCTTCTCACCCAGAGACTGAGCAGCGGCCTGCAGCCTGCCGGGCTGGCTCTGGGCGGCCCCCCGCAGCCCTAGCGTGAGCACAGACGCGGGCCTCCAGCGGTACCTGCTCCACTGCACGCTCTCCAAGCCCGTGGCGGCGCTCTTCTCCTCGTCCGTGGTGTTCTGCTCCTGCACGGAGGTGCTGGCCGCCAGCTCCGGGAGCTTGCTGCGCTCCATGATCACCATCTCTATCTCTGGAAACCAGTACAAAGACGGGGATGAGCCCAGACAGCTTCCCAGACCTGGATTTACAGACATACTCATGTTCGAGACGAAGCCCGAGGAAACTGCCCTGAACACGTCAAGCAAACGCTCAACAGGTGACAGGAGCACGCTGTCCTGGGAACACGCTGGGGAGAAATAAGACAGAGGCCAGAACCTCTCTTTCCTCTCATCAGGGCAATGCCAGGAAACAGGGCCCTGACTTCCACAAGAAAGCACAAATTGCCATCATTTATTTCATGATTTTTTTAAGAGGCATTTATTTTACTTTATTGATACCACACTTCCTTCCCAAAGGAGTTGAGGAGTGTAGAAGCAATGATGTGTGGTTAATAAAACATAACCGAATTCACTGAAAATATGCTGAAACTGTTTACATTTCAGAAAAGGCTTTGCCATGAGCGAAGCCTTTTGTTTTCTCTTGCCACTTATTACTTGCGGAAGGCAGAGAGAGGTTAGGGACCTTGTTTTATTTTTCCCGATTAAATAAGGGCACCTTGTAGCAAGCAACTTAAGCATGGTGCATATTTCTATTCTTCAGGAAAAGGTATGACCCAGTAAAGGAAGCATCAGAGATGGAAAGTGGTTGTGCCGTAAGGCGTGCCTGTCAGAGTTCTTTGACGCGCGGGTATGGACCTCCCAATATTTAGTTCTTGGAACCCAAAGTTCAAGTCATTTCCTCCATCTTTGGGAGACATAATGAGGGGAAAAAAGATGATGAGATGTGAACCCGTATCTCTGTTTCCAGAAAGCTGGGCGCATATCTGGGGCTGTGCCAGCTGCTGCCATTGTCTTCCCTGGGACTCACGCAGGGCCTCCCCCCAGGCCTCTGCGGCCTTTCTTGCCCCTAATGTTCGGCCTCCACATAGACCCAAGTGATTTTAAGTGGGAATTAGCTCGAGTCATCCTTCTGTTCAAAACTACCCACCGCTTTCCCAGCACGCTCGGGACAAAATCCAAACACCTTCCATGGTGTCAAGGCCTTCCACGGCCTGGCCGCCCTCCACGGCTGACCTCACCGCCTGGCCCTCTCCACCCCATGCCACTCCAGCTGTGCTCAGCTTCTTTCTCGCACTTCTTTGATCGGCCCAAGCTTGTTTCTGTCCCAGGATTTTTACACATTTGTCTCCTCTGCCTAGAATGCTCTCAGCCCAGGTTTTCCCACCCAGGCATGGCTCAATCACGTCACCCAAGGCTCAGCTCAAATGCCACCCCACCGGAGACACCCTCTTCTCGGACACCCTCTCCACTGTTTCGTTAAGGAAACTCCATACTTATTCAGATTTCCTTAGTTTTCTCCTAATATCCTGTTTCTGTTTCAGGCTCCCATCTAGGATACCATGTTATGTCTAATCACCTTGTCTCCTAGGCTCCTCTGGGCTGTGACAGTTTCTCAGACTTGCCTTGCTTTTGATGACCTCACAGTTTGAGGAGAACTGGTCAGGTATTTTGAGGAATGTCGATCAATCTGGGTTTGTCTGATATTTTTCCGATAATTAGACTGGGGTTCTGGGAGGAAGAGCACAGAGGGGAAGCGCCCTTCTCATCACGTCATATCAAGGGGACAGGCTGTCTACCTGACTTCTGACTGCTGATGTTAATCTGCATCTCTTGGTCAGCTTTCTCCCCTGGAGAGTTAACCTTTCCTCCTTTCCTTCCATGCTCTTTGGAAGCAAGTCATTAAGCGCAGCCCCCACTTAAGGAGTGGGGAGTTACGTTGCGCCTCCTCAAGGGGAAGCAGCGACATACAGCATTTGGAATTCTGCCGTAGAGTGGGTCAAGTGAGTCAATTCGCAGGGAACTTCTAAGTCAACAGTCGTCCACTGGCACCTGGACCAGGCTGAGAGCAGAGGGGGCAGACTGCTGGCTGAGAACGGTCACTCTTCCCGGTCCTTGCATCTCGCCTCCACCAAGCTCCTCAGGTGCCCTCCACGACCCCAGGCTTCTCCACAGTGGGAGCAGACACCTCGGTGGGTATGCAAGATGATTCACTGGGCAGTGCCTTATTTTGAATTATTCTCATCTTTTTAAATACATATATATTTGGGAGATGCATGCTTCAATCATGTATTTATTTGTGTTTACTGATGGGGTGTGCTATCGAAGACATCTGAGACTACCAAGTGAGACTATGGCGTCAGCCTCTGGCTTTTGCCCTGTGACCTTTGACCTGCCTCCCGCACTGCGGCAAGCTCCCCTTCCTCCCTGCCTGGCTGACATGGCGGGAACTCAGCTTCAAGGACTCCCCAAGGTTGCGGGGCCAAGCCCTAGTGCTTTTAGCTTTTTAACCTCCCTGGACACTATCAGAATTCCGGAGCAGAGGAAAGCTCACAGATAATCTAGTCTAGTGCTCATCAAACTTTGTTAAGCAGTGGAATACTAACTTTGAATGACAACCCCCCAGGGCACACCACCACAGTAAGGGATGAGAGCAGAGCTGCTCCAGGTAAAGGGCAGGTGGGTACCCAAATGTCTCCGACCACAGGTTCCCTCACGCACTCCACAGAGGCCCCTAAAGCTCCTTTCTGGAATTCTGGAGCTTCACACAAAACTGCCTGAAAACCACTGGTTTGGTCCTGGATACTGTCTATCAGGAAACAGAACCCAGAAATGCAGTGACTTTTAATACAGCTAAAAGTAGCAGCGAAAGCCAGGACTGCTCCCCCTCGCCACCTCCCACGTCAGGAGGGAGGTGCAGGACCAGGCCCACAAGGCCTCTCCATGCAGAGCACGGTTCCTGAACTTTGGCTGTGTCACCATGGCCCACGCAGCTGCACCCACTGCCCCCCGGCCCCACTCCTCATCCAGCCAGCACAGTTGTGGGAGGAGCTGCTCCACTTAGATCAGTTTTCTAGATGAATGCAGAGCAGTTCTTCCAATGCCAAAACTGTTTCTTCCCCCTTCTTTTCAACAATTTTATCCAAACAACTCTTAAAAGTAGTGGTTCTTACCTCGGGTCTGCCAACTCCCTGACACTGTATGCCAAGTGCTATGTGGGCATGAGAGGAGTGGGGAGTAGGTTTTTGGGGAGAGGGTCTCCCCAGATTCTCACCATTCTAAAATGGAATGTACAGCCATCTTTAAAAGAGGATGCCGAAGAGGATTTGACCTTTCCTGGTGATTCGGGGTCAAAGGGAACCCCTCTTTAACGCCACACCAGAACGTCTGACATGGTTCTGCATAGCCTTCCGGGTCCCTATGCCCACATCGCCCTGTTGACACCACACCTGCCCCGGTGCAGCCTGGCTCCCTCCCAGGGTGCATGCACATGCGCCACACTGGGGCGAGCGCATCAATGGGCTCCTGTGGACACAGATGCCCACTGATGGTCGCTGGGGCCAGGACTCAGGATCCGATGATGAATTCCCAGGGTGGCTCCGTCTGAACCTCAGTTACCATACCATGAGCCCCCACCCCAACCAGGTTTCTATTTTGGGGTCTGAAGGGATTGAGGCACTAATCTAGCCGTTTTACTCAGATGTCACTCATTTGCCGGCCTTCACAATTTCTGCCATGTCTGTGTGTGGCCTGGACTCCTTGTTATTTACTTCATCATTTTATTTGAACTATCTCACTTTGTTTTTTTTTTTTTTTTACTTAAATACATTTTAAAAGGAAACTTGAAATCACTACTCTATGCTTCAATTGAGCAATCTAATTTGCAGGAATTTATCTGGAAATACACCTCCAACAATAGGAAAATGCACATACACCAGGGTATTCACTACAGTGTTATCTGTAATTGCAAAATACTGGAAACTACCTAAATGCCCAAGCGTAAAGACTGGTTGAATAAGCTATGGTACACACAGTGCAACTGTGAAAAGGAATGAGGAAGATTGCTGTGAACAGATATAGAGTGATTTCCGGAGATACTGCTAATAAGTGATGAGAGCACAGTGCCAAAGAACATACATACAGTGTGCTACCCTGTGTTTAAGACAGAAGGGAAAATAAGAAAACATTCATAAATCTGCTTCTTTTTATAAAAAGAAACACAGGAAGGATATTCCAGAAAATAATCAAGTTGGTTATCTACAAGAGGTGGGGGGAGTGGGATGGAAGAAATATAGGAGGAGAGACACTTCTTTGAACATAACTTTTTGCATGTTTTTGAGTTTGTTAATATTCCGTATATTTTGAAAAAGAAATCATTAAGAATGGGAAGGGAGAACCCTAAACTGGGAGAAAAAAAAAGAACCCAAATTTATTTCAAACGAATAAGAAGATATTCAAATTTGCTTCACCTGAAGGAGGAAAAGAAAGCCAGGCAGGACAGAGTAACCCAAGCAGCTTATGAACACAAGCCTGACTCTCCCCTCTCAGTGTGGGGGCAGGTGAAGCTCTGGGGGTGGGGGGTGGGGGGAGAATTGCAAACAATCCTCAACTCTTTGCTCATTAAACAATAAACAATTCTTAAAGCATTTTAGATGTATTATAGGATTGAGCAGATGAATGTGCTGATGTCTTTGGGAACCAGGGTGTTCACTGTGGAAGAAGAGACACAGAACTCTGGAATGGAGGGAGGCGGGAAAGAGCCCTCTGGGAACTGCCCGGAATTGGAAATATTAGTACAAACTTGTGATTTCTAAAATATGTCTATGCATGTTTGTATGTATGTACATGCGTGCTTGAATAAATGTGTATTTTGTGTATATCCTCGCATGTATTTCCTAGTTCTGTCCATTGAAAGGGGCAAAAAGCAAGACAGCCCAGCAGCAATGAGCACATCCGGTGCTCAGACTGTGGCCTCCAATACCATCGCCTACTGAGAGGAACAAAGGCTTTGCAGAGTAAGAGCTCATCCCAGGGATGGCAGACAGGTACAAGGTGAACCTGGAATACCTTGTTACGCCAGGAAGTAGAAGGACTGCTTGGAAAAAGGATGGGGGGCTTATCACGGCCAGGACCGAGCAGCCAGCTCGAAAGGGCTCCCAAAGGCCAAATCTGGGACAACTTGAGCACTAAATTGCTGAAATACAGTAATAAAATATGAACCAGTAAAAAACTGGAATCCATGAGCCTGTGCCAAGAATAGATAAACAAATAAATGGGGAGAAGGGAGGAATCTTGCTCACAGTGGAATGCCGGGGGCTGACTTTCACACACGAAGGTGCTGACATTGGAAAACCAATGTTTTGCCACCATCCTGACTAGATCCATCAAGAACCATCAATGGGCACCGAGTCTAAGGGGGAATTGTAATGAGGGCAGGATATCTGTATTATCTCCAAGTGCCCCCCAGGGATTGCTGGTGAGTTGCAAAGCAAAGAGAAAGTGATCCTATGGTGGAGAAACTGGGCAATACCTTAACCAGGTGACCAAAACCAACATCACCCACGAGGGACAGAAGGACACGAGGTGCTTCCAGATGACACACCCCGAGAAGGACATGACGTCACCTACACCGTATTCCTGCCAAGAATGCAAAACCTCAGCCTAATCCAAGGAAACATCAAAGACAGAAAGAGAAACATTTTATTAAAACAAAGGAGGGGGAGGTCCTGGATTCTTCAAAAACGTCAATGTTGTAAAGGAGAAAGAAAGGCTGTGGCCGTGTTCCAGAGTGAGGAGGCTCGACAGACATCGCGGCTGAAGGCGCTGCCTGGCCCGAGTGGATCTGGCACTGGAGGGAGGAAATACGCCATGAAGGACATGGTTCGGCCAAAAGATAAACTGAGCGGGGACCACAGAAACCCACTTTGAAGCTGACGACTGTATGGTGGTCATGGAAGAGAATACCCTGTTCTTAGCAAGCGCACGCTGAAGCTTCCAGAAGGGAAGGAGCATGACGGTTCTAGCTTATCCTGAAAAAAAAGTGTGTGTGTGTGTGTGTGCGTGTGTGCACATGCACACGTAGAGAGAGAGAAAATACAAATAAGCAAGCAGATGGTGTATGATATAACACGTCAAAGGTGAAAGTGGGTAAAGGGTAAGCAGGTGTTCTCTTTAGACTATTTTTGTTTTGCCAACTTTTTGTGAATTTGAAAGTATTTTCAAATAAAAAGTTTTTAAAAATTACTACTATAAGCATAAAACCAGTATAAACAGAAAGCAACTGTGAAAAGCACATGACGAATGAACGGAAAGGTGCTGAGGCCCGTTGTGTGCGTTGACAAAGGGAAATGAGGGAGATAGGGACCGTAGAGAGGCGCTGACCCAAGGCTCACCACACATGAGCTGCCCCCAGAGCAAACCACTCAAGGATAATCCTCCCACACGGGCTTTAAGGCCCTCTTTGTCCCACCTAAAACCATCTCCAGACTCCACAGCTGGAGCAAGGCCGATCTGGCAGAATCTCTGCATTTGACAGAAGGGGAAACTGAGGCACAGAGGGATTAGGTGGGGAGCTTCTGCCTCTGGCTGCTGTGGGCTGCTTTCTGGCGCTACCCGTCGGCTGGGTTGTATAAACGAACGCCAGTGTGGTGTTAGTTCCTGTGCCAGGCACCATCGCCCATAATCTAGAAGGCTCCAGCACCCCAGACTGACGGGTGGTATGATCCCATTACAGAGCTGAAGTCTCGAGCCTCCAGGAGTGGAAGAACGCACTTGTGAGGCTGCAGACCTGGGAGCAAGAATCTAAATCTCCAGCTCCTCTGGCTTCAGCAGGCCATGCCCAGGCCTCCTTGGCCTCTATCACTTCCACGAAAACCGCCAAAGCAGAAGATACGCACACCCATGTCTGTAGCAGCAGTAGTCACAATAGCCAAAAGGTGGAAGCGACCCAAATGTTTGTCAACGGATGAATGAGTAAGCAAAACGTAGTAGATCCAAAAAAAATTCCACCTTAAAAAGGCAGGAAATCCTGCCACAAGCTGCAACATGGAAGAAACTTGAGCACATTGTGCTAAGTAAAATAAGCCAGTCACAAAAGGCGAAATACTGTATGATTCCACTTATATGAGGTCCCTGGAGCAGCCAAATTTGGAGAGACAGAAAGTAGAATGGTGGTTGCCAGGGGCTGGGGAGGGGAATGCAGAGTCGTTTAATGGGGATGGAGGCCGTTTGGGAAGATGAACAGAGGTCCGGGGCTGGATGGTGGTGATGGCTGCACAGCAAGGCGAACGTACAGGAGAGGCCTGAGGACCCTCAGGACCCAAGGACGTCAACTTTCACCTCTCAATATGACAACTCTGGCCAAACCCATGCACTTCCCCGATACTCTGACACTCTGATCTTTTAAATAACACCAATAATTCATCAACTTGGCCAGATGATGTACAATCTAATCTGATTAACATTTGGTAAATGAAGTGCTTTTCGGGGAAATGGCAGGCATGACCTCCTGACAGTCTTTGACTTCACAGATGCAAGAATTTTTCCAGTTGCCCTCTGTGTTCTACATTCCAGCAATCACAGCGAGGACAGACAATCAAGAGAGGGGAAGGGAGCATAGGAAGGCCGTGAAAACAAGGTTAGGGAAGGAGGAGAAAGATGCCCTTGCTGCTAACCCAGGACACAAAGGAAGGACTGCAGGCTCCTGGTGGCTTTGGAGCAGCATTTCAAGAGGCAAACAGCACCTGGCAACCACAGGGTGTGTATGTGCTGAGTATTTGGGGTACCTCCTCCTTTGTTTTCTGTTATCTTTTACTAAATAGCACGAGACTGAATTCAGAATGTTTTTCTGGGAAGTTGCTTTTCAGAGGACTTGTCTAAACTCACCTACGATCCTTCCCTTTATCCCAGTTAAGGCCATTTGGAAAGCTGGCACTCCCACATGTCTCTACAACGGTGGGCCAGCCTACCCATCCTTCTCCTCTCTCCCATCCTGCTGTCTCACTCACTCTCAAACACACACATGCTTGCATGCGCTCACCCACCTCATGTATTCATTATAGAAATTAGCAGAGAAACAGGCCCAACAGAAACTCGCCAGGTGCCCCAGCACAGAGTCCCCTCAACCAAGGACACACGCCCCTTCTCTTCGAGCTCCTCACTCTGCTCTCCTTCTTGGCCAGGGTTCCCACTCAGGGCTCCTGCGTCAAGCACCAAATGCTGAGGCACTGATGCTCTCATTTCTGACGACCTGAGGGCTGGGCATCATGAAGCCCCCTCTACCAGTGGAGAAGCAATGACCTGCCCAGGGTCACAGAGCTGCTCAGGGGCAGCCTTTCAGGCGTCTGAGACTCAGACTTGGACCCCTCAATAGGCAGTCCCTGGCTCATCCCAATCAGGAAACTGCTGGGCCTGGGGTTACCTCTGGCTTTGCAGGAGGAGCCAGAAATGAGGCCAGGGTTCTATTTCATTTCAGCAGACTTCAAAAGAAGGCCAAGCTGGGGCTCCAGACTCCCAGGCACCCCAGCCCCCAGCTGCCCTGGTAAGTTCAAAGTCAGTGCTGTGGCCTTCACGCCGTGCCCTTGCTGGGATTCCAGGAAAGAGCAGGCTTTGAGGGCCAGGCCGTGAAACGGACATTCTCTTTTTCCATAGGCGAAAAACAAAAGCCCAACTCTAGTTTTCAAACAAGAAGTTCAAAACATTTGTTCTTTGGTCTCAGGTCTGTTTATTAAGCCAGTGCTCTAAGCGAATCCAAAAAGAGAAGACAGTCCTTTCAGGCTGCAGAGCGAGCTACGACAGGGACGGGCATCCGAGTGAAGACTCCTTCGGCCATGGGGCCGGGGGCAGCCCTCTTCCTCTCCTTAGCATTCAATTTCTGCAGATTTAAGGGCCCTGTGATTTTCTTGGTTTCAGAATGAGTTGCCCATCACTCGGGACCTGAGGCAGAGCAATTTCTTTGCAAACTGGGGATGGGAGTGGAGGGTCCCGGGGTGCACACTCATTTCCCACAACTTCCTTGTTGGGGCTTACACATGGAGGAGCTGTGAATTCTGGGTGTTGTACTTGTAGGAAAAACATGTTGATGCCACATTTAAGTCAGGTCAGGGCAAAACTGTGACTTGTGACCACATGCCTTTTCACTCCTGTGCTTTATAGCACCTTGTCAGGTAAAGATTTCACCACTAAGATGGGGATGGCAGGGTACGCAGGGGGGACCTGCTGCCAGCATCTCTTTAGTCAACAGTCACCTGTGCCTGTCTGTTATAGCCAGGCTGTCAACAAGCCCCTAGATCCAGGGACAATGCAAAAAGCTTGCCCAAGAAGAAATAATTTTCAAGGAGAAAATAGCCACATATTCACCTGAAAACAGGAAGGGAGAAGAAGCCCTGAGGGGGATGAGGAGTCCACAGAAACAGTGTGGCTTCCAAGGGGAGCAGCTGCTGTTTCCGCTGGCCCAGCATCCACGAGCCCTTCTTCTGCTGCGCGCACCTCACTGTTGACTGAGGGAGTCACGGGAGTGAAGACATAGGACCCAGGCCTGGCCAATCGGCACAGAACATCCCTCTACAGGTGGACAAGCCAGGCCTGTCAGCACCAACCAGCACGGCCCCCAGACTTCTGCTGCAGCCAGCGGGAAGGAACAGCTCCCTCTCTACTTGGTGGCTAAGTTGGCAGGAAGCAAGCCTGGCGCTGCCAAAGGTCATCTCTGCACCTGGGTCCAGCCCTGACCAAGCCTCCCAGTTACGTGAACAATAATCACCCTTTTTGCTTAAGCCAGTCTGAGTAGAATCTCTAAATCTTGTAAATGCAAGGATCCTAACAAATACTCATTAAGAAAAAAGTCATCATGTGAATGATATTTTCTACATTCATCACTTTCAGATGGGAAAAATCAGGTCCAGAGCTTACGAAGACCATCAAGGCCCACAATAAACCTAGATGTTGGGACAGGACTGCAAGTCAGTCTCCCAGCTCCAAGGCACCTCCCCCATCTACACTGTCCTCTGGCGGGAAACTGAATGAGAAAATATGCCTGACACCCTTCCAAGTCACAGGAATTAACAGCTGTGCGGTTTCACTCAAACACAGATACAATCGAAGGAGAGAACATCCACCAGCCGCACCTCCTAACAGGAGACTAACTAAGAGATCAAAGATACAACTCAACAAGCTCCAGAATACGCCTGCTGCTGCCTGGTCAGGTGTCTTTCTGCTGGACGGGCCTGTGAAAGTTGTATCTATTTATGGCGAGCTGGGTGCGAAGACAACAGGCCCATCAGATTTTGGAATGACTAATACGAGTTTGAGAAAATAGGAGAGCACCAAAACGCCGAGGGGGTCGTTGAGAGCCACGCTTGACTGAGCTCTGAAGTCAGCGTCAACTGTCCAAGCCAGGCCTCTGGGAAATTCCAGGGCCCTGTCTGGCACAAGCTAGCTGAGTAACCACCTGGAAAACATGTTTTCAGAGGCTGGTGAATAGTTCTCTCCTTGCCCCCTGCACAGGGCTGGTGGGCTCAGTGTGCACGGGGTCCTTACCCAACCCCAACAGGCCGCTGGAACGGCAGGCTTGCCGAGCCACTGAAGCCCCCATGCGCCAGGATTGGGCCGCCCAGCTGACTCATGTGATTGTGTGTTTGAGGCCCAGCCTGCCCTGTGTCCACACCACGGTTAGTCACGGGCCCAGGCCTGATGAGAGAGCAGCCCTTAAAAGGACTGGAATGAAAGAGGTAGCATCTTTCCAAAACAAAATCGAGGAGAACACAGTGTACAAAATGGGGTAAAGTTGTCCATTTATCCCCCAGTGTGGCTACAGCACAGCTAAACCTAGGGTTTAAGCAGACAACTTTCTTCCAAGTTAAAAAAACCAAAGAACAATCCGAATCAGCAAACAAGGGTGGCTTACCTTGTGCTTGCCCCTCCCCTCCCCCCAAAGTGATAGACGCTGGCGCAAGTTGCCCAAGCCCAAACAGAGTTCCTACCCCAACACTTGCTGCACACTTTGAACAGAAATAAAAGCATGCTGGAGACTCCGCCTTAAAAAGAGAGATGGGCGGCACCCAAGAGACACTGTGGTTACGCTGATCAGACTGTGATCGTGGCATTCCCTGGGAACGGCCAAGACAATCAGAATGGGCCAGCGGGGTGGGGCTGGGGCCCGGTTTTGGCTGCAGAAATGTGGCAAATTCCCAAACACAAATGAGTTGCCAGTCACTGATTTACTGAGCTGCTCTGTTCTCCAGCTCCAGACGCCGTGGACTGGGGGACTCACACAGTCCCGGCGGATGGGCCCGGCTCTGGAGTGGCTGCTGCAGCCCAGGACCCAGAGGACGCTGACAGGAAGTGCCCCCACACCCCCAGCAGACCACAGGCAGGCGCTGAGAGCCGGTGCCTGTCCCAGGAGGGGTGGTGAGAGCTCACCTCCAGCAAGCACAGCCCCTGCCCCATTTCCACCCCATCACTTCCCCCACTCTGAGTGCCCGGGGCTGCAGCCAGACACCCCATCTGTGTGGCTGGGAGCCCGCCCATGACACAAGGAACTGCACAGTTCAAGCATACTTAGTCTTAGAGCAGTCAATGCTCTCCAGATCGAGAAGGTTTTAGCATCTAAATAAGAGGGAAGTGAAGAACAAACCAGAATCATTCCAACAAGGGCAAAAAGAGGGCTGAACGATTCTGCTTACTCAGCACGTATGCACCAAACACAAGTGTACCTCACTCTAGACAGACGGGACTTTAAAAATCTTAATGTGAGAACCTGGAGGATCACATCTGATTAACTGAATTCCACAAAAGTTATCTTATTAAAAGCACATAATTTCATTAAACATGGGCCCGTTTTCTTCCTTCAGTGCCCTGGAAATAATGACTTCTGTCAAAAATCGTAATTCCAGGTTATAAGCAATAATAAGAGCAGCAGTAACGATAAAGATGATGGTAATAACACTAGGTGTGATAGTAGCAGCAGGAAACACTTATCACATAGGCCAGGCACTGTTCTGAGCACGTTACGTGTATTTACTCATTTAATTCTTATAATAACAAAGTAGATACTATTCGTTACCCTCTTTTTACAGATGGGGAAACTGAGGCATGGGATTAAGAGTAAAGAACCTTGCTCCAGGTCACCCATCCAATGAGGGTGGGTCTTGCACCCATCTGCCATGGCTGCCTCTGAATGGCTGGTTGTATAGAATTAGGTACACTGGTGTCGGTGATGAACAGAAGCACCCGCTGACACACAAGGGGGACCAGACACAAGTGACAGCCTGGCTCGCAGCGCGGGCGACAGGGCAGCGTTCGCAGGCGCACTCACCTTCGCTCTCCCCACTCGTCTTGATGCCTTTTGAACTACCCTCTGTACCTTTAGCCTTCTCGGCGTCTTCTTGGGCATCCTCGGCGGGCCCTTTCTCCTCATCTTCTTCTTCCCCAACGTTTTTGTAGTTGGGTCTCTTTTGCACTCGCCTCTTGCCCTTGTGCTTGTTCATCTCAAGGGACCGCTCCAGCGTCTCGGTGGGTTTAATGAAGCACCGAATGCTGGGCTTGGCCTAGACAAGTGGAACCAAGACAAAAGATGGAATTGAACCCTGGGATCTCACTGGATCCTAGCAAGCTGCCTGAGACTTTCTCCCCCAGGACATTAATTTCCAGAACAACAAACGCTACCTCCTAGTTGATTATTATGACTATTATCAACATCATCATTATTAAATAACCAAAACAATAGCACCAGCTACCATTTATCGCCCACCATCCTGGTCAGAAACTCTGCACTTGACCTACTGACCTACACCAGCTCTGCGCCTCCCAGGGATCAGTCATTTGCACAAGAAAAACATTCCCAGTTAACACTTTATGGTACAAGCATACCTCATTTTACTACGCTCTGCTTTACCGCGCTTCACAGATACTGCGGTTTTTACAAATTGAAGGTTTGTGGCAACCCTGCATCCAGCAAGTCGACTGGCACCATTTTTCCAATAGCATTTGCTTACTTTGTGTCTCTGTGTCACATTTTGGTAATTCTCGCAATACTTCAAACTTTTCATTATTATTCTGTTTTTTATGGTGATCTGTGATCTTCGATGTTACCATTGTAATTGTTTTGGGGCGCCACGAACCGCACTCATGTAAGACAGCAAACAGGTGATTAACGTGTGTGTTCTGACTGCTCCCCACCCGGCCGTTCCCCCGTCTCTCTCCCTCTCCTCCGGGCTCCCGAGTCCCTGAGACACAATACTATCGAAATTAGGCCCATTAATAAGCCTCCAGTGGCCTCCAAGTGTTCAAGTGAAAGGAAGAGCACATGCCTCTCACTTCACATCAGAAGCTACAAATGATTAAGCTCAGTGAGGAAGGCACGTCAAAGGCCAAGACAGGCTGAAAGTTAGGCCTCTTGCGCCAGTTACCCAAGCTGTGAACGCAAAGGAAAAGTTCTTGAAGGAAATTAAAAGTGCTACTTGAGTGAACACATGAAGGATAAGAAAAACAGCCTTACTGCTGACATGGAGACAGTTTTAGTGCTCTGGATGGAAGATCAAAACAACCACAGCATCCCCTTAAGCCAAAGCCTGGTCCAGAGCAAGGCCCTGACTCTCTCCAGGTCTGTGAAGCCTGAGAAGTGGAGCCTGAAGACGTGACTGAACTACTATAATCCCATGACAAAACCTTAATGGACAAGGAGTTACTGCTTAAGGATGAGCAAAGAACGTGGTTTCTTGAGATGGAAACTACTCCTGGTGAAGATGCTGAGAAGACTGTTGAAATGACAATGAAGAATTTAGAATGGGACATAAACTTAGCTGCTAAAGCAGCGGCAGGGTTCCAGAGGACTGACTCCGATTTTGAAAGAAGTTCTCCTGTGGGTAAAATGCTCTCAAACACCATCGCATGCTACAGAGAAATCATTTGTGAAAAGAAGAGTCGGCTGGTGTGGCAAACTTCATTGTTGTCTTATTCTAAGAAACTGCCACAGCCGCCCCCCCTTCAGCAACCACCACCCTGAGGAGTGAGCAGCCACCAACACCGAGGCAAGACCTTCCACCAGCAAAAGGATTCTAACTCGCCGAAGGCTCAGATGGTCAGCACTTTTTACCAATAAAGTATTTTTTTGGGGTGGGGGTGGGGGAGGAAGATTGTCCCTGAGCTAACATCTGTGCCAATCTTCCTCTATTTTATGTGGGACGCCACCACAGCACGGCTTGACAAGCAGTGCTAGGTCCATGCATGGGACCTGAACCCATGAACCCTGGGATGCCAAAGCAGAGTGCATGAACTTAACCACTACACCACCGGGCCAGGCCCAATAAAGTATTTTTTAATTAAGGTATGTACCTTGTTGTCTTAGACATAATGCTATTGCATGCTTAATAGACTACAGCATAGTGTAAACTTAACTTTTATATGCACTGGGAACCAAAACAATTTGTGTGTCTCGCTTTACTGCGATATTCGCTTTATCACGGGGGTCTGGAACTGAACCCGCAATATCGCCGAGGTGTGCCTGTACTCCGAGTGTGCCAGATGCTACTCTAAGGGCTCTGACTATATTATCTCACGTAAACTCTACAACAACCCCACCAGATGGTACTGTTGTTATCCTCATTTTACAAACAAGGAAACTGAGGGTCAGAGACTTTAAGTGTCCTGCCCAAGGTCACACAGCCAGGAGGCAGCAGAGTGGGGATTCAAACCTATACACTATCTGCACAGTTTATGTCTTAACTACAGCACACTGATGTTCTTAGTAACTTCTCATTTAGCTGAAATAAATTTATTTTAAAAGAAACTGCATATCACTACAGGAAATAAAACACCAGTATACCTTGCTATGATAAAAATAAATAACAGAAAAGAAAAAGCATGGTGTATTGGATGTGGCCAAGTGCTGGATCTCTCTAGAAGGGGAGCCTGGCAAGTATCAGTGATGAGTTAAAGATCAGCATGCCCTAGAGGAAGAAGTTTATCCCAGAACAAGTCAGAGGGCTTCTAAGAAGTGAAAAGGGGCATGCCACCTGTGGTTCATGTCCCGTATTGTGGAAGACATGGCTGCATCAGTCCTTATAACAACCACGAGACATAGGGATTATCAGTCCCATCTGACAGATGAGGAAATAGAGGCGGAGAAGGGCTAAGTGACTTGCCCAGTGTCACACAGCTGCTGAGCTGCAGAGTTAGAATTTAAATGGAAGCTCGCCCATAGCTCAAGATCTTCCTAAAATAATAGGGCTTCACCAGTCGCTCAAATTCAGTTCCATATTTAGCACTCTTTAGAAAGTATTTACATGCCATGGGCCAGGTTAGAAAGGAGCAAAGACAAAAGAAAACTGTCTGATTTGTTTGGGACAGGACTCCGACTGAAGTGCTGTTCTCTTTCCAGGGTCTGGATGATGTTCAGACATCATTTTGTCATCAGAAAAAGCAAACACTTTTAAAGTAAACTTTTCCATTATCTTGATCTGATTTATCCATGTTCTGAATTTACCCGAAACAACCACCAACTGTATTCTTGGGGCCACTGTACCTGGACAATAAGCAGAATGTGCTCAAAGAACACAGATTAATTTAAATAACGCTCAAAACAAAACCTAATTGAAAGCTAAATTAGCATCCAAATCTAAACATTAATTTTTATTTACCCACTTTGGATTATTCATCCACAAAAATGACAGATAAATTGAGACATGATTCTACTGTCCAGGAAACCCAGATAGTGCATTACAGACGCCAACGACCAAGAGCCCAGAGATGGGCGCATTCCCAGCATGCACGGCTCGACAGACAGCATCCATCAGAGCCCACTTAGGATGCTGCGTGATCAAACGCAGTCCCGGATGCCTCCCTCACCATCTCCTGAAGGACTCGGCCCCAGTAAGTTAGGGCCCCAAGAAGCAGCGACCGCTTCCTCTGATCACCACTTACTCCCAGTGAATTTTAGAGCATGCCATACGCAATCGAAGCTTTCAGAAAGAGAAAACCAACACCAAACAGAACAAAACGCCACCCAGTTGGAAGTTATGAGCAGAAATTCACACGGATGGATGTAGAAACCTCTCCCTGAGCTCTGTAAGGACTCAGCTGTACGGAACAACCGGCAGAACTAAGGGAAGTGAAAGAGGGCACAAGGTCCAGGGCTGGTCAGAACAGTGGGAACCCTAGCTGAACCCTACATGAGCTGTGGGGCCTCTCTGAGCTTCAGGTTCCTTGTCTAAAACGTGGGGCAAGGGATTCTGGCCTTCTAGAACTAAGCAGAATCATGGACATAAAGTGCCTTCAGAGTCTGGTGACACAGCAAGCATCCACCATATGGCAGTTACCTTCCTCTCCCTGCCTACATCAAAAAAAAACATCACGGTGAAAATGAATTTGAGAACTTTCCAAAGGGATCTGCTTTTCTCGATGATCAGGTGTCGGAGAAGCGGGGGGATGGCAGGCTTACCGGGGAAATTTCAACCTTTAAAATGCAACCTACCCAGGAAACAGCTGGAAATAACCTAAATGTCCATCAATAGGGGACTGGTTAGGTAATTATGGTCTGTCCGTAAAGCGGGAATCCACGTAGATGTTAAAAAGACTGAGGTCTTTTTATACCTAGATATACTGATGCAGAAACTGCCCCAGGATGACAAAGCATGACCAGGGAACACAGCCGCTCCCTCTCAGGCAAAGCTTTGCAAAGGCTACACGTGACGATGGAAACAACTTTTCCGGGAAAGCTGCATAAGAGCATATTAACATTTCATCTTTGGGGAAAGAAAGAAGGCGGGTGGTGCTGTGTGTGTACGCCTGCACAAGTGCACTTGTATCTTTTCATTTCTATACTTCTCCGTTTGGTTTGAAATTTCTAATCATGTATGCAAATTAACTTTTTAAAAAATTCAACAAGGATCAACTGTGGACTTTACTTTCTGTTTTCTTCTTCTCTGTTTGAACGACCTGATGTTTTTTCTTAATACTACTACCACCACCAAAATCCCACAGTTCCCGTGAGAAGCGGATAGAGCTTGGCTGGGAAAGGCGAGCAGAGTTTCGCGCTCGTTCCTGTTGCTCCTGCCGAGAGCCTCCTGGCTGCCGGCCTCCCAGGAATCCTGCGTCACCCTGGGCAATACCGATGTTCCGGAGGGAAAGCCCCCAGGAGAATTGGGGGGGGGGATCCCATCCTTTCTGCCCCCACTGTGTTCTCAACACTAAACCAGGTGCCTGGAGCAGGGCACGGCCTCGATGGGCTGCTGCCTGCACGGGACTGCGTCCAAAGTGAAGGCGAGAACAACAGAAAAAGAAGAAAAGGGAGGGAGGGAAGCAAAGAGGAGCCTGACCTCTTTGGGAGCTGGGCTGAGCAGAGGGGAAGGGCGGGTGCTGTGAAAGTCACCAAAAGAAGTGGGAAAGCCCACCTCAGGGTCAGAAACCAGATCTTCCCCTAAAGAAAGCACACACGCACGCCCCAGAGCAAAGTGTTCTGCAAACAGGTCTGTGTCTCCCAAATGCCACAAGCTCGGGAGCTCATCTCCCAGGGACCTGGAGCCTGCGCTGCAGAAGCGTGGAGGTACTCGGCCCTGCTTGCTGACTGCACAGATTCTGCCAGGGACCCAACTGGGGGAGGCAGGGGGAGACATGGGATTCGGTAGCTGGACCTTTAGGCTGGCTTCTGGGGTCAGGGCCAGCTGAAGGCCAGCAATACGATTTCAGGGATGGCCCGAGGGCCTAAATGCTCCCTAAAGCAACTGCCCCTGACTGCTGGTTAATGACACCTTCCACCAGCCTCAGCCCTTCAACTTACAGCTTTGGTCCTTGCTTCAAAGTTACACACTCGAGAAGGTGATGCTTTGGGGGTCAGCGATAACTAAGGCCTTTCAGAGGCTGCCGGATCTGAGAGCAGGCTCTGCAAGGACAGCAAGAGGGGTTGGGAGCACGGGGACAGGAGGAAGGAGAGAAACACACGTGGCCGGGGTGTCTGCATGAAGGAGGGGAGGCAGCGCGGCCGATGCCGGAGATGTCAGACCGAGCGTCCTCCACAGGGTCGACGTGCCCCCTCTCAGACAGTCCCGGACACAAACCACACGCGATGAAGCAAGCTGCAAGCCATCAAGAAGCAAGGATTCTATTTACAGGTAAAAAACAAAACGATGGATTTAAAATATGTACATAGCTATCACGTTTTCCTGTATTGATGGATATTGGCATGACAGGACACAGAGCAAGATCTGGAAGGATACACAAACTGAAAACAGTGGTTCCTTCTGAGGACGACACTGAGGTTGGGCAAACTTTCACTTTCTACTCTCGCCGTTTCTGTATCATTCAGTTGTTTTACCCCAAGAAAGTACTACCAGAGCTACTTAAATGCAAAGAACACCTTTAAAAAAGGTCCCTAATGCCACTAACTGTAGACTTAAAAAGGGTTAATCCACCATCAATGCTGTTACATGTATTTTACCACAATTAAAGAAGAAACCTGTAAAAGGGCACCTCTAGAGGTCAGAGTGGTGATGAGCCAGGGGGAGGGGCGGGAGGGTTGGTCGCAGACCGAGGAGCTGTATAGCATGCCTGAAGTGCTTTCTGTCTTGACTGAATTACGCACAAATGTGATCATAAGTACAAAGCCGGCAAGCGGTATGCCTCAGATTACTGCCCTTTTATGCACTTTATTTATGTTATCCCTCAATCTAAAAGGACGTTTACCTAGAGGATTGTCAATAAAGGCAGGTCGTCACAGTGCCTTCAGGATAAGCTAGGAGCAAGCAGACAACTCGGGAAGCTGGGCTCTGCAGTCACCAGGGACTGACCGTTCACTCACTGAGCCCGGACTCAATGCCAAGTGCTGGGCTAAGGGCGAGGTGGCCACGGGCCACAGCTTCGCAGAGCTCATGGGCCAGCCAGGAGCAGGCCGGGTGCTGCGGTGTGTCCCACGCGGACCCTGGGAGAAAGAGGGGCGATGGTGGCATGGAGGAAGGAGTGGGGAACTCTGCCAGGTCGGGGGTGGGGAGCTCAGGAGGGCTTCATGGAGAAGGAAATGACTGAACTGAGTTGTGAACGTTAACAGGAGTTCGCCAGAACACTTGGGAAGAGAGGAGAATGGGAGGAAGGCCAGCACAGAGCTCCGGCTTTCACCCTTTATTTCTGTCAAGGCCGAGGTCACTGGGAGCTGGTGTGCTTGGTGACAGCGGTGGTGCCCTGGGACACAATGTGCTTGGCCAGATCCCCAGGTAGCAGCCGGCACACAGAAAGTCAGGGGGGTGGTGCTGCGCCAGCCGGGCGGCCCCAGCCAGCTGTTCATGAAGAGTTCATGGTGCTCGTGGCCTGGGAAGAGATGCCAAGGCGCCCCGGCCTCAGCACCTGGGAGAGGCAGCCTGCTGAGCAGGCTTCCTTGAGCCTATTCAGTGGTGCAGTGGGGAGGGGAGAAGGCACAGGCTGGCAGTGGCCAGGAAAAGGAGTGTGCAGACACCAGGCGGGCCACTCTGGGAAGAATCTTGGTTGAGAAGAAAAGGAGAGGGAAAGAGACTGGTGGCCAGAGGGGGCAGGCAAGGGAAGGACAGGTGACGAGGCCCCGGGATTCTGTCTGGATCTGTAGGAGGTGTCAAACAATCAAGCTAAGAAAGCTCACCTTCCAGGCTCTCCCAGGCCTAGCCCACTCACCTTCCGAGGAAGCAACAAGAATCCTTTTGTTCAAACACCTCTGCTAAGTAATTTGAGAACCAGGAGGAAGGAGGCAGACGATGCTAACAAAAACATGCCTTGTCTAGGGGCCAACCTGAGCCCGATCCAGATCCATCTCAGAGCCACCCACTGGCCAGGTGACTGACCAAACGAGCCTCAGTTTTCTCATCTGTAAAACAGGGACACCAGCAGCTCCATCACACGCTGCCACAGGTGGAAATGAGCTCCTGATGCAAAAATGCCGGGCAGAACGCCTGCCACTAAGGACACTCTAGAAATGTTTATTCACCTTCGAGCCCCTGGCAAATAGATGCCTAGGAGGAAGAGGGAAGAGCCGGGCTACTGTTTAAAAAGCAGTCACACTCTCTGCTTTAACCTTGACTTGCTCGTGCCTAGCAACTCACGTGCACTGGCTTTCTGGTTTGGGAGCAGGCTAGACTTGGCCTCCCAAAAGGGCTCCTGGGCCCCTGGCCAGCCTTTCCCCACTCCAGCCTCAGGGCTGGACTGGCAGGGTCTACAGCGAAGGCAGAGGGGGATGCACGGGGACACTGGAGCAGCCCCGGCCCAGGCTCGGTGTCCCACTGGCCCGGGATTGAGTCCTGGCTGAGCTGCTCACTCCCTTCTCCTCTCCGGGCCTCAGTTTCCCCATGCATCAAATAGGCCTCAGATTAGCACTTCCTACACAGGGCTGCTGTGAGGCGCCAAGGGCGAGCACACGTTCCTGTTATTTTTTCCAGGTAGTAACAATCATCACAAATACCCAGCGAGCATTTGAAATGTGCCCAGCACAGCTCTGAACACGTTATCTACGTTGACTCACTTTATCCCCCAGATGACCAAACGGGGAAGGAAGCTGCAGAGGGACCGGCCCAGGGTCACCTGCTGGCAAGAGGCAGGGCCAGGGCTTAAACCCAGGAAGTCTAGCCTCAGTGCCCACGTGCTCAACCGTTCTGCTGCACGGCTCCAACGCCCTTCCACAAGCGCTCGCCGAGCCTCCCAAGGTGGGGCCAGCCCCGGGAGGATTGATGGTGAGGCCCTGCCACGCCCGGATCACACTAATCGGAGAAGCAGGTAGCCCCATGGAGCAAAAGCTCAGGAGGGTTTACACATCACTCACCGGGCGGGCCTCTGACGACGATTACGGCCAACCACAACGTGTAATTACTTCCCACTTCTGGCTCATACACACAGAGACCACATGCCACAGGGGGTCACGGTGGCCCAGGGTGACACCAAGGAGAACCAATGGCACTGCCGGGAGTGGCTCTGCAGCTGGCTGTGAAGGGAGGTTGGGTAATTGCTGCGGAGCGAGCCTACTCTCGTTCCAGAACGAGGTGATCAGCAAGCCTGCGTCAGCCAGAGTAGACTCAGGGTGATGTATGGACGAATGTGTTACATGCCAAAGCATGAGTAATGTGGGCCCCCGAGCCGAGGCCTGAGCACACGTCCAGATCGCTCGACTGCGCCCACAGCAGGGAGGCGACAGGCGGACGCTGACAAATTGGATGGGGAAGGGGAACCTACGGAGGGGGCACACAGAGAGGTAACAGGCCGCTTCCATTGACAAGAGGAGCATGCACTCTTCTCCATGAACTGGCCAATTATCAGGCAGCCTTGCAGCTGCAGAGGCAGGAAGCGAAGAAACATCCATTTCTCTGGAATCGGAACAATCTTGGGGCGTGGAGGACTGGCACTGCACACCCGCTCAGCACACTGACTTTGGGAGGGACAGCAGGTCACACCAAGACAGTGCTGTGCCTTCGCAGAAAGCAACCTCTGGGGTGTTGCTTGGTCTGTGGGAGACCAGCCGCATCCCCCTGGCCTTCTTCACCCACGTCATCTTCTCTGTCCTCCTCAAGACTAGCATTGCTTGGTCTGTCCCCCTCCATGCTGTGTCTGGAATTCAATCAAGAGCCACTGGATGCTTGTGGGACCAATTTAATTACAAGATATTTACGATGGAAGAGGTATGTCTGACGCTTACGCAAAACGAAATACCTCATACTCTTTCATTAAACAACGGCGTACCAAGCATTTACTTGGTATTTCTTCAGGAGGAGTATTTTACTATGTTTTGTTCTCTAAAAAAAAGTAATTAGTTGTGAAATATTGGTGGCTCTCCATTAACAAAACATTCAGTCCGGAACATGACACTCCCCTACATCTCATGCTAACCTGGAAGTGACTATCATTGCAGACGGTGACCTAAGGGCGTGAAACAGAAACAGCATGGGGATTTGGGGCTGGATGCCTGCAACCCCCAACAGGAGGGTGACAAGAGAATGACCTCTTAACCTCTGGCAGTGTCAGCTTCCTCATGCGGAGAATGTGACGATAATACTACCTCACTCTTTGGGTTATTGTAAGCCTTATCGAGATGTGAAATGAGATGAACGAGCATGTTCCTCTTCTGCGAAACGAAAATGCTCCCCTCTTGCACCGACCCCGTACGTTTCCTGCATCCTGGCCTCTCTTCTGATCCCAGACACGCGGAGCTCTGTGACTCACCATTCTCCATACCTGGACCATAGTGGCCCTCGCCCCCCCACCCCCTCTCTCAGGAGGGCGAGCGCCTCAGTCTTCAGGCCTCAAACCCAATGTCAGCTCCTCAGGGATGGCTTCCTTCCCCATCGTCTCCCAAGGCTGTTTCGTATTTCTTCCCAGGTCCAAATCTCCATCTGTGTTGATGAGCTGGTTTCCTGTGTCTCTCCCCACCAGATCGTCAGGAGAGGACCATGTCTGTCTTGTTCGATCTGTATTCTCTGTGGCCAGCACAGCACCTGCCTGGAATCTGTGGCGCTCCACAAGTACTCGTGGGAGGGTGAGGGGAGAGGGAGCAAGCCAGTAAGCTCACAGTGAATGGGCACTGCCCTCATAAGGGGGCCCCAGCCAGAGTCCACAAGTCCCCCAGAGCACACTGCCTGAGTGAACGAAGCCCTCGAATGTTGTTTCTCTTTCTTTGCTCACGAAGCTTCCCAGAATCTGTCCCCACGCTTGGCTGGAGGTTCCCAGGAGGGTCCCCTGGGGTTAGGACGTGAGCAATGCAGCAAGTGGCCAGCGGGCAGTCAGCCTCAGGCCAGCCAGGACCGCAGAACTCACTGGGGAACCCCACTGTCTCCTGGGATGAGGGTGATACCCACGCGCCACGCTCACTGTCCCCCATCGGGAACGAGTGACTCATGCCTCCCCTCCTGGCCCACAGTCGTTAAACTGCTGGAGTGCCCAGAGAGGGGAGTAAACAGACTGGCCCCTTCTTGCCCATGTGCGGCCCCCAGCTCCTGCCAAGTGAAGCCCCCGTGAGCAAAACCGCACATCCCGGTTCGCAGACTGGCACTGACCAAGACTGGATTTCCGTGGCTCGTTAGAGATACGGGGCTTGATTCCCTCTTGAGATGTGTTATTTCAAGACAATCAATGTTTACTGCAGGAACCGTGCTAAACACTGGGGACGCGAAGGTTAGGCTGTTCCCATTTCTCTCAGTGTAAACTCCTGAGGCCTCCAATGGCCCACAGGGTGCCACAGGCTGCAGACCCTCGGTCCCTCCCTGACTTCATTTCCCACAACGCTCCGCCTCGCCATGCTGCTCCTTGCTGTTGCTCCAACACACCAGGGCCTTTGCACTGCCTGTTCCTTCTGGCCCAAACGCTCTTCCTCCAGATAGCTGTATGACTCGCTCCCTCACTTCCTTCAAGTCTGTGCCCCGATGTCACCTTCCCAAGGAGGCCCACCTTGGCCACGCTGTGGAGCCCTGCCCCTCCCTCTTCTCTGCTCGCTACTGCTGCTGTCTAGAGCACCTCTCACACTAACAGGCTCTACTGTTTGCTAACAGTTTTATTGTCCCTCTCTCTTTTCCCACCACAAGAGAAGCTCCTGGGGTCAGGGGTCTTTGTTTTGCTCCCTGGAGCATCTCCAGTGCCGAGAACAGTGCCTGGTACATGCCCAATAAAAACTTGTTGAATAGATGAATGAATAATTCTGACCCAGTTTCAAGGAACTCCGAGTCTGGTCAAAAAACTCAAATGCCTGAAGGGCCAGGCTGCTGATGAAAACTAACCAAGTCCCAGGGCAGAGACCGCAGGAGTGGAAGGTTCTGCATGTTTCTGTTCCCACTCCTGAGTTTCCTGATTTTTGCAGAAACCTGGAAGAAGTCAGCCATGGCTCAACACAGACTCAGGAAGGTCCCCATTCAGCAGGGGGCGTGACACCACCTCACCCCATGGAGCCGTCTCTGGCCTTGTGGCCACCACAGCCCACTCTGTGTCACGCTGCCGGGCAGACACAGAAACGCCAGCTTGAGTCTGAGTCACAGAGCCTTCTCCACCCCACCCCACCCCCGCTTTGCCCACTCTGGTTTTCTCTGTTGGCTCCTCCAGGATGTGGCCGTTCCGAGAACCCCTGGGCCTCCTCTGGCTCCTGGACCAGGACCAGCACCCCTGAGCCATCAGGTCCAGTCACCTGCAGCCCTGCCTAGAGGCTGCTCCTCCGAGAGCCTCCATGCCACAGGACTTGTGTCAGTTGTCGCCACCTTGCACACAGGAGAAGGGGAGAGGCAACTGCCTCTGAGCCATCTCTCGTCTACAACACCCTACTTGACACATGGAACAGGTTGCCCTTTGGATTCTCTTTGATTCTGTCAGATCCTCCTACACGTGGACCCGTGCTGCCACACTCAACACTTCTGCAGGCAGTAAGGGCGCCTTGGAGCTGCGAGTCTGTTGAGGGATTACGGGACAGACCACCAGGGCCCGGCAGACGGGGAGAAGACACAACGGGCTCTAATTCTTTTGTGGGAATGTCTGCAGCAGTGCCAGTTAAGGCCCTTGATTTATAGTAGTTTATCTTTTTCCTTCGGTGTTCACAGTCAACCCTCTCCCAGAGCCTGTTTCCACTCTCAGGAAGAAGAACGTGTGTGCTTCAGAACCAGCACTGATTAACCCAGGGTCACACGTAAGGTCAGGGTCACTGAAAGATGCGGGGACTCGAATCCAGGCTGCGAGGGGGGCTATCCTGCCAGAGGCATTCAATGCTCGGGAGGCTGAGCCACTGTCTGGTTCCAGCCTGGTTGGAAAGAGAGCCCTGAGCAGTGACCAGGGGACCCCAGCCAACGATTAATGCTCTGATTCTGCAAATGATCCAGAGAAGCCAGGCTGCTCTTTTCTCAGCTGCAGGTCCACATGCCATGTCCTGGCGGAATGTTCTGCTGGCAGAGGGTCCAGCTCCCAAAAAGGACAGGTGTCACGTAGAGAAGTGGCAGCCAACACTTTAGGTGAGTGCTCACTCTTCTGGATCCCCAGAGAATCTTCTGGAGACTATCCCAATTGGCTGAAGTGGAGCCTATAGAGAGATGGTGGACGTCCTCATTTTGAGACTAACAAACCTATCTGGCCCCCAGGACTGAGTCCTGTTCTGAATTCACAGCCAGCCGACCATGTGAATGCGCATTAGCTCATCAAGTATGAGCACTTTCCAGACATTGAACCTGGGGCTGACTGAGCTGAAGGGCTCAGAATGCACATGAAGGCTCAGCCCACTGCGACTAACTTGCCACGTTTACTTTAGTGCTGTCGTCGTCGTCACCGTTGCTAATACTGGGCCCTCCGCGCCTTTGTGTCTGGCAACAAGGCGCCTCCCGAAGGGCTGCACAAAGTGTGCCTCTATGTCAATCATTCCCAGAAGGGAGGTCCCCAGTAGGGAACACCCGGTTGTTTGGCAGCCTCGGAAGCTAAGATCGTTACAATGCTAATATCTAACATCTAGGCCTTGATGTGTGCTGGGCCTTGGAATACACACTTGACACTGCATTTAGTCCTCTTCGCAAACCCATGTTTGTTATTCTAATTGCAGAGGTGAGGAAACTGAGGTCCTGAGAGGTGGACACACCTGGTAAGATGAGCCAGGATTTGAGGAGCTCGAGCAGTGTGGCTCCAGAATCCACTCCACTCGATTGCCTCTTAAGGCGGAAAGTAGAAGAGCAGCAAAAGCAACCCACTCTAGCACGCCTTCCCCCAAGCCTGGCTCTGTGCAGAGAAGGGGGCATGTGAGGGTCAGGCCCTGAGGCTATTTCTGTTCTGAGAGTCATTAGGAACATCACGAGGGCCCTTGTGACCCTGCCACTGGTTCACCCGAGTCATTCACTCCTGCAGTGAGTGCCCCCTGAGCATCTCTGGCAAGCCCCAGGATGGCCCAGGCGATGCAGGCATCTCTAAGGCACAGTGCCCTGTCCTCAGAGGGGATGGGAAGCCCAGGGAGGGCAGGGTCGTCTCCTTCCTGTGCACCCCTGCATCCCTGCTGAAGGAATGGATGAACGAATGCAAAAACTAAGGAAACTATTCCACACAAACCCAGGATGAAAAAAGCCCCTTTTTAAAAAAAGTACCTACAGGTAATGATGCATATCCCATAATCTAATCTATATGTTCTCTTTGCAAAAGAATGAGATGTTAGCAGTTTCAGAATTAGTGTTCTCTTACTCTCTTTTCCCCGACGAGAAACACAATCTGCTCTGCATTAGAATTATAGCAAGAACTACACCCTGGCAGGAACCATATGATTTTAATGCACAGATGAATTTCAATTAGACATTTATCTAACCATGCTGATGTGTTTTAAACCTAACCCTAAATTACAGACTTTTCAAATAACTCTGCTCTCCCCTCCGCTTCTCTCTCTTCAATTTTGGTTTGGTTTTGTGAAAGGTCTGCTGGTAAAATGAAGCAATACCAGTAACTTATCTACAAATTACGGGAAGGAGAAAGTAGGTTAAAAAAGACCAAGAACTTAAAACAAGTATGATCAGACCACATCCGAGTTAGGCAGGAAACAATAGGAGACGGCTCTTGCTCAGAGGGAAGGAAGGTAAACCTGGCCAGGACTATTGTCAAACAAGCCATAAACGAGATGCTCCTCCACTCTGCCCGAATTTCAACTGTAGTCGTCAGAATGCAACAAACTTCGCTTTCGCATCGGGGAAAGGTAATAACCGGAAGTAGAAAGCTGACACTTTCACTTGGGTGAGCAATGCCTTCCATGCTCAAAAGAATCTCATTTTCAGTTCAGGCGTCCACCACGACGAGCGGCTGTGTCTATCACAATGGAGGCGGGAACTTCATCCCAAGAGGAGGCCATCAGGACAAAGAAAGGATCTCCTAAACGCTGCCTCTGATGAGAGCGTTCAACTAAAGTGGGGATGCTAAGCTGAGAGGTTGCCAGTAAGTCGCTGCAATTTGCGTTTGCTCAGATTGCAAACCCCACGTATCACTGTCAATATCCTGCTTGTGCTACTGGACTAGAGTTCTGCAAGATGTTACCACTGGGGGAAAAGCCGGGAAAGGGTACGGGGATCGCTCTGTGTTATTTCTTGCCACTGCATGCCAATCAATTTCAATGGAAAAAACCCTGCAAACCCCAGTGCCCCGCCAATCTCTGGGTTCATCTCGTGGAACCTGAAGTCTAACCTCAGCAGGAGGGAAGACATTCTGTGACGAAGCCTTAACACCATTTGGGGGTCTGGAATCATGCAACAAAAGAGAGCCACAGGGACCTAACACATTCCAACTTGTCATGAGTATCAACGCAGCAGGAGCCAGCAGCAGGTTGGGTGGGGCCTGGGCGGATGTGAGGGCAGCGACACCCCAGCTGCTGGGGGCAGCCTCTGAGAAGCCTCCTGCAGGAACACGCACACCATGGCACCAGATCTTCCCACTGCTCAAGACAAGCCTGAAATCCAGATTTTTATGCGAACCTTCCTAAATTTCACAGTTGGTAATTCATAAAATTTTCTTTTAAACACTTTGAAGAGCAAACCAAACAGCTCTGAGGGCCAGACTGCAACCTATAAGGCACTTGATGGGCACTTTAAATCTCTTTTCTCCCCAGCCCCCCACCACAGCCCTCTGCAATAGGGCTTGCTCTCCCACTTTCCGAAATGGGGGCAATAACTTGCCCAGGGTGACCCGCTGGCTGCTGGGGTCCTCAGCAGCTCTGACCAGGCCGGCTGACTCAGCATTCCATTACTTGCCTTCACTCAGCAAAAGCTAGTTTAAGAAAGTTGCAAAAGAGCATCTCTGGCTCCATAAATGCCAAGTCAGCCCACATTTTCTGGACCATATGTTGTCATGACATGGACCATTAGGGGTGTCTCTCCTGTTTGACACTTGTCACTCCGTCACCTCTAGTTAAACCCTCTCACCACACACTACTCCTCCCCTCAGAGCACGTCCAGGACTTCAGACGGTACACTCAGTTGTCTATCTGATCAACAGCTCTCTCTCCTGGACTGGACTGGAAAGCTCCAATGCAACAGAGACTGTTTGGGGTTTTGTACACCCCTAGAGCTAGCACAATGCCTGATCCCAAGAAAGGGCCTAATAAATACTTGTTGAATGAATCAAAAAAGGATGGGCCACACAAACGCCGTGAAAAGGCCCTGAGCAATTCAGAACTAATGCCACCACCACCAAGGACAGAAAGTTTCTGGAAACCTTTTCAAAGGCTCCAATGCTCCCTCAAACGGCCTGGCCAAGCCACCGCATGCCAGAAAAACCAGAAGGACAGGGCACTCTCGTAATCGTACTCCATGCAGTTCCGGCCTTTCATGCTTCGGGATCACACTCCGCCCACTCACTCAGATATAGCAGCAGAGGCCACTGCCAAGGGCAAGCCCAGCCCTTTCACCTGTGTGCCTACTGCCTGAGAACCTGGCTGCAGAGCCAGGGCCCTCATGAAACAGCCTTTGTGTCAAACACTGCGCTCACCTCGACATGAATTGCCAAGCCTGTGCTGCAGCAGATGCAATGGCATACAAGACACCTGCCACCAGCAGCCTACAGCAAGTAAGATCTCCGATAAGAGGGAGCCAGGAGCAAGGGCCTTCCAGGCTGTGGGTATGGTAAGGGCACAGGCATGGAGGTGGAAACCCAGGGCATACTGGGGAAAGAACGAGCTGTACCAGGACTAAGGCAGCCTGGAGCTCAGCACATGTGAGCAGGATGGAGAAGGGAAGGCTGGCAAGAGACAAAGGCCCAGCTTGGAAAGGTTCAGGAGAATGTTCAACACTGGTCTCAGGTGTTTTCCTCTAGCAGAGCACAAAACGCAACTTCAAGGCTCCTGCAAACCACAAACATGCTCTATTTAGACTACAGTACAGGGATAACTGGGGAGATTTTGCACCAAAATGCAGATTTCCAGGTTTTCTGGAAACATGAGAAAATCAGGCAATATTGCATCCATACTCCTACAGAGCAACTGCAGGCAGAGGTGGGACGGCAGCTGCTCACAGAGGACACATACACTTTCCAATTTGCCACAGTCCCCACCACTCCCTACCGCTCTCCCCTGGGGCCTGCATCATTCATACAAGTTCCCTGTCCAGCCTCTGTAGATATCTGTGTCTTAGATGAGGTATTCTCTCATTCTGTCCCAATAATAGTGTCTCACAGATACGCAATCTGAGGCCCAGAGAAGTAGAAATCCATGTTTACTAACATACGATCAATCAAATCCACTTAGTACCCAACCTAGATTTTCCTCGGTATGCATTTCAAGACTCTGATTAGGTTCCCTGAATCCCAGACCAGCTTCTGCATCATTGTTGCTGTATAACCAGAATGTTGGTTTCTGGTTTTAGAGAAACACACACAATAACAAAACGAGCAACGACCTCTTATCAATGTCTCAAAACAGCCCCCATGCGAATGACTTACACAACTTCTCTGAACGTCCTGTTCAGTCTTCGCGTACATCTCAGACAGATCCCCATTCAGGATGACCTCAGCTAACGAGTTCACCAGGGGCGCGTGATGTATAATTAGGAAGACCTGGTGAGAAAGAAGAGACATGTGTAGTCTTTCAACCTCTTCCCCCCTTGATCTGAAACAGCTCGGCTGGGCTGCAAGGCCCTGGATGACGCAGCAATCCCTGTGACGAAGAACGGGTCACATTTAGGAAAAACCAGTCACACTCTTCTCCTTTGAGGGCTGGCCCTTTCTTCATTCCGACTGTTGCCTAGTTGGCTGGCTGCTCCTCAGTGGAAGGAAGTGCAGTAAAGTGAGACCGTCCCTCATGGTGGGGCGAAGCCAAGTCCAGCCGAAGGGGAGCAACTCGGGAAAGGAGCAGCCACACCAGCACACTCCTCCCTGTCCACATGCATTCTCGTGTCAGATTCGATTATGACGAGACCAGAGGGCACCCGCCCAATCCTTTAGTTACGCAGGAAGGGGCCCGAGAATCTTGTTCCAATCAAGGACTTGGCAAAGGGTCGGCTGCACAGATTCCATCCCTGGAATGACCTCTGACCCCGGTGGTGGGTGTCAGCACACTAGGATTCCATGGCAGCACAGGTAGGTGTGGAAACTGTGGGGAAGAAAAGCCACACGAGCCAGAGACCGACCTAGTCGTGCCAGGATGTAAAATCAGCAGGCGCTGGGCTGTCCGGGACGTCCCTGCCACCCCACCCTGTTGCCCAATGCTCAGAGGACCAGCTTTAGGGTTCAGGGTATTCAAAATGGCCTGGCCAAGCAGGTTGAGGCACACCTGCTACTTTGTTTTAAAATGCAAAGGCAACGTGGGTGTAGCATAGCATGGATCTGCCATCTGTATATAAAAAGGGAGCGTGTGCACATTTGTATTTGCTTATGCACATATGGAAAAGCTTCTACACTTTGGCACTATAGTCGGGCCATAATTCTGTGTTGTGGGGGCCGTCCTGTGCGCTGCAGGATATTTGGCAGCATCTCTGGCCTCTACGCACCAGATGCCAGTAGCACTCCCTCCCCCAGTCATGACAACCAAAAATGTCTCCAGACATTGCCCAGCATCCCCTGGGGTGGGTGAAATTGTCCCCAGCTGAGAAGCCCCAGCAGAGAACTCTCTGGAGGGACACAGGAAAACCCTCTAACTACAGTTGTCTCTGGGGATAGAAATCAGGAGACTGAAAACAAAAGTAGAAAGGAAACTTGGTTTTCACCTGTTTGAACTTTTTAACTTAAGAAAATTTTTTATTAAAAAAATCAATGTTGTAAATTAAAAAAGTAAAGGCAGAAACTGAAACACTGGCTGCCTCTGAGCAGTGGGTCTGGGTGCCTGGGGGACAGGGGTAAGAGGAGACTTTTCCCTGTATGTCGTTTTGTACTGTTTGAATAGGGTGAATATATTGTCCAAAAAAATAAATACAATTCAGATTAAAGGTACAGGCAGAATAGCCAAATGTGGTACCTACCTAAAAAAAAAAGGCACATCTGTTTTTAAAACACTGCACAGTGACTATCAGAGAGACTACATAGTATGATCAAACGAGTTAACCCACGTCCAGGGCTGTGGCAGGCATTCAAATGCTAGCGATGATGATGATGATGATGATGATGATGACAATGAGGATTTTTCTCACCTTCATCATGGCCAAATTACTGCCGCCACTTCGCCAAAAACAAAACAAAAACAAAACACTGAGTTCATTCATTCCACAAATGTCTGTTGGGCACCTGGTTTGGATGTGACCCTAACTGATCATTTATCCATGCTTCACTGAGTTCGCAAACATTCACTGAGGACCTATTAAGGCCCACAAGACGAAGGCCACTGACTCCCACCTGTGGACACAGTGCCCAGTCCTTTCTGAGCTCTGGATGGACAGAAGTGGGGGAGGGCCAGTCATCACACGGTACGTGGAAACGTGCGCAGACCGGACTCAAAGCTGGGACATCCTGTCTGCACCACACTCTCGTTGTGAGTGGCCATTTAGTTTCGGCAGGACGGCATGCCCTCTCACACTAAATTAATGCTGTTAATGTGAATCTTCTTGGTTTTGTAGCTGTGCTTGTAAAATAATTTATAAGGATGCTTACGGACACGGGACTCAAGGTTTCCACACATTTAGGCAAAATTATGATGACGCTAAATGAACAGGTGGGGGAACGGAGGACTCCGTTACTCAAGCCGAGGAACCCCAGATTACAAGCTATGCTTTTTGCGTGATACTGAAACAAGTAATTAGGGGCCAGAGCTGCTGCTCCTTCACTAAGAAAACAGGAGAAAAGGGGTTCTCAGAGAAAAGGTGTGGCCTGACCCCTCTCCATTAACATGCCAGCTGTGGGGGTGGGCAGCCGTGCTCCTCGAGGACACTGCCTGTGCATCACTCCAACAGCTGCAGGGTCCTGAGGCTGTGTGCCACGGGATTCCTGTGGCTGAGCATCTGGCCTGGTCAAGTCCTGCCAGACTCCCACAGTCCCGAGCAGGAGATGCTGTCGGATTTCTAACGAGGCGGCGGAGAAAGGTGCCAGGAGACGCTGAGGTTTGCAACGTGCTCCGTTGCACAGAGGGGCATTCAGAAGGCGTAGGCAGCAGGGCAGCGCTCCTGAGCAAGCAGAGCCCCCATGACACAGGCCTGAGGGCGGACAGTGAGCAGGCCCCATGCGGATCCCGACTGCCCTGCCGCTGAGAGGAGGCCAGGTCTGCATCTCTCTTCAGGCCAACCGGAGACAGCCCCACCTCAAACTTGAAACAGCCCAGGGACCAAGTTAGAAGGACATTCTCTCAGCAAAGCAAATAAATACCTGCGCCATTGCAGGAGTGGGAACAGTGCTCTGCTCAAACGTCTGACGACTTGACAGTCTAGAGAGATGGCCTGAGAGTCTGGACTGCTCGTAATAAAAATATTTTTAAAGTTATGTAACTGGGTCACCATGGAGTTTTTCCCTTCTTGTAAATATTACATAATTACGAGAAGGAAACACACTTGTTTAAGAGGGGAGGCAGACAAATTGGCTCAAGACACAAATCCTGGAACTGAGGTTGCTACGAGATACCTTCCAGAAGGTAATCTGGGAAGCAGAATCATGAAGAAAGCCTTTAAAAACAGCCTCGTTAGTGGAAGGTTGTTAACCCAAGGTTGCTGTGTCTACGCACACAGCGAGTCCTGCAGTCTGGGGCTTATTTCAAAATGCCGTCAATAAGACCCATGCAGGCCACATCTCAAGGGTATTGAAAACACTCCCTGGTTGTTTTGGAAACCACAGTCCCCATGGTAAAAATCAACTACATACCTGGCGGGTTTATTTTTTATTTTGCCTTATATTTCCAGCCACTGCCACGAAGAAGACACACAGCACCTCGATGCAGTGTCTGGAAAATAGAATCCCCTCTCCTTTTCTTGTTATTTTATTTCAAGATGGGGACACAGAGAGAGAAGACACGGAGAGCTGGCCTGGGAAATTCTGGACAGGTGGCAGCGCTCCATGGACCCCCAGATGCAGTGGGGACATGCCGGCACGATCAGACATACCTGCGACAGGAGATAGAGAGAAACGGGCAGGCTGATCTTCGGTCTTTCTCCTCCCTAGCGAAGGCCGAGGGGAAAGAGAGAGAGAAGTCCAGGTCACACACGTGAGTGGCACAAGATACATGAAGCCAAAGGCTTCTGTCTGAAAGAGAGGCGCCCTGTCCCCGGACTTCCTCCATGACCCCAAGGCTGTCCTTTCCTGGTGCTAGTCAAAAGTCCACTCTGCAAAATAAATTCGCAACCAAATCCCGCTCATGCCATCTGCGAGGGCACTATTTCTCCACCTGAGAAATCTTTCACCATTAGTCACGGATTAGAGTCTGGCCCTGGGAGAACCAGCTCCTTAAATTACCGAGAATGTTAATTTCCCCCAGCTGGGGCGTGGAGAGCCGGGCAGGAGAGGCCCCCGGAGGCCTGTTCTCAGGAACAGCTTTCCCGGCAGCCGCCAGGGAGAGGCCGGGGCACCCTGGCCTCAGAGAAGCCCCTCGTTTGTGCCGAGCTTCAGAGAGCTCCATCTCCCACCAACCCTGTGAGGATCTTGAGGACCCTCGTTTCGCTCAGGGAGGTTAACTGCCTTGTCCAAGGTCGCAAAGTGAGGAAAGGCAAGAGGCAGAATTTGCAGCCGGGTCTGAAAACTCCAGTTCCCATGCTTTCTCGCTGCCCCCCAGAGCTGCCTCTGGCAGATTTAGTTAGGGTTGCAATTTTCTTCCACTTACTTATTTTTAGTGATAATCTCCATGCTCCATCTCCAAAAAGAAAGCTCCATCCCCTTGGGACACATCTGCAGAGGCAGAAACCAGCTGGGCTGTCCTGCTTCCTGCCAAGGCCTCTACCCCTTAACCCTGGGAGTGGCTGGGCGAGGGTCTCCCCTCCCCAAAGTGGCAGTTCTCATGGGGGAATCCAAGACCACCAGCTCAGAATCACCTGCGGGCAGGTTAAAGATGCAGATTCCTGGTCGACCCTAGACCCACGGAGCCAGAATCCTGGAGAACAGGGGGAGGGTACCCGAGGATGTGCATGTGAACAGGCACTGTCCCCACAAGGGATCGGAGGCTGCTAACTGCGGACAATCATGGCCCTGGGATCTTTTCCCAAGTGCACTCCGACCCTCCCCGTCCATTCTGTGCACGCTTTGTGGCTGGATCTTCTCCAAGTCAATTAGCGCTGGCCACTGTCAGAAAAAGTTACCAGGGATGAGAACACCTCAAGAGAAGGATTCGTAGAAACCTAAACCTAACCCTGTAGAGGTTTCCTGTCCCCCTCTGACGTCAGCACTCTCTTCGCGTCCACTTTCACAGTCTACACACATTCTCTCCCTGCATCTCTCCCTCTCAGGAAATAAGAGGGAAGGAAAGGAAAGCCAGCATGCTTTGAAAGGAATCTCGCTCAGCTTCAAAGCCTTGGTCCCTTGCAGAGCTCAGTCCTATTCAAAGGGCCCACTGTTCCCCCTTCTGAAGACGGCCCGCAGCCACGGGAGCAACGGGGCCGGGCCCCAGGCCCACCTTGTCCTGGTTCTCCAGCGAGCACACGTAGAGCGGCAGGAAGAGCCTGTTGAGCAGGTGGTCGGTGAGCACGTCGTTGAGGAACTCACAGTTGATGATCAGGATGTCATTGAGATAGTGCAGGTGGTCCAGGTGCTCGGCCACCAGGTCACTCAGTTTCCCCCGATTCCGGTGCCTGCCAGGAAAAATGACACCCTCAGCCTGGGAGCCGAGGCTCAGGGCCCTTGGGCCGGGCATCAATGGCCCAGACTTAGGTCACTGGTGCTGCATTCCTACAACCTATATTTGAGCCAGTCTCAGGAGGCACCTATCCTGGCCCGACAGGTGGCATACACAAAAAGAAAATGGACAGGTCCACTGCAGTCGACTTTAGGGGACTCCTGGGGTCCCTCACCCTCTGGGCGTCTCAGTACAGCTCACTCACCAGCACCACCACAGCCAAAAACAAAATGAGTAAATAAAGCAAAAACCAGCTAAGCCCTAGCACAGCCACTAGTCGCTGTGGCAAGATCCCTGGCTCCCAAGATAAGCGGCATTAATGAAGCAATCAATCCTTGCTAATTAAAATGCTCCAGAGGAGTTCTGAAGAGAAAAGCAGGCCTCAGCAGCCGTGTCTGACCCACGGGCCCCGACCATGGGGCATGGTGCATAGCCGCGACACCCTAGCCCCAGGAGGGCCCTGTCTCCTTGCCTCAATGCAACAGGCATGGGGGCTGGGCCCCACGGGTGGGTCAACCTCACACTCACCAAGGGCAGGACCCCTAAAACAACCCCTAAAATGCCACCCCCAAAGAGGTCTCTTTTGCTAAGAGCAATCTAGCTAGGGCGAGACATCCTGTTTGTATTGTGATTATTACTCAAGTAATAGTCATTTTAGAAGACAGAAAAGTAAAGAAAATAAAAGCAAAAAAACGTTAGTTCCTTTAGTCCCACCACTAACAGACAGTATTTTGGGACTTCAGACCCGATAGTCTGTTTTTCCATGTTTCTATGTCTCCCTATGGGCACATCCCAAATGCAGGTGTTACATATCTACCCATCTAACTATATGAGTCAAAACAGGAGCAATTTTGCTCCTTTTATGTGATTTCCAATAATAATTCCTTATTATACTTTAACGAGATATTTGGTAAATATTTATAGCAAATACATGTGGTATAGCCTAGTAGGAGGATGAGGACCTATGAACTCACGTCCCCCTGAGCCCCAGAACATTACATACGATGTTTCGCAATCTTTTCCCCACTCAATAAGATACTGCAGGAATTTTTCTTTAGTAAGATAGTTAAAGCACTTGACTTTTTAAAGCTTTAGTTTAAAAAATATCTTATCAAAGTAATATAAGCAGATGGGTTTAAAAATTAAATAGTCCTGATAAGCTGGTAGTAAAATCTAGCAGCTCCTGGCCCAGCCGCCCCAGCCCAGCCCACACTCCACAGGAGGCAGTTTTTAACTCTTCTAGTTGCTTCTAGGAAAGCTGCGAGGACCTCTACTTTACAATCGAGCCATTTGGGATATTACGTATCGGCCTCCTGCTATGACAGAGCTCTCTGCATTCGCTCTGCCCCTTCTCCCAAAAGTCACAGCCATTGGTGCTGACACTGTCACAACCACTCAGTGTGGAGCCAAAGAGAGGCCCAGGAGTTCACGGCCTTCCTCGTATAAACTCTTGTTCTTTCTGGAGTTAAGCGCCTCGTCACGTTTCACATCCATGACTGTTCATATCCATACGGTCCCTATTTTCCCAAATGCTCCATGAGATCTGCCATCTACCCATCCTTGCTTCTTTCCCAATATCGGAGCTAATATTCTCTCTCTCTAGCCCACCTCCCCCTAGGAGACCCCTCTCCCAGGTCCCTTTATCGACCTGACTCCACCTAGGTGTGCCTCTCACCAGGTCTGTGCAAAGCTGTCATTCTGGGGCAGTGGTTCTCAACCGATGGCGATTTTGCCTCAAAGGAGACATCCGGCAACGTCTGGAGATGTCTGTGGTCATTCCCAACTGGAAAAAGGGTCCTACTGGCATCTAGTGGGTGGAGGCCAGGGGTGCTGCTAACACCCTCCAATGCACAGGACAGCCCCCACAGCAAAAGACCACCCAGTTCAAAAGATGGATAGTGCCGAGTGGGAGAAATCCTGCTTTGGAACACTCATCACTCTGGGGCCCAAATCACCATCCTAATCTTTTTTTTTAAACAGATTTGCTGGGATATAATTCACATATCGTAAAATTCACCCATTTGAAGTATGCAATTTAATGGCTTTTAGTATACTCAGAGTTGTCCGACCGTCATCACAATCAATTTTAGAACAGTTTTACCCCCTGCCACTAAAAAAGCCCTGTCTAGACTCACAGGCAGTTGCTTCCCATTTACCCCGACGAGCTCCCTCCTCCAGCACTAGGAAACCACTAATCCACTCTGTTTCTCTGGATTTGCCTGTTCTGGGCATTTCGTATAGATGGAATGTGGTCCTTTGCATCCGGCTTCTTTCGCTTAGCATTATGATTTCAAGGGTCATCCACGGTGTGGCATGTGTCAGAACTGCATTCCTTTTTACTGCTGAATACTATTCCATGATATGCAGGTACTATACTTTGTCTACCCACTCACGAGCTGACAGTTCATTTTACGCCCAGCACCCCGGCTACGGGTGTACTGAATTTACTCACGCCATCCCTCTCTGGGAGGTATGTGAGTCGTTTCCAACTTTCCGCTGTTACAAACAGCAGACAGGTGGGCGGACCCTTTGCGAGTATGGAAGTCCCTATTCTGCCTAGTCCTGTTCAAGCGTTTCTTCTTCCTCGATGAAACGAACTCTCCCGTAACCGCTCTATCTATCCAGGAAGCACCCCCGGAGGTCACTTACTCCTCATCAGTCTGCACACAGTTATCAAGTTCGATCACGTGGCTCCCGATGAACCAGACCAAATTGGAGAAGTAAGGAACAGCAGTTTTATCTCGGATGTAGTGCAGCATGGCCTGGTTATCCACTGAGGAAATTCATAAAAGAAGAGAAAAAAAAGTCAAGCTACCAAAAATAACTTGTGGGAGATTAAAAAAAAACAAAAAACCACAATGAAAAAGCCCTCTACTATAATCTCAATCTTTTCTGTCTTTCCTGGAAATACTTGAAAATAGTTATCTTATTCATAAAACTATACTCATCAAGGCAGTTCTGATGCCATTTTTGTAATTAATAAATTAATTAATTGGGCTAAACATTAATAGTGCATTAGGAGCCTCCTTATCAGTTGTGTTTAGCTAGACTACAGGAAAACTACACCATTCTCAAGCACGTTTCCTGCATTTACATGTAAGGATAAGTTAAGAAAGCGGAAAACTAGAAGTTAATAACTTACATGACACTGGAATAAGGAACACGGGAATCGTCATGAAGGAAAGGCAAAAACAGACAAGAGTTAACAGGGTGAGGAGCCGGGAAGGTGAGACAGTTGCTCAGAGGGAGAGAGAGCTGGGGCAGGAGGCATCTAAACTGAAAGATACAGGTTAGAGGAGAGCACGAGAAAACAGAGCAGGAGGCAGCAGAATTGCAGCCTGGACCAGGCCGCAAACTCAGAAGCCCGCCAGGCTGGCCGGCAACTCTGCGAGCACAGCCAGCAGGCCTGGCGTGTGCATTGGGGGGGCTCAGGCCTCGGCCCCAAAGAGGGCAGCTGCTTCTCAACGCCTGCTCACCCCTGCCCTGCAGGATTGTGGGCCCAGAATAGTCGAATCTACATTTTCAGGTCAGAAATCCAGATTACTACCCAATCTCTGCCAATTTTTTAAATTTTGGCAACTATACATTTTTTCAAAAAAATATCTAAGCCAATTAAGACACGCCTAACGGCTGTTTAACACAATCCCGGAACTAGACTCGAGTGAGGCCCTGAGGAGCGCCCGCCCCTCCCAATTAGGGGTCCTCCCAAGTGACAACATGCAAACCAGCAAAGGTCAAAGCCCTTTGGTCCTTGAGAAAATGGAGTCCCAGCTCCAGCGTGATGGACCTGGGGGTAGTAACCGGGCACTAGGCAGAGAAGGCATCGCGCTGGAGGGCAAGGCCAGGTCGGGAACTCGGTCCAGCCAGCCTCTGTGCCAGTGCGGGCAGGAAGCCGGGGACCCAGACGCAATGTTTTGGGCATTAAGCACATCTTGAAAGATCAGAGGCGTCTGTTGGCTTCAGAGCCGGTTGAGAATACAACATTGCCCCCTGCTGTTTGGACGTGAAATGCTTGCACACACGGTTCAAAGAGAACATCGCCCTTGGCCATGTTGAAGCATATTTTTACTGACATTTACAAGACAACTTTGCTTTATCTAATTATCACGTGGCCGCTCCGAGTCCCACATGCGCCTCTCTTAGGACATCACGTACTACCTCTGTGTAGCAGCCCTGAGTAAGACTTTAATGTGTAGAACTGAGGGTGCGCGGAGAAGGCTGCGGTACAAGAATTACGTAAGGGGCCAGCTAAATGTTCACTGATGACAAGCCTGCCACGAGACATGCAAGCCCGGCCATAATAAATGAGCTCCCTGTTACCTCCGGAGAACTATATGCACAGATCCGTGAGAGCAAGCACGAGCTGTGAAGTTAGAAATCAGATAAGGCGCGAGCTCACGGGGAAACTGACCTTTGTAGACGTTCAAAGTTATGGTTCTTACAGCAATTCTAACCATGCTTTCAGGGTGATTGAAAAATTTGATGGCTTCTGTGTACAGGGCAAAGTCATTAGTGTGCTAAAACAAAAGAAATACCAAAAATGACTTAGGAATCCATAAGACAGGCTGCCCCCCACCCCAGTTTTCTGAATCCTACCAGACACTGCAGTAAAGACAAAAAAACAGACAAAATGTTACGCACGTGGACGTCAAGCCAGCAGTCCGTTCCCAATGGGGAATGTGGGAAGGGATGGGGAGGTGAGACCATGGAAGAAATGGCAAAGGTCCAGCAATGCCAGCCTGGGGCTCCCGATCTGTTCTGCCACATCCTAGCTGTGTCACGTAATAATTCTAAGCCTCTGCTTCTTCATCTATAAAATGGGGATAATAATTCCCACTTCATGGTTGTTAGAGTTAAATGAGATTATTTCAGATACAGCGCTTAGCCCGGTGTCTGATATCTGACAAGCACTCGGTAAATGCAGCTGTTACTGTTAGACGCTGCTTCATCCGATCAAGGGCAAGTGTGAAGTTCACTGCATTCAGACTTTCTTTTGGCTATTATTTACTTCTCTATTTGCAAATACTAAAAGGCTAAACATTATCCTGGAGGAGGAGGGTCTTGGGAATCTCTGACATTTAAAAGGGATTATTGGAACAGACCCAAACAGTTCAGAACTCCACTGTTGGAGCAATAAGAAAAAACACAGGGGCCAGCCCAGTGGCGTGGTGGTGAAGTTTGCACGCTCCACTTTGGAGGTCTGGGAATTGTGAGTTCAGATCCCAGGCACGGACCTACACACCACTCGTCAAGCCATGCTGTGATGGTGTCCCACATACAAAATAGAGGAAGACTGGCATGGATGTTAGCTCAGGGCCAGTCCCCCCCACCAAAAAAAAAGAAAAGAAAAGAAAGAAAGAAAGAAAGAAAGAAAGAAAGAAATGAAAGAGAAAAAAAGCACAACAGGACCCGGGCCTAGAGCCCCACAGTGGTGTGCTCTGCTGCCCTCTTCTGGCCAGTTTTCCCACATGGGTCCAGGTCAGGCTCTGAGGACACCCACAGGCAGTGAGGGCAGGGGGAAGAGGCAACCAGTAACCTCCAGCAAGGTGACGCCGTCCTCAAAGAACACCACCACCGGGAGCACTAGAAGTCAAATGCCCACTTAACAAGTGGCGGCTACTGTCCAGGCCCGCATAAAAGAGCAAACCAAGCCCACCCCAAAGTGAGGCTCCTGCCACTCCTCTGGCGCCCAGCAAGATGTTCTTCCAGAAGCATCGCTCTGGCCCCAGAATCCCAGCATTCTGCCCTCCCAGCCAGGTGCAGAGAAGCCCAGCTGCCTCTGAGTGGAGGGAGAATCTGGCCGCTCTCTGGCCTGAACTTGGCAGGTGGGTTTTCTCCCACCCGGGAGAGCCTCTGGGAGGGTGCTAACACTGTCCATCTGGTCCCTGGACACATTTCATGAGCATCAGGTACTGGGCTACACAACGTCAATTTTTCAAACTGCCACATATTTTGTGATTGGCAGCCAGTATTTCTCCCCTCCAAGACCAGCTCTTCCCCACTACTAACCTAGACCAAAAAAATCAAGGTTCTGGCAGGCCCAGTGGCATAGTGGTTAAGTTTGTGTGCTCCACTTCAGTGGCCTGGGGTTCACAGGTTTGGATCCCAGGTGTGGACCTAGCACCACTCATCAAGCCACGCTGTGGTGGCGTCCCACATAAAAAATAGAGGAGGACTGGCAAAGATGTTAGCTCAGGGCCAATCTTCCACACCAAAAAAGAGGAAGATTGGCAATGGATATTAGCTCAGGGCAAATCTTCCTCACCAAAAAAAAAAATAATAATAATTCAAGGTTCAGCCGCTGTTGCCACATAATATGGGAACAGCTGCACGGATTTTATCCAAAGTCAAAGGCTATGTTTGGAACTATGGTCTGACTTCAAATATAGGGTGTGCAGCACCAGTCAGAAGACACCTTGACAGAAACAGCACACGGCCGTGTGGTCGCTGGCTTCTGAGATGGCCTGGTGATCATCACCTCCTGTATTCACACACCGTGCCGTCCTGTCCCACACTGAATCAGGCCTGGCCAATGTGGCCTAAAGAACATGGGGGAAGTGATAGTGTGTGGCTTCTGAGGCTGGGTCATGAAAGGCATTACCACTTGCCTGGGTCTCCTGGATCAATCGTTCTAGGGGATGCCAGCCACCAAGCCATGAGGACACTCACACAGGCCCCGGAGAAGCCTACGTAACCGAGGCCTCCCACCAATGGCCAGCACTGACTGCTCGGTCAGCCATGTGAGGGATCCACCCTAGAAGCAGACCTTCCAACCCCAATCCAGCCTTCAGATGACTGTAGCCTCATGAGAGTCTGAGCCAGGCCACTCCCAAGTCCCAGACACACTGTGCTGCAATAAATGTGACACAACGTGACCCCTAAGACACAAGAGGAAGTCTGCAGGGAGGCTTCTGGGAAAGAAGAGTTTTTTGGAAATTACAAAGGTACACAAGAAAGAAAGTGACCTCAATAGGCTTTTTGGCAGTGGCATGTGAGTATGTGATGTCTGGAGCTGATGCAACCATTATGAGACCATGAGGGGTCAAGCCAGGGGACAGCTGCTAACTATGGTCAGTAGAGCAGAAAAATGGAAAAGCCTGGGTCCGTGATGAGCCACAGGACGAACTGGCCCCAGGAGAGCTGGCAGCTGTACCTTGTGGTATGTGAGATAAATTTACCTTACTGTTCAAGCTCCTTTTAACTGTGAGAATAACAGCAATTTATTTATTTAAGTTGCTAGTAATTCTCCCAAGGCATACCAGGGCCGTTAGCCTGTAAGGAAGAGCAATGGCTACGATTTTAGGGAGCCAAATACACACTAGGTGCTTTGAGAACATCATCCCCTTTAATTCAATCCCTGGAAAACGCTACAAGGTATACATGATCATCGCCATTTCTCAGATGGGGAAACTGAGGCTCAGAGGACTGGGACCTCTCTCAGGTCCCACAGCAGGGAGGCAGCAAAGCTGGGTCTGACCGGAGTTTGTCTTTCCCACAGGGCAACACGACCCCAGGTCAATTTCTGGGCACCTCCCCTCTCTGCCAAGGACAATGCTCTCAGGTAGCACAATGGAATTTCACATTAAAAATAGAGAGGTAACTTATTAAATAAAAAAAATCCTTTCTAAGCGCACCAAGGTCAAACGGCTGCTATGAAAATCAGGAAGGAGCAGGCGTGTGAGTGCTTTGTCAACAGACACAAGGCCGCTGGCACGGAAGGCGCTGCTCTGGCGGGCGAGCTTCCCACCCAAACGCGCCCTCCGGCGGTCACTCACCTCGTTGTAAAAGAAATGGACAGTGTGGTTGTTGAGTTTCAGCGAAAGGGTTTTCAGGAACGATATATAATAGGCCATGATCTCCTCGTCGGAAAAGTCAAACTTATGGACAATGATAGAATTTACATAGTTATTAGAGAGCAAGTAATCTAGAGGGAGAAAAAACAAAGGAAAACAGGTTAATTCATGCTGGAGGAGAGACCGCGGAGACAGCCAGGTAAGGAGCAGGCGACCACGTGGACGGACCAGAACCAGTCAAGCTGCTGGGTAGCTGGGGTTCAACAAGCTAACACGGAGCCCCTTGACCTTTAACCAGCAAAGAGATCAGCCGCTAGGCGCAGCCACTAGAAAGTTCGAGAGCAATGCCAGAGCAAAGCCCAGACCACCCGTCCCACACCAGACAGAAAACAACCCTTGAACATGCTCTTTCGTTGCTGGAAAGTTCAGCACAGAGCTGGGGGCAGGGCAGCTGAGTTGGTGCGTGGGCAGTTTCGCAAACCACCCACGGATGAGGGTAAAAAGTGCTCTACTTTAAAAAACCTGCCCCATTTTGCCATCAAAAGTCACCCCGTCATCCCTGGATGCCACAAAGGGCTACACATGGTTTTCTTCTCCCTATATAGCAACCTGATTTCATAAAAGCCACTTGCGGCTGAACCTCCACTACATGCCAGCACCAGGCAGAGTGATTTCCACTATAATTAATCATTAAGACAACACTGCAGAGCAGGGCTCATTCTTCTCATTTCATGGATGAGTAAAAAGAGCTCAGAGAGGTTGATTAATTTGCCTGAGGACACAGCAACAGTAAATCACAGAGACGGGATTCGAACTCAGGTCTGATGTCAAAGCCTGTGCACTCATGGGAGCCAGCAATGAAAAGCAGGTGATGAGGGCCCGGGCACACTGGGGCCAACTGGAGAACAGGCACCCTCTCCAAGCCCCCAGCCTCTGGCCCCTGCAGAAATGCAGCCCCAGCATGGTGAGAGCTTCCGACGGCAAGGGAAGCTGGCAAACACAGATGTTGACGCTGCATCTCCTGATTTTGAAATGCTGGCCGCTAGATCAACTCGCTCTATAGACCAACTGCAGCCCCTGGGCCTGCAGTTCGAAATCTTGGCATCGGGCCCTTGCCCAACAGATATGTTCTCTGAGTCCAGCCAGCCTGTCCCCACTGTCTGTCCTTTGGGTGGCCAGTCTAGGAGCTCTGACCACTGCCCTGCCTCCCCACTAAGGGTCAAAGGCAGCCCATGATCAACAGCCGCCCTACAGGCAGCTATGGGAGGCAGCAGAGCTGAGCAGTTCGGAGCCTCCTTACTGAAAGTCTGGTCCTCGGACCGGCAACACAGCCTCACCTGGAGCTTGTCAGACGTGTGCCTTCTTGAACCCCAGCCCTGACAGCTATGAGCGGGCAGGCCCAGCACTCTGTTAAGAGGCCCCACAGGGCCTTCCATCACGCTCGTGTTTGAGAGGCACTGGGTTCGAACGTGGACTTGGATCCACCTGCCTCTGCCACTTCCTAGCTGGGTGACCTGGGCAAGCGGCCTACCCTCCCCACTCCCCATTTTCCCCGTCTGAAAACCAGAACGACGGTACCCTCCTCATGGGTGTTGTGAGGGGTATAACAGACAATGCACAAAAAGCACCAGGGACAGTGAGGGGCACAAAGTAAGCCCTCAAAGATGTCAGCTGCCGTTCTTCTTACCATCATCTGGGGATCCCGAATCCCCACCATCATATTCCCAGGACTGAACACAGTTGCTCACGGGTGAATCGGAAATAAACCATTAAGCTATTTGGTGCCAAAGTTATTAGGCCAAAGTATTACTGAAAAGGCTGGAATCACCAGAAACAACATGAAGAGCCAACCAGAAGCATAGGGCCATGAGAGGGGCCACAGTGTGGGGCCACAGCCGGGTCCCCCCGCCGAGGCCAGCTCTGCGGGAAAGCCACTGTGTTCGGGAAAGCCACTGCGTTCAAAAAAGCGCCCTGAGTGTCCTCGGAGCAGCCTTTGCAGACAGGCCGTGAGGGCTGCAGTCTAAGAATGATTCTCAAAACCTCCTAATCATAACAATTCCTGAAGCAGAGGTTGGAGCCCCTCCAACAGAAGCGGCAGCGGGTCTGGGGTGGGTTCTAAGAATCCTAACGCGTTTACAAACGAGGTTACACATATCACAGGGCCGAGGCGCACAGCTTGACCGAGGTGGAAACGTGCACACGTGTGAATCTTAAGTACGCGTGCCTCTGTACTTCTACACACATATATACACCTCCCACAAATCTTAGGTGTCAGCTTGATGAATTTCTGCAAACACACACACTGTGCAAGCCCACCCAGATCAGGGCGCACTCCCAGTTCCCCAGAAGGCTCCCTCTGCCCCACCCAGTGGTGACCGCCCAGAGGCAACCCCTGGTCTGACTTCTGTCACTGCAGACTTGTCCTGCCTGTTCTGCAAGCTCATAGGCTTGGAGTCAGACAGCACGCTCTCCTCTTGTGTCTGGCGTCTCGCACACCTCACAAGCTGAGTTATCCATGTGGTTCCCTCCTTTTTCCTCTGTGCTGTATAGTATTCCATGCTTTGAAGCGCCCACAATTGATCCGGCCAGAATCTGAACTTGCGACAAGCAGCCGGGTGATGCAGATGCCCTCCTTTAGGTGCTGGCACCGTGGCTGTGGTTGGGACGAATGGGCTGGCAGCAGCAGGGACTGCTGGGATGTCCCATGAGCCCCACTGTGACTGGTTAGTGGCTTCCGGGCCACCAGGGGCACAGACGCCCATGCTGGCAGCTTCAGACGGGTACCTATGAGCCTCTCGGCCGCATTCTTGAGCTGGAAAAGCCACACGCTCCAAGCATTCCCCGGTGGGGACTTTTCCAGGGCCTCCGCTGATGACTCTGTGGGTGGCGGGGCCACCGTGGGGGCAGCAGAGGTGCCTCTATTATTGGGCTGGGATTTTTCGGCTACCCCCTCACTGGGCGGCCGACTTTCTGTGGTATCCTTTTATAATAAACCCAGGAGTCTGTAAGTAATCTCAGTCTCTCGGGCCTTCTGTCACTTAGGTCACAAAACTCAACAGGCAACAGGTGCACGGTGAAATGGCTGCTTGTAATAGTGAAAACCCGGAAACCCCCTAAATGCCCATGGTCAGGTTGAAGAAGTTATGGCCGAGCGAGACGCAGCTCCTCAAGCAATCCACGGATGCCTGAACGTGAAAACCTCCGAGCCACTGCGAGGCTGGGAAAGAACGAAGCCCACAGCAAAACGGCTTGCATCCCCGGAACCATTAGTGTGAAACTGCACAGAACTTTTGCTTTCTCTACTTTTGCAATCTTCCATTTTTTGCTGTTGTTTTATAATGAGGACATTTTGTGTCTACAATTAGAAAATAAAAATAAAAGCAAAACTCATCCATGGTTGTCACCCCCCATAAATCCAGCTTCTGAAAAGGCAGTGATTTCTGCCACATTCGCAGGGCTTACAAAGCGCTCGGGTGGATTCCCACAGAGCCGGTGGCAGCTGCCTGGGTTTCTTGCAGCCGGTGCCCTTTTCAGTCATGGTACAAGAAAAGCCATGTGATCCAGAAACCCCCAGAATGTTTAACTGTCCCCACCCCCATCTTCAGACCAGCAGCCCTGTGGCCAGGTCGGCTCAGAAAGGGTTACCAGAGGACAGACTGTAGGGCCATCTCTGGATTTAATGACAAAAACAACTCTGCTGGACGCTTCCATCAGCCAGACCCTGTGCCACACTCTGCACACCTGCTGTCACATTTAATCCTCAAACCACTCTATTCTCTAATTCACAGATTCGGAAACCGCAGCTTGGAGAGTTCGCTCCCCAGGGCCCGCGTGCACAGCGCGTGGCAGAACCAGGCCTGGGCCCCGAGCCCTGGGTCCAGGGCCTGCACCACTGAGCTGGGTCTTCCCCTCTCGGAGTTCTCAGAAACCGCGTGCAATTCATATCCAGCGTAGCAAACGCTGATACCAAGGGAAACCACTCAGGGAGAGTGAGTCAACTCACAGTTGTCACCTCAGATTCATTGGGAAGCGCAAGGAGCGTCCTGGGCCGGCAGCACCACCTGGTGGCCACTTCCGAGAGCCACCATTCAGCCACTCTCCCACCGTGCCCTCCTCCTCCCTGGGGAGGAACGCCAGCGTCTCTACCCACTTCCACTCACCAGAAACTTCTCTCAAACCTGCCTTGGGGCCCCAGAGCCTGCCTTTGACACAGACAGCCGGTCACTTGTCTTCTCCTCCCTACTTTCTGCGGGCCGGGCCTGGGGCTTGGTGTAGTCATCCTGGAATGATAAAGCCGTGGTCCAGCGCGGGGGATGAGGAAGGGGACCGGCTGTCTCCCCCGCGCACTGCTGGCACTCGGGGCTGATAACCCTTTGCTGTGCGGCTGTCCTGTGCACTGCAGATGTACAGCAGCATCCCCCGCCTCAACCGCCCGAGGCCAGGAGCAACACCCCCATCACCACCACAACCAAGAATGTCTCCAGACACTGACCAACGTCCGCTGGGGCACAGTCACCCTGGCTGAGGGCCACCGAGCTACCTCACCCAAGCTGAGCCCTTGTCAACGCGGGCCTTGCTGGAGCCATCACTGGGCAGTGACTCAGACTCTCGCGAGGACACCGACAGCCCCTGCCTCTCAGGGTGGCTGTCTCAGACGAAGAGCCTGGGCTTAGTGAGGGCGGGGAACAAGCTCCAGGGCACACACTCGCCAGGCGGCCAGCGGGACAGCAGCAGGCCGGCCAGGTGCCAGAGGCCACGCGCCTGCACGCTCTTGGGCCGAGTTCTTCCTCTCCAGCTGGTCCAGTGTCTACTCGCTGGCTGATTACTCAGTGACCCCAACTCTTTAATAACAAATTTGAAGAAGAAACGCGAACGCCCCCAGAATCACTCAGCACAGGAAGCCCTCTCCGCACCCTTCACAGCAGCCCACCACGCAGGGATAAACCTGGGGTTACAGATGAACTGCCCTCAAATTCCTACGTCGCAGCCCTAACCGGCATCCCCCACCCCCCGTGACTGTATTTGGAGGCAAGGCCTTTAAGGAGGTAATTAAGGTTAAAGGAGGTCACAGGGTGGGGCCCTAATCCCAGAGGACTGGCATCCTTACAACAAAAGGCAGAGACACCAGCACTCTCTGTGTGCAGAGGAAAGACTACATGAGGACACGAGGAGAAGGCAGCCACGGCAAATCAGAAACCAACCCTGCTGGCACCTTGATCTTGGACTTTCAGCCTCCAGAAAATAAATTCCTGTTGTCTATGCCACCCAGCCTGGGGTCCTTTGTCGCGGCAGCCCAAGCACACTGAGACACACGGTAAGCACAGCCCTTCGAAAAACAACACGAAAACCAGGCCCAACCACACGCTGCCGACGCTCAGCGGTGCAGAGGCAGGTGTCGAGGATGGTCCTTACAGAGTGAGGTCTCGTGACTGATGTTCTCAAAGAGGATGTTCAAGGTCTGCAGCAGCTGCACACACACGTAGCGGCCGGATTTCTGCCGCAGGATGTTCAAGAAGAAAACAAACATGTTCTTCTCCAGGAAGAAGCTGGGGAGAGAAGGGGAAGATCATTGGTCTGCTTCCACACGTGGTTACATGCATCCTCTGGTTATATGCACGGCACATGTGTGTACCCCCCCACACACACACACAGGCATCCACAGAGCAGCGAGGTCATGCCACCTGCACGGCCCCAGCTTCCGTGCTAGCCAGCTCCCAGAATCCCGTCTTCCATCGAGGTAACGCTCCTTTCAAGCCCTCTTCCCAGAATCCGAGAAGAGAGCTGGTTCTGGGAAGCAGTGAACTAGATATGACAGAATGGGAAAGATCTTTTCCTACTAAACGATTACACGGCAATCCACGCGCATAAAGCCGACAAGCAGCATTTTCCATCAAATATTTTATATCCTTCTCTTTTTCCTTACTAAGCCTCTTTTCTTTGCTCTCCATATCTTTGAGTGTTAATCAACCACAACCGTAATTCCCTACAAAGGGGCAAGAGAACACTGAATTCAGGGGCTGGCCCCTCGGCCGAGTGGTTGAGTGAGCACGCTCCGCTTTGGCGGCCCAGGGTTTCCCGGTTCGGATCCCAGGCGTGGACATGGCACCGCTCATCATGCCATGCTGAGGCAGCGTCTCACATAGCACAACCAGAGGCATTCACAAGTAGAATATACAACTATGTGCTGGGGGGTTTTGGGGAGAAGAAGGAGAGGAAAAAAAGTGCCATAGAAGTTAAAAAAAAAAAAAAAAAGAACACTGAATTCAAAAGAGTTTTGGTTTCCAAATCGCCAAGTGTGTAGTTTCCATATCTCGGGGAAAAGAACTGGAAGGAAATCGAAGGTGCTGACGTGGCGGTGAGACCCTAGGCGGTCCCCACGTCTGCTTCTGCCTTTCTTGTTCTGGACAGGACCTCTGTCTGCATACAGCCTGGGGGCACTGACTTTTGGGGGTACAGGGTGGCTCTTTTAGTCTTGAAAAGGAGACAAAATGCCCTAATGCCCTTCTTGAAAGGAAGAAAGCGATGCTTCTAGTTCTCTGCATTCAAGCTCAGAACTGACAGCCTCTCATTTGGGGTAGTGAGAAAAAACCCCTGCAGTCATGGGCATCTGCTGGTTGACCTAAGTTTTGGATGTCTCTCTCCCCTCAGCTGTCAGCTCAATGGTGGCTGGATCATGGGAACACAAATTCTGTCTGAATCCACAAAAGGGTAAATGAATGAATAAACGAGCTAAAAAAAGACCCCTAGAGCATTTTCCAACTCTGATTCTGGGAGTCATTCCCACTGCCCTCCAGAACATTTTTATCATTTGACCTATTTTGTTTACCTTGTCTACCAAGTATCCCCCAACAAGCTCACTGCAGCACGATGCCCAAGTCGGGAACTCATTAAGATGCCCGCACCTAGACGCCCAGGGAGCCACTCCCCAGGTCGAGCAAGCAGTCCAAGAGCCTGGATTTTTAAAAACTCCCTAGGGAAGTTTTCCTTGGAAAAATGACTAATTATAGGGCTGGGGCAGGAAAATATAAGATGAGCCTGGAGCATCTTATAGTACCAGAAAGTCAGGGGGTGCTCGAAAACAAAGGATGGGGTGTGTCAAAGCGACACAGGAAGCAACCCGAAAGAGCTCCCAATGCCCAAAGCTGGAATAAACTGAGCGATAACACAAATAACACAGTGCAGGATTCTAAACCGAGGTTTAAATAAATACCCAGGAGTCCACACTGACATAAATAGATGACTGAATAAGTAATAAACAGAGAGGAGAGACAGATCTTCCACGTAGAAGAATTTCAAAGAATCTATGTAGATAGTCCCTCCTTCCAGAAGGCAGAGCTGAGTTCCCACACCCCCAGGTGGGCTAGACTTAGTGACTCACCTTCCAAGAACAGGGGAGAGAAAGGGGAAAAACGTAACTTTATGGTAGAAAAACCTGGCAGCCACCACCTTACCCAAGCGATCAGGTTCACATCCCCAGGGATCACGGGGACATGGGAACACAGGAACACAGGTGTGATGGGACGAGAAGGGCACTTCACCTCCACAGCCTTCTTCCCAGAACCCCCAGGCTAGCCATGAGGAAAACACCAGAGAAAGCCAGACTGGGGGACGTTCTACGGCACAGCTGGCCAGTACTTCTCAAAACTTCAAGGTCAGAAAAAACAAGAGAAGACTAAAAAACTGTCACAGACCACAGGAGACTGGGGAGACGTGACAACTCAATGCACCGTGGGAGCCTGGACTGGGATCCTAGGGCAGGAAGAGGATATTAATGGAAAAGCTGGCGAAATCCCAATCAAGCCTGGAGTTTACTTGATAGTAACTCACCAGCGTCGGCTTCTCAGTTTTGACAAATGCATCTTGGTCACATGAGATATTAACAATGGGGGGAGCGGGGTGAGGGGTATATGGGGCCTCTCTGTACTATCTTCACAACTTTCCTGTAAATCTAAAATTATTCTGAAATAAGAAATGTATTAAAAACAAATTCTCTTGGGGACTCTGCTGGGCAGCCATTTAAGAATCACTGGGGGGCCGGCCCCATGACTGAATGAATGGTTAAGTTCACATGCTCTGCTTCGGCGGCCCAGGGTTCGCCAGTTCAGATCCTGGGCGTGGACCTACACACTGCTCATCAAGCCATGCTGTGGTGGCATCCCACATAGAGGAACTAGAATGACTTACAGCTAGGATATACAACTATGTACTGGGGCTTTGGGGAGAAAACAAACAAAAACAAAGAGGAAGATTGGCAACAAATGTTAGTTCAGGGCCAATCTTCCCCACCAAAAAAAGAAAAAGAAGAAGAAGAAGGCATAGAGTTGCAAATAGGACTTAAAAACAAAGAATCAGTGGGGCTCCAAGAGCTCAGCAGTTTTTCTAAGATGGCAGATGGACTAAGAAAGTCCATTCTAGTAAAGGGGGACACAGTTTCTAATCTTCAACCCAAGGGTCTTTCTCATTTCCAAAAACAGATACCAACCAACCAATCAACTAACACCTTTCCCATGATCCTGAAAGGAAGCTCGCCCCGTTTATAAGCAACACCTCACTTGATTACGATGTTTTCCTCTGCGGGTCATGGCCAGTGTCATAGGTTGCATTTTAAAGATCTGCACTTTCCACAAGTAGCTTTATCTTAGAGGACCTTACTGATGAACACAGAGCTATCCGGAGACTCAGGACATCTAATGAGAAGCCATGTTGGAAACGGAACACCTTTATTTGTTTGAAATGGGTTTTTAAGTGGCCTCAATACTTAAAATTGAGATTATTTTATATAAAAATAAAATCTGGTTTGGTGGCTGTGACAGCCCAACCCTTCTGCACTCAGGCGTTAAGACAGGTCTACCGGAGGAGCTCACGGTTGACGGCCCTTGCTCTTTAACCGTCCAACAGGGACACCTTTTAAATGACCATTTGCTAGCATTCCTTGAGTGCATACCCTGCACCAGGTATGAGGCAGGGGACTTCCTCTCCTTTAAAGATGAGGAAACCGAGGCTGGCCTAAGACTGCTCATCTGGGGAGGACGAGGACGAGGAGAAACACTGTCATGGGCTCCGAGTGCGACCCTCTGTGACCCTGGGCAAAGATGGGGACAAGAGCAGGGCCCTGCCCTGCGGCAGCTGGGAGACGAAGATGGATTTTCTTGTCGAGGGCTCAGCACGGTGCCTGACCACCAGGAAACACAACACCTGTCAGCCCTCAGTGTCTCCCCGGGGGCCTTTCAGGCCACTTAGAATCTAATGACCCAGGACACGGTCTCCTTCCTTTGGGGAGAGAATCAGACATGACTTGGAAAATTATCCATGATGTTTTCACATTTTCTGAAGATACTCATTTCCATAACTTCCCCGTTTTCAGCTTGCATTTCTACAGTGTTTCAAGGACATTTTATACAGATAGATATCTGTGCAGAAGACCAAACTGGCGTCAAATCCTGACATCATGAGGGATGACTCATGATACACATTTAGAAAAATATCCAAAGGAAGGAGAAGAAGCGAAAAACAAAAAAACATTAGTAACCCTTACTCAAACACAGAGCTGTCATTCTGATCTCCCCAAATCAGGATCTCGGTGATGGAGCGGATGGTTTCCACTAGCAGGTTCCGATTCTGTTCTGTGACTGTGGTGTTTTTGGTCAAAACGTGGTACAGATACCTGAGAGAAAGGAAAGAAAATTAAAGATCACCAACTGCAACGTAAGCCAGACTCAACGACCATTCGCAACATCTGGGGGACAATTTGGCTGTGTTTTTCCAGGTTTGGTTAGCACAATTCCCGTGCAGATGAGTCATCATACCACCCAAGAAAGATGGCAGACGATGCTTTGAATGTTCAATAACCAGGGACACGCCAACCCAAACTGAGGCGAGAGAAGTGTCGAGCTCTTGAAGACAGCCATCCTCAAACTCCAGAGGGCAAGAGCATCGCCTGGAGAGCTGGATGAAGTGGGGGCTGCGGGAGCCCACCCCGAGATTCAGATTCAGTGGCACTGAGGGAAGACCAGGCACGGGCCTTTCACACTCTCCCCGGGTGATTCTGGTGCCAGTGGAGCAACTCGAGACACACAGCTCAGGGCCAAATGCCTAAACGGGACCAGCAGTCAGGCTGATGCAGAGATTCAGAGAGGTGAAGTTGCAGATGAAGGAGACTGAGCCCCAAAGCCAGCAGCTGGGGCAAAAATCACGTGCAGGCAAGATTACCCTTGGAATGCCCATACCCTTGGAATGCCCATCAGCCCCCAGGAAGGGCAGAACACCCAGCAGAACTGATGGCTCAAATGAAGGGGGTGGCTTGCCATTCAAGGGCACCAACTGTATTTGCTGAGTACAGATCACAGTTAAGTGGGCTTGCGACACCATGGCACTGAACTTCGCCCACCTAGATGTGCCCGCAAGGCCTGTGCTGCTCCAGACCTGGGCCAGCTGCTGTGGCAGAGACAGGTCGGCCCAGTCCAGTCCTCGAGGCCCTGTGCTGGTGGTGAGGGCATCCAAAAGAGTCGCCGAGGCCAGTCCTGAGCCGTGTGGGGACCAGCAGCCTGGCCGGATGCTCTGGGAGTGCCGCCTGGCACAGCTTTTAACAGATAGTGTCTCCAGGGCCCACAGATTGAGGTAACTCAGCTGAAATGGCGTGGAAAGGAAAAGGGGACACCAAGAGGGAGTGATTCAGGAAAAGTCACCTCCTGACTTCTTTATGGCCACCCTCCGTTTGAGGGTAGGGGCTGGTGAGAGCAAGGCAGGGAAAGATTAGATAGGATCGTTCCACCGAAAATCTCTAAAAATGGGTAGGCGAGAAAGAGAGAGAACCTTGCAGAATGAATAATAAGGAGCAATCTGCTGGTTTAGGGGGCTGAGTTTTATTTATTAATATTGTTGCTGTTTGTTTTATTTTAAAGACACAGTCTAATCAGTCATTCAACTATTTAATAAATGTAATTAAGTAAAATTGCATGCCACTTTTAACATGCAATAACTAGAAGAGCTCTCCAAAAATAGAAGTCTCCACCGTTTGTGCCCAAATCTACTAGCAGGGCTGCACGTGGGAGCAGAGGCCAGTTTCGCTCTGTGATAAGGTGGGTCCACAGCACCAAACCACCCTGGGGTGGATCACAGGGGGCCCCGATCACGAATCCGTCTCCACCTCACCTGGACTGCATCTTCTCTAAAAGACCCAAAGAGCAGAGTTTTCATACCGTGGCTCCCAGGCCCCCTGCACCAGAATGGCCTGATTGAACTGCAGATCCTAGCTCGCCATCCCAGACCCACGGAAACTGACTCTTGAGGGCAGGGCACCCCCACGGAACCTGACTCCTGAGGGCACTGCCCCAAATCTGCATTTTGAACGAGCTCCCCCTGAAGTTTCAGAGCTACTGTGTCACCCACATCGTGGCCATCAGTGACGCTCTCCGTGCCGTCCACAGTACGCCGCATGGCCTGCTGTGACGGGCACTGCGGGCAGAACTCCCACTCAGGCGGCTCCTTCTGTGTAGAGGATACGTCCGTCAGCATCCCACATCACACTCCTGGCCCAGCAGGAGACAGCGGCCTGGGGGAGTGGGTCTGCTGGGGGACTCCCAGCAGGGATGGGGGAGTTTAAAACCTTGAGGACCAGCCCTGACTTCTAGTCACTGTGCTTTCTTGCTGCCCTGACCAACCAGCAAACTCATACTCGTATGTCACAACCCAGCTCAGGCATCTTCCTCAGAGGATGGATCCCTCCCGCCCTCCTGCCCGGGGGGATCTGACTGTGCTCTCCTCTCTGGCACCTCTGTGCCCACATCCACTTGCTGCTGCATGGACCACCCTGATCTGCCATGATCTGCCTCCCTTATGACCTGAGTTCCTCAAGGTCAGGAGTATCGTCTTATTGATCTTGGTGACCCCAATATACTCCAGACTGTCTGGTACACAGTAGGTGCTCCATAAAAGCTGATGGGGCGAGGGTGGGGGACAATCTTTATGAACATAAATACATAAATTAGATCAGAGCACACAAGACTGAACACAGTCAGGGTCCAAATGCCAAACACAGCAAGTGGTGGCACAGCGCGGAAGTGAAGAGTCCAGGCTTTGGCAGTCCAACAGACAGACCTGGGCTTGAGTCCTGGCCCTGCCACTTCCTAACTGTGGCCTCAGACAAGGCTCTTCACCTCTCTGGAGCTCAGCTTCTCTAACAGTCAAGGCCTCCTCCTGGGCTGTCCCAGGGATTTGATGTGATAACGCATAGTAAGTGCCAAGCATGGTACCTGACACACAGTAAGTGCTCAGTAGATGTAGGGTTAGCTGCTACTACTATTAGGATATTGGGGCCGTTATTAACACCATTACTAAATTATACAAGGCACACTGCAGGAACGTAGGAAGGAAAGATCAGGCTGATCCACACCATCATGAACAGAGGACTCCAAGGCAGGAGTTATGGGAAGGGACAGAGAAAGCAGAGCAGGAAGTGGGAGGTTTGGTGTTAGCTGGGTGATCTGGAGCAGGTTACTTAATCTCTGTGCACCTCAGTTATCTCACCTGTGAAATCGGAGCAGCGATACTTAGGTACTCCCACAAATACTTTAGGACCTACCTATTATGGTGTCGTTAGGAGGAATAAACAAGTAAAAAGAGAGGTAACTAACCTGGCAGTTACTATGCATGATACAAGTGCTGGCTATTGTTGCTCCTCTCATCACTGCCTTCATTAAACAATCTCTGAAAAAAATGCCAGTAACCACGAGGAGGCCCTGACAGACAAACCCAGGGGAAAGGGCAAGGCAGCAAGTCCTGAAGAGAAGATTCTAGGAGCTGCCATGTGTGGTACAAGCCTATGTGCCTGCCTCTGTGTGAGGGGCTTCACCTGACCCTCATACATGCAGTCACCTGGGGACAGTGGCCAGGAGAGCAACCGAGAGATGCGCAGTCGCTGGCCCACAGCCAAGCGGCTGGAAGGTGCCGTCTGAGAGCCCCAGCTGTCTCCTGGCCTCTCGGACACTCGTGGTCCGCTGCCTTTGTCAGTGGAGCCATTCTGTTGGGTGGATGGTGATGTTGAGTTGGGCTTCTACCTCATGGTGACAAACGACTTAGAGTGCCTTTTCAGGTTTATAGCCATCTGAGTATCTTCCTTTGCGAGGTGCCTGTGCAAAGTCTTTTGCCATTTTTTACTAGGTAGAGGACCTTTTTCTCATTTATTTGATGGAGTCCTTTATATACCCTGAACACAAATCCTCTATTGGATGTACATATGGCAAATACTTTCTCTGGATGTGGCTTCCCTCTCCACTCTGTTTAGAGTGGTCTCTGGATGAGCAGAAGTTCTTAATCTTAACATCACCCAATTTATCAGCCTTTCCCTTGGATAGCGTTTTTTCTATCAGGCTTAAGAAATCCTTACCTACCCCAAGGTCATGAAGAAACGCTGTTTTCTTCTAAACAAGTTACGGTTTTACCTTTCACATTTTGACTCAGAGTATGTCTAGAACTGATGTTTGTGTTTGGTGTGAGGTATTGGCCAAAACTCATTTTTCCCATAAGAATATCTAGTTGACTCACCATCATTTACTGAAAAGGGCCTCATTTCTCCATTGCACTGCAATGTCCCTTTGTCATTGATCAGGTGACTACACGTGTGGAGTTCTTTCTGGATGCTCTACTCCCAGAGGTCTATTTTGTTTACCTTCATGCCAATACCATTGATTACTGCAGCTTTATAATAAATCTTGCTATGTGATCATCTAAGTCCTCCAACTTCTTTCCTTCTGTTGTTTCATCATTATATTGGCTATTCTGGGCCATTTGCATTTCCATATTAATTTAAAAATCACTTTCTCAATTTCCACAAAAATACCTGCTACCACTTCAAGACCCACCTAAATCAACAGCTAAACACGGAGAGAACGGACATCTTTACAATAGAGGAACATCATGCCACCCACATTTCTTTCAAAGTTTGCTGGATAGGGGTCTTGCACATCTTTTGTTAGACTTATCCCCAGGTATTTGGTGTTTGTTGATGCTGTTGTAAACGGTCGTGTTTGAAATGTTCATTTTCTAAATGCGTGTTGTTGGGAGGTGCAAACACTCCCCAGATCTCAAGCTGTACATTTCTATGACGATTACACCTGCACCCTGCTCCTCTTTTCGCCCCCACAATGCCCTAGCACATGGTGTTAGGAAGAGACCCTCAATATACTTATAGGGACTGGGAAAAAAGAAAGCTAAATAGATTAAGGTTTCATATTTTAATGCTGCATCTAATCCCAGAGCTTTGGAAGATCAAGAAATCAACTACCTCAGAGATACTAACATAGTTTAATAACTTTCTGATTTTAACTGTAACACTCATTTTGGAAAGGCCAGAAACTTCAACAACAACAAAAACAGAGAAACGGCAATTGCCAATCACGCCACTGTGTAGAGATGACCATTGCTGGAGCGGCAATGTACTTCCTTGTGTCTTTCTCTTTGCTGTGGATATTTACATAGTTGAGTTCATGTTGTATGCCCATTTCCACGCCCAACTTTTTTCTCCGCCTCTGACTAAAATAAGAGCATCTGTGTTACTGACAACTGTTTGCAAGCATCTGGAATGGCCACATAGTGCACCACGGAAAGGACAAGTATACTGCGGAAAGGACAAGCACCAGCCATTCCTCTTCTGCTGGGCACCAGGATTCCTAATGATGAGCAACAATGTTACAATGGCTATCCTTGTGTGCAAGTCTGTGTCCATATTGTAGATAAGTTTCCAAGGACAGAATAACAGATTTTTCTCTTACAATGATAATAACTGTTACAATGGTAACATTTTTTCTCAAACTGTGCATGTGCACATCTTCATCATCATCAGGGCCTACTGCCAGGCCCTGTTCTGAGTGCTTCAGATGTGTTCACTCATTAAACCTCACGACAGTCCCGCGGGGCTGAGGCTCTGGGGAGCCGAGGCTCCCAGTGCAGGGGACCCAGGCAGGCTGACTCCAGACCGCTAGCTTATACCCATGATAGCATAGAAATGCAAACAATGAAGTCAACACTTTTATTAGCCTCTACAAGCATTTACATGAAGTTATGAATGCCTAGCACACAAGAAAACTAAATGTATAAACAACAAACCCAAAAGGCATGAGAATACACATGAGATCTTAAGGTAAGCCTCGTAACTGACCCTTACTCCATGTCTTTGGAAATGAGCCAGCATTATCATATCTCCAGCAGAACCTCTGCAGAATCCCACTATCAGACCCTCACACATGAGCAAACTCTATCTCAAGAGAAGTGCTCCAGAGTCTGAAATGCCTGGAGACCAAGAAACCGAACGAAGCCTATTGCCAACGCTACACTACACCACGCAACCATACACTAGGGCTCACCACCCAGGCCTCCGGACTGTAACAAACCCTGCCTCCACAGACCCTGCCTTCTCAAGATAAACCACTACAGCTCACAACAATCATGCCCACTCCGGAGACAGACATACGAAATTCAAGTTCACACACTTTTATGACTTGTATCATAATCTGCCTCATAGGATGCTCCTATTGGAAGATTCCGAAACTTACCCACAAGCGGGACTGCGAGACAGGATAAGTGGAGCGATGGAGGGCTCGGCAGATTAGAAATCCACTCCCCCAAAGCACATCCCCCCCCCCCCCGCCGCAGATAACAATCTCTGCAGGGTGCGCCGGGGGGCGGGGTTACAGACACAGGGCCTGTGTCTGTTTGGCCTGTCAGCACTGGGACGGAGACTCCCCGGGGCACCCCACTCTAGGGCTTGAACACCTCGGTTTGGTCAGCCCAGCCTTCTGGTCCGCAAGACAAGGGGAAGCCCCACGCAGGGTGGACTGGAATGGGAGGACCAGGGAAAGGTGTTACAGGCGCTGCTTCTCCCTGTGAACATCCCCGAACGATTAACTGGGCCGGCAAATGAGAGTGAGTCCAAGATCCCGGGGAGCCAGCAACCACCGCGAGGGTGTGGGCAGGGCTTTCAGCTCCAGAAAAATCCAGAAAAATGCTCTGGCACAGACTGACCGAACTGGTAAGGGCAAGCCGTCATTAAGGAAAGCCTGGCCAGAACCTGCCTCTTTGGTTCATCCCGTGACAAATACCTGTTGATTGCTCACTATGTGCCAGGCCCCGTGCCAGTGTCTGCCAATTCCCAGGTGAACAAGCTGCACACGTCTCTGTCCTCATGAAGCTTACATTCAGACTTGGAGAGACAGAGAAACACATAACCAAGAGGCCATTTCAGCAACAGGACAGGCCTGAGGAACCCTGGCCAGCTTCCTGGGGTAACTCAAGGCTGGGACAAAGCTTGAAGAGCCCAGAGCACTAAGGCTGGTCTAACTCCTCGCGATGAGAAGACCGTATGTGATGATGTGTTAACTGAGTGGGCCGGCAGGAACAGGAACGAGCGAAGTTAGAGACATCCGTAAAACTTCTGGCTGGCTGAAGTCACCAGGGCAATTTTTATGAAAGAACTGTTATTTAAAGGATTCAGTTAGGCATTTGGATGGGCAGGAAGAGGAGGGGAGCTCAGTGCAGAGAGCAAAGATGCAGACGGGTGGGTGAGTGAGGTGTGTGTAACAGGGAGCGAGAGAGAAGGACCATCAATGTGACACAGCATGTGTCAAGAAATACCCGTGGATTATGGCAGCCTGCTAGCCTAACTAACTCGCTAGAAGAAGGCAGCAGCCCCCTGAGGGGACACTCACCTCCAGTCTGGCCCTCCTCCAACCCATTCTCCAAACGTCGGCTGGACCACAGCAATCCTCTAGTTAAAAGACCTTCAATGGCTCCCCACTGTTCTCAGTCTAATGTCCAAATTCCTTCACATGATTTATGAGGCCCAGTGGGACCTGGCCTCTGTGACCTCTCCCACCTCATCATCACTCTGCTCTTGGGTCCTAGACCTCCCCCTTGTCCCACATGCACTCGCTTACTGAATGACCTGAGTCTCTCTCCCCCAGGCTTCTCAAATGCTGTTTCCTCTGCCTGAAGCGTCTCCCCCAGCCCCTGCCCCACCCCTGCCACTGAGTGGGAACAGCATCAACCACTCATCCTTCAGGCCTCCCTCCAGTTAAATGAGCGTCTGCCTACAAAGGATGCTCCTGACCCCCCAGCCTGGGTTAAAGGGCCGTCCTCCGTGCTCCCAAACGAGATGGATGGGAACAGAATCTGGAGCATTCTGAAAGCCTGCAAGAACTCAGACTTGACATAACGGTGCCTCAGACTACGAGTGATATGCTGCGTATGATATTCTAAGAAAATGAGTCTGGCAATATTGTACCCCAACCTCTAAAAATAATCTGTGCTATCTTAGGCAAAAGTTGCATATACCAAGAATAGGTGAGCATCTGCTTGGTGGATATACACTCCTCTTCTCTTTGGGTCCTAACCCCTGATTTTCCCATGGGGAACCACCCCTTTCTCTCATTCTCTGTCCACTAGCTTAGGAGGGGCTGATGCCACCCTGGCTCCAGGGGAGGACCAATCGGAGCATCTCCTGCCCCTTGCCACAGTGACTAGCCCAGGGACAGGCATGAGACCCCAGGGTGGTCCAACAACACTCACTTCTGGACTTCTGCTGGCATCAAAAAAAGACACGCTTTTTCCCAGGGATTGTTAAGATGATACGATGTCAGCCTAGCCTGCTGAGAAAGACCCCAACAGAGAAGAAAGCACAGACAAGAACTGGAAGAGGGAGATCCTGCTAGCTTTGTCTAAACACCTGGACTGAGCCTGGCTTGACTGGGACAGACCATTCGTGACAGCAGCCCATCACTTCCATTTGGGGCTTACGGCTATTCCAGCTGGGTTTCTGTCACTTGCAATCAAGGATCCTAACCCACACACAAAGTGATCAGAATTAAGGGAACAACACAACACCAACCCAGGAGTTCTATCAGTTTGTGGAGTCACAGTTCCTGGGCCAGGTGATGGTTCTGTAGCAATCAAACAACTCCATCAGTAAAGGTTCTGCTCGGTAGTGGGCATTCGATAGTCACGTCACAGCCTCGCCAATAGTCTGGACAATAAATCACCCAAGATGTGTAGCAAATAACCTCTTACCATTTCAATCGACCTCAAATAAATCACTAACTTGATTCCGTAGACAAAGACCACAGGTACACCATTTCCCACTATTTAGCAAAAGTAAAACCCCATCTAACAGGAAAATTCCTTTCCAGTTTGAAAGCTGGGAGTGGTTCAAAAAGGGTTTCCAGCTCTTTGTACTATCTTCTCAATTTTTCTGTAAATCTCAAACTGTTCTCAAAGACAAAGTCTATTAAAAAAAAGGGAGAGGGTTCCCAGATTCTCTGTGTGCCAAAAAAAAAATTATCAATTCTAAATATTTTTAAATATCTTAACCTTTCCTCTCTACCCACACTGCCCTAGGTCTGGGCAACAGTATATTAGGAACTGTCACTTGTCACTGGTAGGGTGACCACTTTGTACTGGTTGCCCAGACTTTCCCAGTTTTCACATTGAAAGTCCCATGTCCTGGGAAACCCCTCAGTCCCAGGCACCCGGGACAGTGGGTAACCCTCCATGTCAGATGAAGCCCAAGCCCCGTTCTACCCCCAGGCTTGTTTCCCACAACTACCAGCCCTCCCCTGACCTCCACCAGGACCCTACCCTGGTCCTGCCCCCACACCCCACTGCCCCACACAGTGGCTCCTGCTCCCTCTTGAAGACTCTGCTCTGGTGCTGCCTTCCCCCAGAAAGCTTCCACAAAGGCTTCCCCAGAACCCGGGGCCCACAGCGACTCCAGCACTTGTCACACTGTACAGTCACTGGCTCTGTGGCTGTCTCCCCCACCAGCCTGCGCACTCCCTCAGGGAATGAGTGGTCCTGTACCCAAGGCCACAGTGTTCACTATCAGAGCCAAGCGAAAGGCATCACAAGCGTTGGGGTGGACACTAGCTCTTTATGGCACTCTTTTCCAAGTCACTTTGGGATCTTCTAAGCCGCAAACCAATACACAAATCGCCAGGTTCTTCAGGCTATAATAGGGATTAAGCTGATCTGCCTGATCCAGGGCAGGCAGCTCGGGTTTCCAAAAAGCACCGGATGGCCGTGCGACCTAAACAATGACCCTGGGCAGATCCCGGGATACTTCGAAGGAACCTGAGACCCTTGACCACTCCCTGGCTGGCTGGACAGTGAAGAGGCCCCAGTGGGCAGTGAGACTCAGCCAAGTTGAAAGTCTTCCCGAACTGGCCAATAGGGAAGTCTTATTCCAAAAGACGGCGTAATGAGTCAAGCACTACAGTCAAATCCTGACTTTGACGCTTCTCAGCTGTTGTCACCTTGGGGCAACTGACATAATCTCTCTGAAGCTTAGTTTCCACTTCTATAAATTGGCAATAATAGCTCCTATAACTCATAGACTTGTGAGGACTAAAGGAAATAACACACAAGAAGTCCTTAGCAAGTACCTGACACAGAAAATGCATTCAATAAATATTAAAGGAATTCCAAAGGGCTAGAATCACACAGAGTTAGGTGAGCGCCTGCAGGTACCTGGATGCTGGCCAAAGGCCCAGCCTCCCTTAGATAACCATCCTCCACTTCTCAGCCACATCCACCCACTCTCTAAATTCCTGAAATCCTTACGCCTCTCCCTTTCCCATCCAGCTGCCCTCCCATTTAAGATTCCTGCTTCCCTACACACCCCTCTCCTTGTCCTGGGCCTCTCTCCCCCGCATGCCTTCTCTCACCACCACCGCCCCAAACCATCCCTCACCATGTAATGTGCCCTCCTGCCCTCCACTCTCTGGGACCCACAAACATTTATTAAATGCCTGCTCCATGCTTGAGAGGACACAGCACCCCTGATCCCAGCCAAATGAGAAGCCCCCATCTAATTTCCCTCCCACCAATCCTTTCCAAGAGCCCCTGTCTTCCTCCCACTGTTCCCCACCTCCCTGCTCCATCCTTCTTCCTTCCCATTAGTAATCTTGGGATCTCCCTCTGGAAACCAGCCAATTTCTCACCACCAAAGGTTTGCCTACTTCCCCACCCAAATCCCTCCCCATCGCCACTATACTTTCCTCCCTGAAGTCATTTCCTCCTCAAAGGTCTCTATTTTCCCTCACCTCCCCTCCAAAACTCCTGCATGCGCTGCGCCTTTCCCCAATCCATTCATCTTTTTCATTCTTTAAGCACCCATCGGGCTTCTATTGTGTGCCAGGCACAGCGCTAGATGCTGGAAACACAGCTGTGAGCAAAACAAGCAGTCTCTGCCCTCCTGGAAGTATCGGTTTTGTAACAGACAGAAAAGTAGTAAAAACAAACAGGATAATTACAAATAGTGGAGATGTCTTGAATGAAATCAAGAGAAAGATCTAGCAGAAAGGAATCAGGATCTGGGAAGGCTTGCCTAGGTGATTAACACAGCTACCTCTATTGGCCACCTACTGTGTCACAGACAGTGGATTAATCTCTTTCCATGCATGACGTTACTGAATCCTTGCACAATGTTCACCCTCCCCATGTGCACATGGGAACCAGAGGCTCGGAGAGGTGAAATAATTTGTCCAAGGTCACACAATCATTAAGCGGTGGAGTCAGAATTTGAATGTGGGTCTGACTGCAAAGCCACTCCACGCCCTCTTGCTTCCCAGGCCCCCCATTCGCCCCGTGGCCTCCCCCAGAGCTCCACTTCTGACAGTCCCTCTTTAGACTTCCCCAAGAAAACAATCTGTCTTTAATTATTGCCCTTTATTAAGCACTGCGTGTGCTTCTGGCTTTATGAGCATTCTCTTATCAATCCTCAAAAACAATAGTAGGAAGCAGGTGCCAGTCACAATATCTGTTTTACAACTGAGAAAACTGAGGCCTAAATTCGCACACTTAGATTCCAACCCAGATCTGTCCGACTCCAGGATCCAGACCTCTGACCCCTAAGCTGTCCAGCCTAAGAAGTACCACCCTGGGAACCCTGATGCCCACCGTCTGCCCCCGGCAAGAAAGAAGTCTGTGTCCTTAAACTGAAATCTCATCCCCTTACTTTACAGATGGGGATAGGAAAACTCTGAGAAGCTATGCAAGTTGCCCAAGGTCACACAGCGAGGAGCGACCGGGTCAAGGTTCGAACCCAGGCGCCCTCACTCCAGAGCCCTCGCTCTTAACCACCGCACAGCTTTTCCCAGGCGGCTCTCCGCCCTCCACCTCCGCTCTCACGCCTCCCAGCGCCCCCGGCCCGGGACTATGCGCCCCCATCCCCACGTCCAGCCCCGCGGCCTCCCCCCTCTGCCCCCAACACACTCACTTGAGGTGGTCCAAAGAGTGGATGTTGCGGGAAGACTTGCCATGGCCCCCGCCCACCCAGCTCCGCGAGCGGCCAAACATGTCGGCGGCCCCCGCCCGTCGCTCGCCTCACGGTCTCATGCCCAAGCGGCCGAGCGGCCCGGCGCCACCGGCGGCAGAAGCAGCGGAGGAGGCAACGGCGGAGGTGGTGGAGGGACCGCCAACCACCTTCCTCCCTAGCCCACAGCCCCGCACTGACATTCAGCCGGAACCGGCCGTTCGACCGCCGCGCTTTACGGCCGCCGCCAAGGGGAACGCTGGGAAATGCAGTTCGCTGGCGAGGTCCCCGCCGACAGGACTCTGCGAACGAACTACAAGGCCCGGCGTGCCACACGCAACGGCGGGCCTGCGGGCTCCAAAAGGAGGCGGAACCAGAGGAGGAGAGTCCGCAGTATCGTCCGGGTGGGCGGGAATGGGAAACTTAGGGGCGGAGCCCTGAGGAGGGCAGCAGCGAAGATGGGTAAATAAAAGTAACAGCAATATTAACAATTATTAGCTTTATGATAAGAATAAGAGTAACTGTTGCATAGCGTATACTATGTACCACTGTCCTAAGCGCATTCTGTATATTGAGTTACTTAATTCTCCCAACAACCCTATGAGTTGGGTACTGTTATTATCCCCATTTTACCTTCAGGAAACTGAATCACAGAGGGGTTGACTTGCCCAAGGCCATGCAGTTAGTAAGTGACAGAATCAGGGTTCAAACCCAGGCACCCCTCTTTTTATCCGCCAATAAATTAAAGCGCATCGAATCGGTAACAGCCTTGTTTGTCCTCACAACCTTTTTCTTTTTCCATTTCAATTAAAAAATATATATGGAAAGGGCTTCAAGCAAAAGTGTACCAAAACTGAACGTCCTGTACTTTAAGAGGGTTTCTCTGGTCTTCACCCAAAACATGCCATTTCCAAAACAACCACATAAAAAAAACAAAATTGAAATACTCAGCTTCTCTACATGAGCCAAGAAGACGTACCTAAACTTCTCTCCTGGATTAGGAGCGGGAAACTCTGTGGAGGCAAGACTGCCCTATTCACCTTTCATTCATTCATTCGTTCACTCCTATACCTTATAGTTATCTAAGGCCTAGTGTGTCCCATTTACTGTGCTCAGGACAGAATTGGGCTAAGGGCCAATGTTCTCCCCAATGCCTAGCATAACGCTTGGCGCCTAACAGGTATTCAAGAAATATTGGCAGAGTGAATGAATAAATGAAGGTTTGTTTCACCTTCTGTAGTTGGAGAATAGACCACTGCGGGGGTTAATGGTTTACTCTGTAATTCATCTAAAGGGGCAAGAGACAGTCATGGAGTAAAAAGGGCAGGTTCTGGGCTCCAAACGCAGGCAGGCTGCCAGGGTCCCTCCGTTTCTCCGGGCCTCGGTTTTTTCCTCTGTCAAAAGGAGGAACATACTACACTGCTTTAACTGGCTCCAATTAAGCTATGCTTGCAAAGCACCCAGCCCAGTGTGGCCTGAGATTTAAAAGTTTGTTGAACCGCTTTGGAAAGCGCTTCGGGCAAGATCGGTCTCCTGAAGGTTGTACAGGGCTGCCCATGAGGAGGGGAATCAGTGAGCGGAAGCCAGACTCATTCTTCTGTGCACTTCTCGGTTGAAGGTTTAACCATGTGCATTGTTGTTGTGTTAAATGTGGTTTACAAAGTATTCTTTAAAAGAAGCAAGAAGTAGCCCTACTGGCCGAAGGTCTGACCTGCCTAGGAATCTCTTTACTCAGGTGTCCGTGAACTCCATAAATCCAGAACCCCCATCAGCTAGAATTTGGAGACGAAGGGGGCACTGATTGATCATCCCCACCATGAAAAACTGGCACTACGGCAAAGTCCAAGACTTTCACTCTTGAAGCCCACCACCCCTCTCCTACCCCGCCTCCTTTTTCAACCGGTAAACTGAGTCCCAAAGAGGCGTGGCGCCATACTCAAGTCCAGCAAGGTGCAGAGGCAGCTTGCGGTCTCCTTCAGCTCTTGCGGCCTCAGGATAAGTCTAGGTTTGAGTCGCGTTCTGTCTCTTTCCCCGCCCCCTACGGCCTGGGTCGGCGCAGAGCGAACCGGATCTGGGACCCGGCGGGAGTCCGGAACCCGGGAAGCATCTCCGAGCCCCGCGCCCCGAGGGGCGGAGCGAAGCGGTACCCGCCCCCGGACGGCTCGGGCCAATGAGCGCGGGCGCTGAGCGAGCCAATGGGCGCGGGCAGGGCGCGGGGGGCCAATGGGCGCGCGGCCGCTCTGGAGGCGGGGCTCGGAGCGCGACCAGGAGGGCGACGCGGCGGCCGCAGCCATGGGCGCTGCGCCTGCGGGGGCGCGGAGGGGTCTCGAGGAACTGCCGGGCCGGGCTGGGCGGACCGCGGCCGGCACTGGCCCTCGATGCTGAGCCGCCGTGGGGTCCCCTCCGGCGCCGGAAGGGCCCGTGAGCGAGAGCGGGGCGCATCGGAGGAGCTGGGCAGCCGCCAGCGGCGTCAGGGGACCCGCCTGGCCGCCGGACGGATCGAGAGGGCCGTGCGGGCGCATCTTGGGGAGCGGTGACCCCGCCAGGCGCGTTTCGGGGGCGGGACGCGTCCGCAGGGGCCGCCGCCCATTCCCGGGGGCCATCGCCGGGGCCCGGCGCAGCCTCGGTCGAGCCAGGGGCGCCCCTGGATGGCTGAGCTGCCCCCTCGCCGGCCGTCCGGGCGCCGCAGCGGCTGAGCTCGCTGGGATCGCCGGGCCGCCGCCGCCCTCGCCGGCCCCTGCATGCCCGGCGCCCGGGTCGCGGCCCACCTGGACGCGCTGGGCCCCCTGGTCCCCTACGTGCCGCCGCCGCTGCTGCCCTCTATGTTCTTCGTGGGCCTGTTCTTCGTCAACGTGCTGATCCTATACTACGCCTTCCTCATGGAGTACATCGTCCTCAACGTGGGCCTCGTCTTCCTGCCTGAGGACATGGACCAGGCGCTCGTGGACCTCGGCGTGCTGTCTGACCCCGGCTCGGGCCTCTACGATGCCGACTCGGAGCTCGACGTCTTCGATGGTTACTTGGAGTAGGCTTGGCTGCCGGCCCCCCATCCCCCGCCACGACCCGCAACCCTCCATCCGGAACGGACACCCAGATCATGCCTCCGCTGCTGGTTGGAGGCACCGTCTGGCCAGGGATGGAACCCCCAGGACGAGGCCCTCTCCAGTCTCCCAGGCCTGTGAGTGCCCTCTCTGCGCGGGATGAGGGCGGGTTGGGGCGCCGGCTAGGAAGAGGGAGGCCTCCCCAGGCCGGACGCACACCCCTTCCCCAGGCTTCTGATTCCTCCGTCCGCCTTCTCCAGGTGTATTTCAATACTAGAAATGGCCAGACCTCTCTTAGTCCCTTGGTTAGGGCTGGAAAGCTTCCCCCGGGGAAGGTGACGGCTGTTGAAGAGGGGAAGGGAGGCAGGGCCTAAGTGGTGTTGGAGGTAGCCGTGGTACCTACTGCCACAGCTTCTGGAAAGAGCCTTTGTGTCCAAAATCCATTTGAGGCAGAGCTGTCAGTTCCTCCCCCTGTCCTCAGCCTGGCTTGATGGTGACCTTGGCTTTTTGGGGATTCTCTCTAGTCCCGGAAGGATGAAGACTTGGAGTCTCAGAAGAGGTAGGGAGGCAGGCACTGATCACCTTGTGCTGTGGCCCCTTGGGGGACTGGGTGGGGCCTGGGGGCAAGGGTTCTCGGCCGAGGCTGTGAGAGGACAAACCTCCTTCGGCAAAGAACCCTGTACTTCCTTTGGGCCTTGGATTTGCCGCTGTCTGAGAGTCAGGTTTCAGGTTGCCTCAGCTCGGCAGTTCTGCAGCTCAAATCTGCAGGGGCTGCCGGTTTGCAGGCTGCCTTCGCAGACCCGGCGAGCTGGGGGTTGGAGCTGGGACTGGCCTCGCCTGCAGTGTTTGCAAGGCCTTGGGATTCTTGGGCCAGTAGAAGGGAATACAAGATCCTTGCACTGAGGTGTTAAAGTCGGGCCTCGGGGCTGCGACCAGGACGCTGCGTGTCTGGCCTCACCTTGTGTGTTAGTGGGAAGGAAATAAAGGTCTAGGAAGGAGAAAGGCCAAAGGCATACAGCCAGGAAGAAAGGCAGCTGAACTAGATGAGAGAGAGAGACAGGCAGGCTGTCGGGTCTGCTGAGGGTTCACGGGGCATGCAGGAACTCCTTGGCTGGAGCCCCTCAGCTGGACGGTGCTGGAGTGGCAATGGCAACGGAGGGGGGATGCTGAGGAGGTGGGCAAGGGCTCCTTTTGGAAACAGACACTGATGCTCCTCACCCCAAGCGGGCTGAGTTAACTCCTCTCCTCTGTTGCCCGTGTCAGCCAGGATGACCATAGTCAGAGTGTGAGGCAGGGTGGGGCAGCATCCACTGGCAGTCGTGCTGGGCCCAGGGGCGCCCCTGGAGGGTTGATAGTGAGATTTCTGTGAAGAAAGCATCATTTGAGCTCAGCTAGACCTCAGCAAGAGCCTAGTGCCCGGTGGAGTGTGTCAGCTGCTCTGCGTACCTACTCAGTTTGCCTGTCTGCCTTCTCTCCATCCATCCATCTATCCATCCATCCATCCATCAATTGATCCATTCTTTTACTGAGCAAATGTTCACTGAGTACCTGCTGTGCCTGGTGTGTGAACACAGTGAATAAGACAGACCCGGCCCCAGCCCTCCTGGCACTTGGTGAGAAAAACAAGCAGGTTCCCAAATAAGATAATCAGATTTTTTTAAGAGCTACGAAAGCACGGGAGAAGGACATGGGAGAAGGACGTGGACGTCCTCTGGTGTGTTCACTGCTGTTTCCTCCGCACCCAGAACAGCATGTGGCATCTCGTGGATGCTTCATAAATGTCTGTCGAGTGAGTGAAACAGGAGAACACAGATGGGCTGGCTGCTTCAGTTGGGGGGGGGTTTAGAGAAGGCCTCTCTGAGGAGACCACACATTGGAGCTGAGCCCTGAATTAGTAGAAGGCCAGACATGAAGATCTGGAGAAAAGCAGTCTGGGCAGGGGGAACCTCTCATGCCAAGGCCCTGGAGTGGGAGAGATGCTTCTTCCAGCCCCTCAAAGGAGGCCAGCGTGGCTGGAAAGAGGCCCGAGGACATGTCAGTGGGGTTGGGGGGCCCGGCCATGCAGGACCTGGAGGCCACAGCCGTGAGCCATGGGAAGCCCGCAGAAGGTTCCAGGCAGGGAGTGACTCAATCCCACTGCACATTTTGCAAATTGACTTTGGCGGTTGTGGGCAGAATGGGCTGGAGGGGCGAATGTGGAGCAGGGAGGCCATGAGGAGCTGTTCACTTGCTCAGGCCAGAGGTGACAGGGGCTTGGATGAGCAAAGGTTAGTGAAGATGAGGAACACGAGCAGACCGAGAACACCTTTTGAAGGTAGAACCTCTGGGATCCGTTCAAAGCCGATACTGAGTATTGATCATATACCATGCCTAGTTCTAGGCCCTTTGCTTTTTTGCTCATTCAGTCATTCAACAAACATCAGCCTTGCCTGCTCTGCTGCCAGGCCCTGTTTAAGGGATCCCAGGATGCATCCCTGCCCCCAGGCCAAGCGCTTGACTTTCAGACAGTGTAACTTGGTGAAGAGTGTCTTATTTTATCTCTTCAGCACATTAACAGAAACACTTCCTCTTCCAAATGAAAACATTGGCATACTCTGAACCGAAAACCGAAGCCCAAATGCTTCAACATACGTTGCAGCAAACGTTTGAGCAGAAACACCGGCAAGTGGGTCTCAGGGACACCGTTGCAAAGCTTTCAGAGGGATGGGCTGACCCTGGGAGCTGGGGAGCTGGGGTTGTGGGGAAAACTCCTCCTGGAGAAATGCTAGAAGCCAGGCACGGCATTCCTTCTTCCCCACTCCCGAATCCAAGCCAGGATGGCCCTGGCCCCAAGGACGGGAGAAACCCAGACTCTAGTGGAGAAGGTATGGCTCACAGCAGGAAAGCCTTTGGGAAAGATTAAAGGTGATGTGGCTGTACCTCCTTTCCGGACCCCTTTCCGTAAACAGAGGAACACGGTAGTCACATCTTGCTCTTTCTTGCTCATTCTCACACAGACACAATCTCATGTTCCATATGAGCCAATCCAGCAAACACCGACTAAGAGGGTGGACATGCCAGGCACTGGGGACCAGGGTGGAGTCAAGACGAAAAGGTGCACGCACTTTAGCGCCCTCTTCTTCCTTTTCCTTTCTTTCTTTTGTGTGTACACACAGAATTCAGTTCCTCCCACATTTGTCAAGCATGAGGATTAGGGTCATGATTAGGAGCAAGGACCTGTGATTCAGAGGGCCTGGGTTCAAACCCCAGTCCTAGCTGTGACCCTGGGCATGCCACATACCTCCCTGTGTGTCAGAGTTCTCTGAGGCAGGGATGATGAAAATCCACCTCGTTGTAAGGATTAAATGAGATGACTGTAAAGCTGGTAGACCTTGCTGTGCATAATAAGGCCGTATTACTGTTGTCAGATGTAATGGGAAGTGTGTACACTCAGCCCTTGCAGGCGTGTAAACCTGCACATAGGCTGGCGCGTGAATTTATCCCCCTCGATGAGCTAAAGAGGCCTGAGTGCTGGGTCGGTGCAGGTCTGGGCTACTGGGACAGACTTTCCACTCTACCTTCCTGGCCCAGGACCCTCATGAGACCTTTCCCACTGCCCCGTGGTCTCCAAGGGCCACCAGATCTGGAGCCCGGGAGCTGCGCTCTGCAGTTTTCCTGGAGCGATCATCTTTGCCCAGGAGCAGGGAGTGGGGAGTCTGGATCTCCCTTGCTCCCTCCCAGGAGGAAGGGCCGCAGCGGCTGGCGCGGGAGCCGGGAGAGTTGCCGTCCCAGCAGTGCCCATGTGGAGGCGGCTCAGCTGGCTGATTTGTCCCGGTTGCTGATGAAAGCAGCTGTGCCTGCCAGCCGTCTCTCAGCTCAGAGGGAGGGCCGTGAGTGGGGAGCTGCTCTGTGCTGGAAATGGAGAGACTGGAGAAGGTTGCTGCTGGAGTCCCTGCAGCCTGGTGGAGCTCAGATCTGGAGCTAAGGGTAACCAGACCCATCGGTCTGCGTCTTATTGAATTTCCTAGCTTCAGTCTCCCAACTGGGTGCACAGCCATCCTTCCTGATCTGCCTGCCCTGGTCCCTCCGTGCCAGTTAGTCACCTGTGCCATCAGCAGAACAGCCAGGCTGGGCATATCGCTGCCCTGCTGAGAAACACTCCACTTTGGTGGGCCAGATTCAGTTACCAGGCATGGACCTACGCCACGCATCTGTCAGTGGCCATGCTGTGGTGGGAGCTCATATAAAAAAGAGGAAGATTGGCAGTAGATGTTAGCTCAGGGCAAATCTTCCTCAGCAAAAAAAAAAAAAAAAAAAAAAAACCACCAACCCCAAACCTTCCTCAGGGACATGGGCACCATAGATTCAGGTCATGTGAGATCTCACACAGGCAGCCGGTGGAGCTCCAGGCAGGGTTCAGGCAGGTGGGGGAAACCAGGTAGGAAGCTGTGACTGTTGTCCAGGTGAGAGACAGATGATGGTGGTGTGCACCCCCAGGCGTGGTTGACTCTCCAGCTCTGTCCTGACATGAGGCTTACCGGAGGGTGCTGCCCACAGGGTGCATTGGTGCTGGCTGCCCCTTTGGACAGGAGAAGACCTCAATATGTATCTCCAGACAGTGAGATGCCAAGGGTCGCACTCCCTTGTCCCTGAGTTATGCAAACTGGATATTTCATCCAAGGGACACCCTCACAGCCCTTATGTCTGTTTTATTGACTAAGAAATTAAGGGCTCCTATCAACTTGACCATTTGTATTCCTGGTTTGTCTGCTGTCTTTCCCCCCAGGACTTCTGAAAACATAGTCTGCTTTCTTTTCTTTCTTTCTTTTTTTTTTGGTGAGGAAGATTGACCCTGAGGTAACATTTGTTGCCCATCTTCCTCCTTTTGCTTTAGGAAGATTGTCGCTGAGCTAACATCTGTGCTAATCTTCCCCAATTTGGATGCGGGACACCATGACAGCATGGCTTGAGCGGTGCCTAGGTCTGCATCCAGGATCTGACCCGACGAACCCTGGCTGCTGAAGTGGAGCAGGCGAACTTAACCACTCCACCACCGGGCTGGCCCCCATCATCTGCTTTTGAGAAACCAAGATCACAATAAAAGGGACAAACGTCATTATCCCCATCTCACAAATAGAGAAGCTGAGGCTCAGAAAGGGGAGTGAGGGGCCAGGGGAACAGAGCCGAGTAAGACAGCTGAGCGTCCCAACCTGGTGCTGCAGAGTCGGGGGGGGGGGGGGGGGCAGGGGGGTGGTGCTCCAGCGAGGGGCTCCCAGCCCCCATCCTGGGAAGACCATTCATGGCTCTGCCTGGCCTGCCTCATGGGCACTCTCACTCCTTTTTTCTGAGTTTTTGTAAAAAGCTTTATTTTGAAATAATTTCACAGTTATGCAAAAGTTGCGAGAAGATTACAAAGAATTCCCACGTAGCCTCATGCACATTTGCCAGCGGCACCCTTCACGTGCCACGTTTGCTCACGTATGCAGCACACGCCCACTCGGTGTCTGTGCACATGCGTATATACACATACAGAGACGTGTACAGTCATGTTCCTGAGCCATTGGAAAATGGAGTGCAGGCGTTGTGATGCTTTTCTGCAAAGTTGACATTGATAGAATCTTATGACCTATCTGAGCTGTGACTTTATTCAGATTTCCTCGTTTGTCCCAGTAGCGTCCTTCCACAACGAAAAGGAGGGCCGTTGAGGTTCAGGATCCAGGCCCACTCCCCCTTTGCATCCATAGCCGTGTCTCTTGTGCCTCCCTCCGTCTGGAACAGTTCCTCAGTCTGTCTTTATCCTTCACGACAGCGACGCTTGTGAAGAGTGCAAGCCTGTTATCTTGTAGAAAGCCTCTCCGTTTGGGTTTGTCTGGTGTTTACTCTGGAGGTTAGATTCAGGTGTGTGTTTTTGCAGGAATACGGCAGAGAGCTGAGTGCGCGTCCTGCCGAGCGCATCGTGTCGGGGGACAGGTGGCGTCTGCCTGCCCCGTTGCTGGTGATGCTGATTCTGATCTCTTGGCAAAGGTGGTGTCTGCAGGTCTCTCCACTGTGAACTTGCTCTTTCTCCCTTTATAACATAGTTTACAACAAAGTATACTGGTTTTAGCACTTCATCTTTAAAAAATCTACTTTTTTATGTGAATTTGTTTTTAAAAGAATGTTTATGTCACTGAAAAAGAAAACCAGCATCGCTTAGCGTGGATAATGAGTTAAGTGCCACTGTCGTTAACTTCTGGCCAAATGCTAAAGCCAGGTAAGGGCGCGGGGCCTCTGGCCTGCTCTTTGTTGCAAAGGGAGACAGCAGCTGTCAGGTGACAGAGATACAGCAGCACCGAGGTGGAACTTTCCCCCCCAAGTGATCGTGAGGATTGACCGAGAACCGAAAAGCGAGTTGCTTGCTCGCTCTGTGCGACTCAGGGTTATTTAAGGCCATCTCCACGTGCCCCCAAAATTGTTGCTTAGAGGCTTTGCAGTCAGACAGGTTTGGGTTTAATCCCAGCTCCACCGACACCTTGGGCAAGTGACTTGACCTCCTGGAGCCTCAGTCTCCTTCTCTGTAAAATGGGGTGACAGTGGTACCTGCTGAAGGGCTCGTGCACATTAGATGAGACGGCAAAGGACGCATAGTCGGTTCTCAGTAAAGGATCTGTCAGTGTTGACGGTGTGTCAGACCCAGAGGGGCGCCGCCCGGGAGCCTGCTCCTATCCTCCACCCTTCCAGCTACCCAGGACAGTGCGTCCGTGTGAGCGGTGGTGACGGGTGTCCTCGCAGCTGGCATCCCCTGCCCCAGGTCCGGGGTGGCCGGGAGCCGGTTCCAGTTCCAGTCACCTCTGGAAGGGGAAGGCTCCACCCCTGGGATTCCTTCCGGGCAGGGGACTTGGCTGGGTGGTTAAAAATAACCACTTCTCTACATGAAAAGATGTCCAGCATCACTAATTACTAGGGAAATGGAAATCAAAACCACAATCTGATATCACCTCACACCGGTCAGAAAGGCTGTTATTGAAAAGACAAGAAATAACAAGTGTTGAAAAGGATGTGGAGAAAAGGGAACCCTTGTACACGGCTGGTGGGAGTGCGAACTGGGGCAGCCACTATGGAAAACAGTGTGGAGATGCCTCAAACATTAAAAATAGAACTACCATACGACCCAGCTATCCCACTACTGGATATTTATCCAAAGAAAACACTAATTGGAAAAGATACATGCACCCCTGTGTTCATTGCAGCATTATTCACAAGAGCCAAGATGTGGAAGCGACCTGAGCGTCCACTCACAGATGATTGGATGAAGATGTGGTGTACACGTACTCAGCTGTAAACAAAAAGATGAACTCGTGCCGTTGTGACAACATGCATGGACCTTGAGGGTCTTATGCCAAGCAAAATAAGTCAGACGGAGAAAGACAAATACCATGTGATCTCACTCATGTGTGGAATATAAACAAACACATAGAGGAGAACAGCTTGGTGGTGACCAGAGGGGAAGGGGGTGGGGGAAGGACGAAAGGGGTAAAGGGGCACGTGTGTGGTGACGGATGGAAACTAGACTGTTGCTGGTGAACACCATGCAGTCTGTACAGAAGCTGAAATGTGATGTGCACCTGAAATTTACCCAGTGTTGTAAACCAGTGTGACCTTAATAAAAAGATAAATAACATAGCTGCCTCCCCCACGTCTCCATAGCTTCCTTGCCTGATGTCACCCCGTGAACAGGCAGGGCAGGGCTCGTTAGCTCCATTATGGAGGGAGGGGATCAGGCTTGGGGGGTTCATGACTCACCTCGGGTACCCAGCTGGGAGGTGGCCAAGCTGGGCCTCCTAGCTACACTCCAAGTGCTTCCCGAGTGAGGTCCTCTGCCATCGGCATCCCTGGGAGACCGTGAATACACCAAAGCGGTGTGACCGGGCTGGCAGTGCCCTGCCGCCTCTTGGGCACTTGTACTTTTCCCTTGTGACCTGAGAAACCAGGCCCAGGCTGGCTTTTGCAGGCCAGGGTGTCTGGCTAGAATTAATGGTTTCATTTTCATCGTATTTATTTTTAGCATTGCCTTCTGTTTATAGCAAATAATCCTGGTTTTTATTCAGTGACATAAAGGTTCCTTTTAAAATTTTGGAGTTTAAAAAAGAAAGGTTTGTTGATTTGAAATACTGCTACTATTTAAATGAATAAATAGTGGTCCAGGTGGTTCTTGGATGGCAAGACTCATGAGGGGGTTGGGCAAATGCTGCCCTTCGGAAGGCCTCGCAGGCTCTTGGGCACGACCGACTGGAGACATATTCTGGGCCACGGGTCTCCACGGAGCCTGCAGCTGAGGATCATGGACGGCCCACGTGCAAACCAGAGTCCAGGTCTGAGAAGCTGGACAGGACACTGGCTCCATCAGGGACAGGGACCCGGGCGACGGGCGGCTTCTCCTTTCCCCTCCCCTTCCCGCCGCAGGCTCGTCACCTAGACAAGGCAGGGCCTCCTGCCACACAGCCTGTCGCTGAGACGACAGTGGAGCCACCGGGCACGCCGGATCTGGGTGACGCCTGTCTTAGCCACTTTGGATGGTTGGTTGGTACCCAGAGGAAGAGGACCCAGCAGTGGGTTTCCAGCAGGCGGGGTCTTCAGAGGAAGAGAGGGAGAGGACCGCTCCTGTCAGAAGGCCCCCAGCACTGAGGAGCTCTCTGCCGGGGTGCACTCTAGCTGGGGACAGGGGAGGACAGGGAGGAGAGGAGCACCAGGTATGGAGGCCTCATGTACGCTGGGAGTTGCAGGCGTTCCCTGTAATCCTCACAACAAACAGCCCGATGAGATCGGCATGGTCTTCATTTCGGATGAGGAAACAGGCCCAGAGAGATGAGGTGACTTGCCTGAGGTCACGCAGCTAGGAAGGGGCAGAGGCAGAATTACCCAAGACAGGCCAATTCCAGACCTTGTCCTGGCTGCCCCAGAGGAGTACGACAGCTGGACGGCTGGACTGCAAAAGAGAATTGCCTTTCAGCGTGCCCAGAGCGTCGCCCCACCAGCACCCCTAGGACACAATGGCCATTTTCTCAAGCCAAATCTCAAACTAGGCAGCTTCTCCACAGAGGTTTTTGCTGAGACATCGCTTCTTAAAATGGATGAAGTGCCAGCAGTCACTCTAACGACAGAAACGAGTCAGCTGGCCACACACCCCCATCGAGCTCGGGGAGCGGCCTGGAGTGAAGGTTACAGTTTCAGAAAGAAAGAAAAAGAAGCCACTGACCAGTGAACTGTCTGTCCTGCTCTAATGACGTGAGAAGGTTGGAGAGCCCACTGCCTTGGATCCTGTAAGCTGCGGCTCCAGGATGCTCTCCACCGGGGGCTATTGATGCCTTGGGGGAGAGAGATGGACCTAAGATGCTGAGAGAATTAAGACTTTGAGGTCAGACTGGAGGTTCAAATTCTGCCTCTGCCTTTTACGAGCTGTGTGACCTGGTACAATTTACTTAACTTCTCTGAGCCCCATCTGAAATTCAGGGATGATGGTCCTACTTGGCCCTACCTGCTAAGGTTGTTTTGAGGGATAAATGAGCCAAGACATGAGTTAAAGCAGTTAGTACAAGGGGAGCATAGAGTACTTGATAGACATCAGCTGTTGTCAAGATTCTCCTTTGGGCTTTGCTGTGAGGCCAGGCTTCAAGTCAAAGGAAGAAGAGGATTGATCTTTAATAGCCACAGTGGGTGGCACAGATGAGAGGTCCCAGGACATCCTCCCACCAAAGATACATCTGTGTTCTCAACTTGCTGTGTGGCTTAGGGCTCGCCGCCACCCTCTCTGGGCCCTTCATTCTCTGTGGGGTGAGTGGGACCGACTCCAGTCCGTCTCCCAAACCTCATATGACACCGTCAACAACTTTTTCTCTAACCTGCCTATTGCCTGAACTATTATTTACGTACGTTTTCTTGAAACCAGCTCTCTTTGTAAAGTGGAATTAGTGTTCTGAAAAGAGAGGAACTTTATTTACTATCAGCAATGGAAAACTGGCATCACTTGCCCCCACTAGAAGGTGACCCTACGGATAAACACAGTGAACGTGGCAGAGCGTCAGTGAATTCCAGCTGGAGCCGGCCCCAGCCCCTCCAGACGAGAGGGAGGCACCTGTGGGGAAGCGCTCTTGCTGGCTCTTGACGCTGTTTGCCATCTCAACGCTGTTTGCCGTCACGTCACAAGGATTGGCAGAGGAGCGAGTCGCTGTTCCCTGGATGACTCGGGTTCTTGAACGCCTCGTCCACACCAGTCTGCAGTGGGCTCAAGTGGGACCCCCTGCCGTGGAGACCTGTGGTGAGCGCCATCAGGGTGAACTGATACATAATTCCGCCCCAGGTTCCCGGACCCCAGGGCTCTCAGGACCACCACTGACCCCCCAGGGCACCTGGAGCTTCCCTGGAGGAGGGAGGTCAGCAGAAGGTGGACTCCTGGCCGAGTGGGAGGGGAACCGTGAGCGCCTTTGTCGAGGGCCGAGCTCTCCCATGCCCTGGCTGCGCCCCGGCCTCCCCTCTCCACCACCGTGTCCAGGGGGAGGCGGGGTGGGGCCCCGAGGACGCCAGGACTTGCCCTTGCCCGTGTTGTCACTGGGGGGGGAAGGTCTCTAAGCGCTGGAAGGCGGTGTTCCCAGCTGGCCTCTAGGAGGCGAATCTGGCAGAGGACACAAGCAATTTGGCTGATGGCGTCCCTGCTCACCTCTCCAGGCATGACTCCCCCACAGCCTGCCTTCTACCTCTGGCCCTCTCACCCTCACCAAACTGCAGGGGGGTCCAGACCTGCCACGACCCCATCACCTGCCCTCCCTCTACCTGGCATGCCCTTCACGCACAGCCTTCTCCAGACTCTGGGCTCCAGTCGTGCCCTGTGCTTCCTCCTATTGTCAGGTGTGCCAGCTTGGGCTGAAATTGCTCACTAGACTACATATCACAGGCAAGGGCTGTACTCGTCATGGGGTCCCTGGCACCTAGCGTGGGGCCTCGCACACAGGAGGTATGAAGTGATGTAGTGTTTAAAATCTCCAGTGGGACAAAGCCCAGGAGGGCTGAGCATGCTTCGACAGGTTACTTACTCTCTCTGAACCTTCATCTGTAAAATGGAACCCTAATAGTATGTAACTCCTGGGTTAGGAGGGTTGAATGAAAGGAGCTGTGTAAGGCTCCGTCTCCGGCATGCTCCCCTGGGAGCAGACCCCAGGACGGCGATTGAAGTGCAAGTCATTTATTTGGGAGGTGATCCCAGGAGCAACGGGTGGGGAGTGGGGCCGTGAGTCAGCGAGGGGCCGTGTCACTGAGCAGGTCACCACTGCGGCTCTGGGCTCAGTCCTGCTCAGGAGCTCCGGGAGCCACTGTCGATGGGAAATATGCCACAGAGTCGTCCCAGCTGCAAGTGCGGGAGCTGGGGTACTGGTCCCCGCCTCCCTGGCCATCACTGGTGGGAAGGCGGCTCTGGGAACACGCTAGCCCTGCCTCACCTGCGGCCCGGCGGCCCGGCAGGCACTGGCGGCAGAGAAAGGCCTCTGGCAAAGGGCCAGGTCCCTGCAGTGGAAGCTGCTGGGTCAGCGTGCCTCGGAAAGTGAGGGAGGGGGTGGGGTGAGGCACCGCAGCCCGGCCTGGGGCTCGTGGCACGTAGTGAAGCCCAGGAGGTGGTGGCTGCCCTGCTTGTGATCTTTTCCGTCATTGTCACGAGTCCAGTGTCAGCTCTGCCTGTCACCCCTGTGCCGCTTTAGGCAGGTCACTTGGCTTCTCTGAACCTTGCCGAGATTCACGGCTCTCGGTGGAAGTTCTGCCCCCTCGGGTGGCCCTTGGAAATGGGGCGAGGGGGCATTTTTAGTTGTCACAGCACTACTGGCGTTTAGTGGTCAGGGGCCAAGGATGCTGCCAAACGTCCTGCAGTGCCCAGGAGAGCCCCCACATTAGAGAATTGTGCTGCCCCCCATGTCAAGAGCACCCTGGTGAACAATGTTGTGTGTTTAACATGGAAGTTTTATTTGATGCTTGATGACGTTTGCGGAAGGAGGGGTCTGCGCTGGCAAAGATGAGGCTCAGAACCAGGGCAGGAGGGTGGGCCTGGGACCATGAGATGCTGCAGAGACACCAGCACCCAGCTGGACACAGTGAAGGGACAGGAAGTGGCACCAGCTGAGGAGCCAGGCACTGGGACGATGCCAGGTCCCGGGGGACGAGCCACGTGGGGCTGCTGAGTGGCTCGGCTGTGGCCGAAGCCTTCCTGTAGGCTGCGAAGTGTTTTCCCGGCACGGTGGGAGGTGCTGCCAAGCCCGGCCTGATGCCTGGAGCTGGCTCAGCTGCCCAGAGCCCACGTCAGCCGGCAGACCCTGGGTGACCATGGAGTGGGCTGCCCTCCTTCCTCAGGTGCCAGCATCCCTTCTCTCCCACGGGAGATTGCACCTGTTCTCTAGCCCAGGATCTGTAGAAATCATGAAAATTCACTAAAAAGAGTTATTAACAAAAATTATAGGGAAATAGCCCCAGCCTGAGTCTGGGGCTTCTGATGGTTCCCAAATGTGGGGGATGGAGGAAGACTTCCCTGCCCGCAGCCTCCCAAAGTCTGCAGGGTGGGTGCAGATCCCCCACCGAGTGGATGGCAGGGCAGAGCTTCCAAGCAGTAACACCCTTTTTCCTTCTTGTTAGGCCTGCTCCCCTCACAAGCTCCGTGCCAACAGAGAGGTTCCTGTCCAGACCCAGAACGGTGGGACGGAGACACTGAGACTGAGTGCTGGGCTGGGAAGGCGTCTGCCCCTACCCAAGGGGGACGGCTGGGGCGGCTGGAGACCCCACCCGCCCACAGCTCGCGCCGCCAGCCTCACCTTGGCTGCTGGCCTTTCGCCATCACGATGGATGTTTACAGGAGCCCAGCCAGTCTGCCTCCCCGCTCTTCGCCCCCGGCCGCACCGCTTCCCCCACGTCACCTTCCCAGAGGACGCTTCACACTCGGGACACACACACGCAAGCGACTCCCAGCCCCGTCTGAAGCCACTGGGGCCCCAGCCTGGTTGGGTCTGGCCTGAGGCTGGTCCTAGACGCGGTGACTGTGGCAGGGAGTGACTCAGAGGAAAAGAAGCCCAGGAACGTGTCGGCCGAGGGCAGGGTTTCGACTCACTCCTTTCGAGTGGCTGGTTCTTCACCACGTGGCCAGAAGTGACTTCGCACCGGGAGAGGGCCACGTTGCTCCTCTGGCCGGAAATATTTTTGAAAATGTGAGTGGTATGAATACTTGACTTGGACAGACCTGTAAAAGCAATACTTAGGAGCCTGACTTATTTCAATTAAAAAATGTATGCAACTCCACCCGCTGCGGGCGGCATTTTTCTTTTTCTCTGAGATTCGGGAAAGGAGTCCTTGCGCAGAACCTGTGGTTGACAAAGGGCAGAAGAGCCGGGGCCTCCGCAGGTGGAGATCCCGCAGGGTTTGAAGAGTTTCCTCAGCTGGGCTGGCGGGGGGGTCCCAGGCCGCCCCCACCCCCACCTTCCCCAAGCCTGTCAGCCAGGGGGCCTTTGGGGTGTGGGGGGAAGGCCTGTGGCCATGCAGGAAATCTGGCCCGAGTCCCAGAGCAGTCAGCAGTGTGGTACGCCCAGCGCTGGGCACACGGTAAGATGAGGGATGGGGAGGGAGGGAGCAATGAAGGAGGGAGTGACGTTGGGTCCACCTCAGCGGAATGAAAAGGAATGAAAAGGGCAGTAATTCTCCGTAGGCTGCAGGGCGCTGGATGCTGAATGAGCACCTTCCCCTACAGCCACATCATCCGAGCTACAGACGACGAGTTCCGATCTCCAGGGGAGGAGGCCGCCGGGGTGGTCAAGGGCCCGTGGGACTCAAGCAGCCCCGCCTGTCCTCACGGGAGTCCAAGGAGGGGACGCTCGGAATCGTGGACCGGAGCAGGCGCTCGAGAGGCCCGGGGGCCAGGTGAGCCCGAGAAGGGAGAGACATCCCCGGGAGAGGCCCAAGGGGAACGGAGGGGCCTCCAAAGATGCTGGGACTTGAAATCCCTCCCCATGCGGCATGACCCCAGATGTCACCAGATGCCCCGATTCCTCTGAGCATTGCTTCCCCCCGACCCCAACAGAGGGGGCTCAGGGAGAACTCCAGCACACTGCGCCCGTGCCCGCGGAGAGGCCCTCCGAGGAAGTTAGAAGTCGTGTTTGCACCTTGACTCCCTCCTTTATAGGGGTGTGGCCTTAGGCAGGTCACCTCTTCTGTGAAGTGGGGACAGTAATTTACCCATCTCGTCAGATGACTTTGTGTCCCTTACAAAGGTGCCCCTCCGGGCCGAGGTGGCTCCACACCAGGACTCACAGCTTGGCAAGCAGAGCCCAAACTGCACTGCAACCCCCATTTGCCCCCTTGTCCAGGTACCTTTGTGCAGTGCGCAGACTGCCCAATCACACCCAACAGTCCTGCTCCGAGATTTTTTTTTTTAATTTTACTAAAATTAGAAAGACTTACGAGAGCATCTTATTCACCACTGTGCTGTCAGTTCATATTTGCGGAATGAAGAAAGCAGAGTTGTGGGGATTATTCATTCATTCCACAAACATTTGCTGAGCACATACTGTGTCCAAGTTGCCTTGCTGGGTGCAGAGGGCAGACAAGTCACCCGCCCTCCTGGAGCTCCCATCCCGGCACAAGAGCAGACAACGCAACAGATATGTGTGACAGAGACCAACTAGTGACGGGGTTGGGGCGTGGGGGCGAAGGGCTGTCTGTTTATAATGGGGCGGCCTGGGGAGGAGCTGTCCCTTATGCCGAGTCTTGAAGGATGGGAAGACGGCAGCTGCGTGAGGAGCCGGGAAGAGCATTCCAGGCAGAGGGGAGAAAGAAACACCTATTCGTAGGTAACCAGGACGGCTCACAGGTATCGAGCCGCATGCCAGGCCCTTGTTCTCACTGTCAGCTCCTGGAATCTGCACATAACCCCGGGAAGCAGGTCCTTTACTCATGCCCATCTTACAGACGAGGAGACCGAGGCACAGAGAAGTAATCGCACAAGGGGGTGGTGAGCTGGGCATCGAGCCCAGGCTGCCCAGCCCTGGAGTCTGTGTTGCGGCCCCTACACCATGGTCCCTCTTGAGCAGAGGGCTTGGCATGGTGCCCGGCACAGAGTAACAATAATGCTAACATTTATTGAGCACTTCCTGTGTCCCTTGCACTGTGATAAGCACCGTACATGTATCAGCTCATTCAATAAATGGTCGTTATCGTTTAAAAGCTGTAACTGGATAATTGCAGCCTCTGACCGCGTTTTGTCTGAACAGAGGAGAGCAGGGGGCACAGGAGGTCCCCCCGGCCACCTGCAGGGGGCGGCAGAGGCCTGGACTGGACGGAAGGCGTCTCGGCGCTCCCCCCGCCCCGCGGCTGCACAAATGGGAGTCCCCTGGACCCCACAGAGGCCGCAGATGCAGGGTCCCCCTGAGGGCTGATGCCCGAGTGTTTCAGACCCGAGCCTGGGTCAAGACGCCTCGCGCCTCTGCAGCTGGGCAGGGGCAGGAAGCCCCGCCTGCGCAAGGACTGCCCGCCAAGCGCCTGGTCCCAACCCCTGGACCCTCCTGACCCCGACTCCCACTTGCTGGAAAGAGGAGGCGAGCTTGGGAAGCGGGCATCAGGGCTGGCGCACTAGAGCCGAGCAGACAGGTCCCCCTGCCACCAGGAGAAGGCCAAGTTGACCCAAATGGGGTCTCCCGACTGAGCGGGCCGTGCCTAGCTGCAGCAGCCAAGCTGGCAGCGCTGTGCAGAGAGCAAAGCTGCCAGGTCCCTTCTGGCCCGCCGTGGCCGAGGCAGGACCCCAGCCTGGCTGCGGACTGGTTCACGGTGGAGCGGGGGCAGACGGAGTCAGTCCCCTCCCCAGCTCGCAGCCCTCCCACCTTGAGGCTCCCAAGCTCTGGATTTTCCCCAGAATCTGAGGAAGCCGCAAAGAAAAGCCTTCCCAAAGGACAGGTCCTGAGCCACGGTGGACGCTGCTGTGTGTGTATCTGTGTGTGTGTGTTGGGGGTGGACTCTGTGTGTGTGTGTGTGTGTGTGTGTGTGTGTGTGTATGTGTCAGGGGGTGGACTCTGCTGTGTGTGTGTGTGTGCATTGGGGGTGGGGTAGGAGAGTGACAGCCCCTGTCAAACTGGACAGAGAACATGGCAGAAGTGCTGTGTGGCCTCTAAGGCTGGATTATAAAAGGATACGCTTTCTCTCTTGCGGTCTCTCACTCCTCCCTTTTTGGGTGACCACCCGGAGACCCAGCCACTGCTCTGAGGAAGCCCAAACCAGCCCACGTGGAGAGGTCCCCGTCTCCTCTAACAGTCCCTTTGAGGAACTGTAGTGTAGCCCCCGCCCCCGGCCCGCATCGAGTGCCAGCCATGGGAGCAAACGAGCCTGCCGAGGCCGCAGCTGACACTAAGGGGCAGATGAGCCAGCCTGCCAAGCCCGCCCAGACCGCAGGTGCGTGCGCAGAACTGACGTGTGTGCCGTTTTAAGGCCGTGTGTTTGGGCTGGTCTGGGATCCGTCAGACAACCGGGGCAGTGGGCGCCCGAAACGGTGATGGTGGGAGAAACTGCAGCACCGGCCTGCGGGGGAGGCAACGAGACGTTTATCATGTAGTGGAGGCACAGGGAGTGACAGAGGACCCGCAGACGTGGCTCCCGTCCATCTCCCCCCCCCGTTAGTGTACCGTCCGCTGTTTTGTGCAAAGGTCCAGTGCATCTGGCCAGGCCTAGCTTGGCCTCGGCCAACAAAGTTAGTGCAAACAGTGAGTCCCACAGCCAGAAAGCAGCTGCCACCGAGTCCCGGCCTGGCGCCTGGAACGAGCAGACCGGGGGTGCCTGTGAGGAGGGTGACGTGGAAAAGGGCTTCCTCCCCAGGCTGCAGGCATCCGGGAGGCAGAGGGGTGGCCACCTCCGTCCCTGACTCTGGCCAAGCCACGCCGTCTGGAGTGTCCCACAGGGAGTGCCCCAGGGCTCCTAGGGGACTGCAGCTGCCACTAGGCGCCCGCCTGTCTGCCAGGGCCGCAGCGGCTGAGCAGGGCTGGCATCGCCCTGAGCCCGAAGGAGCCTGCAGCCAGGCCCGAGTCCATCCGCAGAGCAGGCCCTGGTCCTTCCGCAGCTGGACGGGGCTGATGCCGAGCCGGGACGCCGAGGCTCATGGGATACAGCCAGGAAGAGCTGTGTCCCCAGATAACCAGACCAAGGTCCAGCGTGGTCAGTGTCCTCAGAGAAGGTGCTGTGGGAGGTCAGGAAGCTTTAGGAGGGGGCAGCGTGACACATGAGAGCCGGCTGTCAAGATCGGGGGTGGGAGAGAGTGGGAAGGGAGGAGGGGGACGTCGTGGGTCAGGGGAGCACGGGAGTGAAGGGACGGCCAGCTGCACAGTTAGAGACAGGAAACGTGTGGAGCCAGTTCCTGTGAAGACGCTGCGGGGCATCGGGGCAGCCCGCATGGAAACGGCCGCAGAGATGGCATGACTCCCGGAAGAGGACCTGCCCAATGCTAAGGGCTATGGGGCGGGGATGCCGACCCACCCTGTCCTTCCCCCCGTCTCCAAGCTGACCACAGGCGGGTCCTCAGAGCGCAAGGCCTCAAACCTCAGGACCCCTCCACTGAGCCCAGCACGTAGACGGGGGCCCCAGACAGTGCTCGGTCCAGGGGCCATCACCCAGCTCCCACACTGCCCCCGCCCACTTTTGATGGATTCCTCCTCCCCCGGGACACTCTCCCCCGGGGCCCCTGCGTTTCTCCCTCCCAAGCCCACCCCAGCCACCTTGTCCCGGGCACGGCTGGGATCATCTCAGGCTGATCCGGGAGTCCAGCTGCTGGAGGTGTTCCTGGACGCCAAATGGGATGGTGGGTGTCCACATCCTGCGATGGGGCATGGGACACAGAGGCCAGGTTAGGGGACAGAGGGTAGCCTGGAGCCCCCAAAACAAGCTGCCACCAAATGCCTCCTCTCACCCAGCCTAGAGCCTTGGGGACTTCCCACCTGGCAGGAGCAGACCAGAGTGGTCACACGGGGACGGCAGAGGCCTAGGAGCCCTGAGTCCCCTGTCTTTAGTCCTGGTTCTGCTGCTGAGTTGCTGTGTTACTTCAAAAAGGTTAGATAACTTCTCTGTGCCTTATTCCCCTCATCTGTGAAATGGGTGTTATAAGATGCACCCTATCCGTCTTAGAAGATATGGATGATGACGTAGATGAAGGTGCTTTGAAAGAGTACCAAGTACCAGAATTGGCCGTTAGACATCAGGGTGACATCATAATAATAAAGTTTGAACTATATGAAATTGCCAATTTTGTATGTCAAAATGGTTGAATACAAGCGATTTCATATCATTCAACTGAATACATTGAGCATTTCCGTGTACCAGACACGACTGTACGTGCTTTACCCGCGTTGACTAATTTGACCTCACAAACTGCCCAGGGGGTAAATATCCTCAGTCCCATTTCACCGACAAAGGAACTGAGGCCAGAGGCATGCGGCGTCTGCTCGCCCAGGGTGGCAGGTGGGCGAGGGGCCAGGCGGGATCTGAGCGCAGGGCTCACACGCTGACCCGCAGCCTGGGGAGCGGGTGGCCCACTCCCCGTGGGGCTGCCGGGACTCACGCCAGCGTCTCCACGTGCGGGCACTTCCTCAGGCTGGCCGCGAGCTGCTGGGCCCCGGCGGCCGTGAACTTGTTGTACTGGACACTGGGGAGAGAGATGGTCCTGAGGCCCGGCCCTCGGGACCACACCGCCCCGACCAAGGCACCGCCACGCTCTCGACAGCCGGACCTCAGCCCAGCCCCTCTCACGAGACCCCCCCGGTCTCCCCAGGCCCCGGCCCTGCCGCCTGCCACCCAGGCGCCCACGCTCACTCCAACACCCGCAGCGACACCATGTCTGGAAGCACGTGCGCCAGGCTCTCGGCTCCCACGTCGCAGATGCAGTTATTGTACAAGCTGCGGAAACAGAGGGCAGGGCGGGGGCTGGGGGCGCCAGGCAGCCAGGGCCCCGGGGGACCCACATCCAGCCCGGATGACAGCCCTATTGTACAGAGGGGCAAACAGGCCCAGAGAGTGGAGGCTGCTTCTCCGTGGTCACACAGCAAGTCCAGGGAAAGCGGCAGGACAAGTGGAAGTTGCCTCCTGGCTGACACTACCCGAGTTCAAATCTCAGGAAGTCTTGCCGCCTGTGTGACCTTTGGGGAGTTACTTGACTCCTCTGTGACTCAATTTGCTCCTCCACAAAAGGGGCACGATGGTGTCATTGTGGGGAGGAGTAAATGAGTTAGTGCTGGTAAAACACCCAGAAGGGCCCAGCACGTGGAAGGAGCTACTGCTAGCTACAGTTATTACCACTCCCAGGGGGGTCTGAGGGCCACGTGGGTTACTGTAGAGGGTGTGACCAGCCCTGGGGACAGAAGGGGAGAGAAAAACCCGGAGTCACTGGGCCGGCTCAGGTTTCAGGGGTGTAGCCACAGCCACATGAGCAGCGTGGTGTCACTGGGGCCAACTTAAACCGTACACTCATCAGCCAGCGTCCCTTTAATGAGCCACGCGCTGCGAGGTTCTAATTTCAAGGCCATGACTTGGCCGTGACTCAGCCCCAGGGCCCCACTGCAGGGCTGCCTGTAAAAGCAGGAGGTCTACACCACGGCAAAGTGGATTCAGGCCGAGCTCCAGCATCCCCTGACGTCGCGGGTCGGCCGGTACCCAGGCAGGAAGCAGGTGGGGGCTTCCGGTCTCTTCCTGGGGTGGGTCCAAGGACCCAGGAGCCCCCTCTGCCCCCCACAGGCAGAGAATTCTCCCCGCATTTCATTGATGCCAAGCGTACTTGTTCACATCAGAATATATTCAGATCGGGCAGCGACTGATAATCAATGCGTGTCAGTTCCATTAGCAGCGTTTTGTCCTCTTAATGGTGTCTTACAATGGATGGCATCTCAGATTCCATAAAATATGACGTTTCTTAAAGGGTCCATCAGATCAGGTATCACCCCACACGCCCCACCTGCTTCTCCATTCACAATGGAAAACTCCAGAACCCCCCTCCTGACCTACAAGGGCCTTCCCGCAGGATCTGACCTCCTCTGACCTCCCCCACCCTCTGTCCCTCATTCCCTGTAGCCCGCCACTGTGGCCTTTCAGTCCCTCAAAGACCCAACCTCTTTCCCACCTCGGGACCTTTGCATCTGCTGTTCCGTCTTCCTGGAATGCTTTTTCCCGAGAGCTTCCCATGGCAGGGGAAGGGTCACCTCCTCAGAGGTCTCCTGACCTCCCCAGTGAACTCAGTACTCCCTCTGGTACCCTCTTGGGCCCTTGTTAGTTTCCTTCCCAGCATGAATCACTATTTTAAATTACTTTATTTATGCATGTGCTTACTTATTTATTATGCAAGAGACTTGAAAGCAAGAACCACACTCGTTTTGTCCTTAGTTGCATCTTAGCTCCTAGCACAGGGTCTGCTTGTGGTTGACGTGAGAGAACATTAGATGCCCTGCACAACTCTAGGGGGTGCCAATCCCATAGACTACGAGTTGCACAGTACACAACCTACACAGCTGCACCCGGTGACCCTAGCTGGAAGGCTAGAGAATGGATGCGGCAACAGCTAGCTGAACCAGACGCCATCTCCCCTGGGAATCTGACTCTGGGTGTCCTCAGCAGGTGAGGAGGGCCGGGGAAGGAGAGGGAAGTTCCTCCCGGCCTGGCGAGAGAGGAGAGCTGGCAGCACTGAGCTGAATGACTGGGGCTCTGGTCCAAGCTCTCAGTCCCCTCTTTAGTCCCCGGGGCCACCAGGGCCAGCAGCCGGAGGTCATCAAAAGCAAGAAGTGCTGTGCCAAGGCCCGCCAGGAGGTGGCAGTGTAGGCACTGCCTGGTGTTCGAGGGACAAGAGCCAGACAGGCTACCTGCATGCATGTGGTCAGCCTTCTAGAATCCGCCACCCCGGACTCCAGAAAAGGCCAAGTGCTGCCATCCCCTGAGGAAAGGGGACCCCTATGTGCTGCACAACAGAGCTCTTTCCATGGGCCACTGGGTGGTACCCATTTTCCAGGCGAGGAAACAGGCTTGGGATGAGTCAGCGACTCGCCCCGAGTGTGTGAGATGCTCTTTCCCCAGGTCCTGCTCACCCTCTTGTGGGGCCGTGGCATGGCCCAACGCCGGGGGGTGTGTTCATAGTGGAGTTTAGGTCGATGCCCCTCCCCGACCCCTGCGGAGCGCGGCACCGACACAGCACAGCCCGTAGAGATCGCCTTGAGGTCCCAGTGTGGGGCTTTGCAGCTGGCACGAGGGGCCTCCCCACCCTCCCCCAGCCCACCGGCCAAGCTCCTGGCCGATGCGGGGCCCCACTCACCTCAGCCTGAGGAGGGACGTGGCCAGCGCGGGCAGGGCCTCGGCGAGCTTGCAGGCGCCCACGTCGGTGATGCTGTTCTGGGACAGGCTGCAGGGAGACAGCGACGGGCAGGGCTCAGGCCCGATCGCACGCCCCGTCCCCATCCGCGTTCATCGGCCCGGGGTTCGGGCAGAGCTGGGGAACTCTCGCTTCCTCACGGGGCGGCCTGGAGCAGCCTGCACATGGCTGGTGCCCTCCGTGAGAGTCATGGGCAATGAACTGTGCATGGCCCTGTGCAGTGGCTTCTGCTAACTCTTGATAAAGCAAAAGATACTGTCACGTCCCGTGGCTGAGTGGGGTGGTGAGCGGAGGATCAGAGGAGGGAGAGAGGTCGCTCTCCCCCCCTTCACCGTTCTACGATTTCATAGCATCCTTCCTTTTCCCTTTGGACCACTTCACAGCACTGTAACTAAATAAGTGTTCATGTTATTTCGTTTAATGGCTGTGGGCTCCGCGAGGCGAGGGGTCGTGTCTGTTCATTACTGCGTCCCTGCGCCTGGAGCAGTGCTGAGCACATAGCAGGTGCTCAATTAACATTGAAGTGGGGGGAAGAAGGGGGCGGAGGGAGGGAACTCTAGCTTGCTCGCAGCGTTACCTAGAACACCATAAATCACTTGAGAAGTCTCAGTGTCCACAATCAAGGAGAGCCCTGAGGGAACTCTGGTGGATTTGGCAGCTGTCCATCACAGTTACCAAGAGGAGTGTGCATAGATTTTGATGACACCCTCTATGTTCAGTAAAAAATCATGTTGATCCTTCTGCCTCATATCCGTCTCGTCCTTCCCGAAGCCCAGGACACTTTTTTTTAAAAAAAAAACTTTACTATTTTTACCCATACATCCTAACCTCTCTCCTATGTCGCCCTTCAGTGTCATTTTCTCTCCCTCCACATGGTTCCCAGTCATTACTGAATACTTTGTAATTAGGGATTTGTCGTTGGTTTGCTCCTTGTGTCTCCTCATCAGAAGATGCAGGGGGTCGGGGGCTGTTTTATTTAAAGGGGGGTCTCCAGGGCCTGGAAGGGTGCCTGTACGTGGCAGGCGGTCCTTCAGCATTTGCTGGTTAAATGAATAGGTGACCGGCTGAACGGATGATGGAGTGAAGAAAGAAACGACTGAATGAGTGGTTGGACGAATGAGTGAACGACTGAAGGACCGAACGAACGAATGAGTGAATGGGTGAATGAGTAAAGGAATGAAACGCCAGCTGGACGTGGGGGCCAAATGCAGCAGGAAGGACGGGCCCAGCCCACTCACTTGAGCGTCTCCAGGGCCTTCAGCTGTGGGAAGGTGGCCGAGAGCTGAGCGACACCCTCGTCCCCGATCTTGTTCTCGCTCAGAGAGTCCAGGCTGCAGGTGGAATCAGATGGGGGCCATCAGCCAGCACCGGAGGCCACCTCCCCGTCCCCATCCCTCCAGCCATCAGCGGCTCCCCCTTTACCCCCACCCCTGCACACACCACGGGGGGTGGCCGCCCCGAGCTTTTGAGAGCACGTCTTCATCCCCCCGGGGGCACCAACCGGCCGGCCAGGGGACAAGGCTCTAACTCCTCATGGACTGAATCCCTGTTTCCCTTCCTGGGAGCACCGTGAGCTTGCGTAGCTCCCTGAACCTCTGGGGGCCTCGACTGCACAGAGAGACCGTGCTCCTGACCTGCTGCTTCCCCGTGGCCTTGCTGGAGGCGGCGCACGAGGCCGGGGAGGGAAGAGTTTCAAAGGTCATGAAAGGAGCGAACTTTTTTTATTATTGGGGTCTCCCGTCTGCCGTCCCTCCCCTGCAGTGGGGTCATCTGCTCACTCACAGCGGCCGCAGGAGGACACGGGAGGACAGAGAGAGGGAGACGGACGGATGGAGGAGAGTTGGAGTGGTCAAAGCCCGACGGGGCGGGGAGGGGTCAGGGTCTTTACTCACTCCAGATGCTGAAGGGAGGAAAAGGCCTCGAGGATCCTCACCAGCTTGGGGAAAGCCTGGGGGCCCAGGACGGGGCCCAGCCTGGGAGGCAAAGAGCAGAGAGAGGACCCGAATGGTCACGGCCCCTCAATTCCACCCCAGGGCACAGAAGGCAGGCCCATCTGAGGGCCCCTCGCTGGCCCCACCTCCCCGGTGCCTTACCTCCCCCACCAGGCGGGACCCCAATCCTTTCTGCTCAGGGCACATTTCACAAAGCCCCCCCAGGCGGCCAGCTGGGCTCCCAGCTGGGGGCTCCCCAGGTTTCATCTTTGAGAGGACGAGCCAGGGTTCACTCCTGCCCACATCCACACGCACCCTTCTCCCACCCCGGCACAGAGCCATGGTTCCCAAATGCTGACAGAGGGCCACCAGCAGTCCTGAGGAAGGTCGTTTACTTATTTGCCGTTGTGTTTTAGTGACAAAGAGAACCATTTCTGGAGTACTTATTATGTACCAGGCACACGATGGGTCCCTCACTCAGATTAGATCTCATTTAATCCTCACGACGACTGAGCTAAGGGCACTTCTTGTCTTCCCTTTACAGATGGGGAAACAGAGGCACAGAGAGGTTAACTAACCCATACAAGGTCACACAGCCTGGATTGACATTTAGCCCAGACTTTAAGGGATGAGAAAAATAAAGACAATGGAAGGCTGTTTGGCTTTGTTTTTAAAAGATGATTAAATGTACTCAATGTAAAGAACTGTCTTTTATTCTGAAATTATGTCCCTTGGGCTTTTTTGACATTACAATGTTCATTCATTGATAAAATTATGCTGCCAACCGTGGTTATTTTGCTCGTTTGAATAAACATAACTTGATGAAAATGAAAAGATGGTAACTGTACATAGTCACTCAAATTCACTCTGAAATATTCTCAGTCTTTGAAATCCCAAAGTCTGGGAACCGCTAGGCTCCATGAAAGGCCACACATGGGAGTCTGAAATCTGATTTGAATCTGGGCTCTGCCACTTAGCTCCCGTGGGGCCTTTGGGGAAAATCCCTTCACCTTTGAGTCTTGGTCTCCTCCAATGTGACCCCAAATTTATGAGGTCGTTGGAAGGATTAAGGAACTCATTCATCAAATCTTGATTGCTGGCCTACTGTGTGCCAGGCCCTACTGTGTGTCACGGAGACAGCTAGCGAACAACAAAGACAAAAGTCCTCGTCCTTGTGGAGCTGGCAGTCTAGATAATCAAAGAAATCGGTAAACCATCTGGTGTGGGAGATAATAAGGGACGAGGGGAAAGTACAGTGTTGAGGGGGCGGAATCACGCTTTTAAATCGAGGAGTCGGAAAAGGCCTCGCTCAGCAAAAACCAGAAGGCAGTCAGGGCGTGGGCCGGGCAGATATCAGGGAAGGGCACCCTGGCAGAAGGCACAGCCGATGCAAAGGCCCAGAGGCCAGACCACGCCTAGCAAGGCTGAAACACATCAAGGAGACCCATGTGACTGGTGTGGAGTGAGCAAGAGATGGGAGATAAGGGTGAAGAGGTAAATGGGGGCCAGATCGGGGAAGGACCATCTCCCAGCAGAGTCCCTGTAGAGTTTTGAGCCTGATCTAGGGGCGGATGAGGACCACAGGGTGCCTGGCACAGTGGCTGCCAGTCACACACCCAGAATAGTCCTTTCCTTCCTTCCTTCCTCAGAACTTTCTTGGGGCTTCCGGCCTCCAGGTGGCGAGTGTCCTGGTTCTGGGCTGTTCCACTCCACAGCTACTGTGCCCCAGACCACAGTTCCGACCTCGAACTAGGGGCTTTTTAAGCTGAAAATAATTCAAAGCCAGAAAGGGCCCTTGGTGATTGTTTTCATACATTTCCTCTTTTCAGCAACATTTTTACCTCTGCACAAATTTGGCACCTTATCTCCATTGAAAACAAGAAACACTTAGCTTTTTTAGGGGGGTGTGGGGGGACCAGTGATCAGGAGGGGCAGACAGCGTGTGGGTGACCAGCTGGGGACCTCGGGCAAGTGACTTACGTTCACTGGGCCTCAGTTTCCCCATCTGTCAAATGGAGAAGATAAAGGCTGTCTCTGGGAGCAGCTCTTGAAATTAATGAGATGATATACAAAATGCGCCAAGTACGTTATCGGTGTTTAATAATTCCTTCCCTATCGTTGGATGATTTCGGATCCCTAACAATGACAAACGCGAATTTAGCTTTTTCCTTTGTCAGAGCAAGAGCTGGGCTGGCCTGACTCTCGTGCCTTTGGACAATTCACATGCTCTAGGCATCGGTGACTGCGTCTGCACAATGGGGAGATGATAATTTCTCCACCCCACGTGGCCTCCCCCTCAACCCCAGCTCATTCCTACTCCTTTGTCAAGTGTCAAGGCTTCAACTGCCTCCTCCAGGAAGTCCCCCTGACTGCCCGCAAGTCTGCACTCTGGCAGCCCTTGAGTTTCCTGCCATCAACTGCAGCAGGTGTAACTGTCTCTTTGCACTAGGCTGCAAGCTCGCGGAGGAGAGCGGCCTGGCTCATCAAGCAGCTCTACTGTATGACCATGTTCCCCAGTAGATGAACCAGGTAGCCTCACACACGAGAAACCCCAGCACTAGCCAGACCGGCCATGCCCCAGCTGCTGGAAGCTGGTATCCAGAGTGATGGGGAGAGAGGGTAAGAAGGATTCTGCAGCCCCATCTCCATTCCGGTGGCACAAGCCCAGCTAATGATGGCAAAGACACCTAGTGGGGACCCAAAACAATCCAGCCCTTTGCTTACGCAAACTCCAGCTTCTTCAGGTCCCGGACAGCGGGGAGATCCCCAGCCACATCTTCCAAGGAACTTCTTGTCCTGGAAAGAACGGCAACGTTCGAGGGAGCAGGCTCCTCACCTCTCGCTGAGCCCCTACCCGTGTGTCCCAGCACGCCTGCCCCAGGGCCTGTTAAAAGAAAAACCTCAGGACAGCACGTCTTTAGGGCATCGCTGTGTGCTTCACGGAAAAGAGCCTCAGGGTAGGCACTTACGAACACCCACCCCCAACGGCGCACAGTAGGTGCTCAAACAACGGATGATGAAGGGATGAGCAAAGGATGGTTGGTCTGTGGCCAGGTTTCCTCTGCCCTCTGGACCTTAGGGCCCTGCCATCTATAAAATGGGGGCCACGCTGGTCCTGGCCGCCTTGAATGGTGGCCACAGGGGTCATTTCTGTCACTAGGTGCAGAAGGCAGCTCGTAACTCTTAGCAGGGGAGACTACCTCCTTGGCTTCTGCTGAGAAAGAATCGGGTGCATGATGGCGAGTTTGAATGGGATGAAGCGATAAGTCCTGGGGGCCCTGCCCGGGTGGGGACAGCAGAGAGAGGTTCCGGGTGGCCGCTCTCCAGGGCGAGGGCAGGGCATGTCCCAAAGGAGAGGAGGCACTGGAAGTGCTCATGGCAAACTTAACATTGGGTCCTGCGTGTCCTCAACCCGCACACCCTCTCCCCCTCACCTCTGGATCTGCACGAGGTTGCCCAGGTCATCCACATCCTTCATGGACTCAGCCTTGAAAGGTTCGATGGTGAACTTCTCCTCCGCCGCCCGGAGTAGCTTGGCCTCCCCACGCTGCTGTAGGGACTCCCACAGCCCCACCGTGTCACTCAAGGCGGCCCTGTGGAGGAGGGGCCTCAGACCCAGGCACGGTGGCCGGGCTAGACCGTAATGGAGGGGCAGCTCCATGAAGGGACCTCCTACCTATTCAGATCATTACTTCCTCAGCTTAACCCCTACCTCCTCCAGGAAGCCTTCCATGACCCCTCCAGCCCTTATCAATTCCTCCTTCTTCTCAATTCTCCCAGTGGTTGCATTTCCCTTTTTGCTTTGGCTACCAGGAAGCTCAGTGCTAAATTCTGGGCTGAACCACTCCAATGGTGTAGGACCCTAGAGCTTGGGTAAAGTATGTTTAGGGGGAATGTGGGAGAGATTCTCTGGAGATTAAGCTGAAGTGATCAAACAGGTTGCAGAAGGCCTTGAATGAGCCAAATTAAGGGATTTAGAGCTCATTCTGAGGGGAGTGGGGTGCCTCTGAAGGGTTGTAAGCAGGGGTGGAGTATGATCAAAAGCAAGTTCTGGGAAGATGGCTCTCATAGTTGAATATAAAGTGGAGTGGCAGAGGAGAGAATGGAGAAGGGAAGTCAAGTGGAGGCTATGGCTTTTAATCCACCCATGACTAATTGGTGGCTTGATCAGGGGATGGAGAGAAGAAAACGAATTTAATTTCAGATATGTCCCAGATTCTAGACATGGCCCAGGCCTGGCACATGGCGGGCCTTCAAAGTGTGACCTTGGGCGAGCTGCTGTCCCTCTCTGAGCCTTGGGTTCCTCATCTAAAGAATGGAAGGAATCAGTTCTGCCTCCAGCTGGCTGCTGTGCACACTCAAGGAGACCCCACAGAGCCAGCACTGGGCGCAGTCCCGAGACCACAGCAGGCGCCCCGTGCAAAGAAGCCCCCTCCCCTGTCCCCTGCCCCCACCTGAAACGGGTGACACAGCTGAGTCCCACGAGGTTCCCCAGTCCAGAGGGGTCAATACCAGTGCTGCGGAGGTCCAGGGAGAAGTCTCGGCCGGCCGCCTCCAGGGCGCTGCCCAGCACGTGGGTATCGGGAGGCGTGAGCCGGGTGCCCAGGAAGGAGAGGCGGGCGGGGAGCCCCTGCACCACGTGCTGCCAGAGCCCAGCGTCCAAGGCCTCATGGGCGCAGTGCAGCAGCTCCAGGAGCCGCCCTGCGCGCAGCGTCCCCGGCTGCAGCCGCTTCAAGTACCTGGTGAGCGCCTTCTGCTTCCTGTCCGCCAGCGTGGTGCCCTCGGGCCCCACCAGGGCTCCCAGGCAGCGGGCGCGAGGCTGGAAGACCAGCCCGGCCAGAAAGCGCGGCACGCCCTCCAGCCAGTTGTCATAGGGCCTCTTCTTCCTTGGGGTCAGGGCCAAATACTGCGGCAGCTCCTTGTCCTTGATCTCGCCGCTCAGAGCCAGCCACACGGCCCCCAGGAAGCACTGCAGGAGGAAGCTGGAGAAGGCCAGCTCAGGCTCCGGGGCCCCCGGGATGGGCTGCACCAAGCCTTTGGCCACAGCCCAGGCCATCACCTCCGCCGACGGGAACTGGCCCTCGCGCACGGTGCCGTGGTGCTGGCGGCCCAGCTCCCAGGCCAGCCTGGCCAGCGCCACCAGCGCCCCTGGGGGGCTGTCACGGGCTGCCGGGCTGAGAAGGCCAACGTAGAGTCCGGTGAGCGTGGAGGGCAGCTCGGCCTCGTCGCCCCGCTCCAGGAGGGCCTCGGAGAGCTGGCACACGGCCCGGCACACCGTGGGGCTGTGGCTGTGACCGAGCAGAAACGGCTGGCCCCGCAGGAGCTCCAGGGCTCTCTCCTGATGCTCACTGTCCCCCGAAAGCTCGAAGTAGCACCTCACGTAGGTCTCGGCCTGCTCGGCTGAGAAGCCGGCCATCTCGAACAGGGCGTCAGCCTTGCTCAGGCTCTGGGCCAGGCGGCCCCGGGGCCGGGCCGTGAGCAGCAGGGTACAGCCACGCAGCAGCTTGCGCTGGAACAGGCCCGCCAGCAGCCCCCCGAGGGAGCGCGGCTCCGGGGACACGGGTCCGCACACGCTGTGCAAGAAGCCATCGTGAGCTTCCAGCTCCTCGAAGGCATCCAGGATGAGCAGCACGCGGTCCGGCCTCCTTAAGATGTGACTGAAGACCTCATCGTCCACGGGCAGTGGCTGTGGGCCCAGGGAGAAGAGGAGGTCCTGCAGGCGGTAGGCGTCCCCAGGACGGTCCAGACAGCGGCAGGGGAAGAAGAAGACAAAGTCATACTGCGGCAGCCGGCCGCAGGCCCAGGCCCGGCTCACTGCCCGGGCCCAGCGACTCTTCCCATGTCCCGCTTTGCCGAGCACGGCAATCAGCTGCGTCTCACGCGGCCGCCGGCGGTCGCCCGCAGCCAGCAGCACCTCGGCCAGACCCCCGCAGGCCGGCTGCCGCTCTGTCCAGTCTGGGGTGGCCAGCTCCCTCTCCAAGCTCTTGCTGCTGCTCCGCTCCAGCCGTGCCCTCACCAGGTCCACCTCCACCAGGATGCCGTCCGGGCCTGCGGGCTCGGCCTGGTACCTGTCCTGGAGCGAGCGGTAGAACTTCTCCACATTCTCTGTAAAGGCCAAGGGGTTTTGGGGCGGGGGGGGGATGCTAGTTACGGGACTGGCCGCCATGTGGACAGCCGAGAGGCCAGCCCAGCCACCGTCACTAGCTTCTGCATCCATTCACCACACAGTGTTCATCGACTGCCTTCTTTCTTAGCTGCCTCCTTCAGTTACCCAGACCCTCATTCATTCCTTCCTTCATTCATTCCCACACCCATTCATTCAGTCATCTTCTTACTCTATCTATCCACGTCTTCATTTACACACCAACTGCCTCCTTCTTTTGCTCACTCACTATAGGAAGGCCATGGGGGGAGTGGTGTTAAAAGTTAAGATAGTGGAATCTCTCTGTGTGTCTGGTTCAAATCCTAGCTCCACCACTTGCTAGTGTCAACCTGAGCATGTTCTAGATCCTACCGTGCCTCAGTTTCCCCATCTGTAAAATGGGGATAATGTTAGGGTTGTTTGCGATACAATGATTTAATATATCTAACAGGCTTGGGAGAGTACCTGGAACAGAGTAAGACAGGGTAATTTGGCCGTTCTCTGATTCGCTCTTTCATTCCCACCCTCCATCACTTCCATACTCATCATCCGTCATGCCCTCTTCCCTCATTCATTCTCTCAGCCTCGCAAACAAGACGTCAACACCCAGCGTGCACTGACGAGGGTGGGTCCTCAGGAAGTATTACTCAAGTGTAAGTGGCGGAATGAAGGCTGAAATGATGGCGGAATCAAATGAGTAAGTGAATGAATGAATGGGTTGAAGGAGTGTTGAGTGAATGAGTGAAGTGAAGTCAGATCTGGGCTTCGGCCTCCAGCCCCGAGGGCAGGGGACCCTGCCACCACTCACCGGGCCATTTTGGAGGCTTGCTGGAGCCCTCGTGAGCTGCCTGGCATCGGGTGGGCGACACCTGGTCCTCTGGAGAGGAAGAAGCCGGTGTCGGAGTTCCGGTGGGGGCGCCCCGCGGCCTCCCTCCCTCTGGGGCCCTCAGTCCTCCTAGTATCCCGAGGGCGGAGCCCACAAGGACTGGGGATCGTCAAGATGGAGGTTAGAGGTCATGGCCTGAGGCTGTCTCCTACAGGAAGATGTCTTCCTCTGGCTAGCCGTACTTTAAAAAATTTCACCAATGTTTTAAAAACCACCATATCTATGTAAAAATCAGGATTTCCGGATTCTGCTGATGGTTCGGAAGATCCGGCCACACTGGGCGGGCTGTCCTGCCCGGGTGACAAGCAGCTGTCCCTTCAGATGGGACATGGATTGTCGAGGCAACTCCCCAGAGACGCTCCCTGCCCTGTTTTGCCCATAAACACGACCCGCCGTTCCCGCAGGCAGCCCCATCTGTGGATCCTGACCCTCTGAGGCAACTCCTTCCCCGGGGCCTCAACCCCGCTTCCAGCAATCTCACGGACCCCGAGGTCCTTACCGGTCACGTGGGCACGGGAGGTCAGGGCTGGTTCGGGCATGCCGGGAAGGTCAGCTGCCGATGGGGCAAAGGGGCTGGTGGAACCGGGCCGGTCTGGGGACTTCGGGAGGCTGTGGACAGCTGGGCTGCTGGGTGGGGGCGCTTGGCTAGCCTGGGGCAGCTCGCCTACAGCGGGAGGGAGAGGGGCATAAGAAAACCAGGCACCCATCCAGGAACCCACTGAGGTCACCCCCACCCCAAATCAGGCTGTGGGGCTTGGGAAGTCTGGGGAGAGGACAGAGAACTTCTAAAGGAGGACGTTCCAGAACGGAATCAAGGAAAGAGGTCCAGAGAGACATCTAGCTCCTAAAGTCTTGGTTTCTCCATCTGGGAAATGGACACGAAAAGCTTCATAGGGAGCTCAGAGCAGGTGCTATGACAGCACGCTTCTTGCTGTGTGACCAGTCCTCATCTTTCTAGACGTCAGGAAGGCTCCCTTCTGAGGCACTGATGCATTGTACAAAAACTGGCATGCAGCCTTCGAAGGATGCTCTCAAATTGAGTGGAAGTGTTCCCCCTGGCCTCATCCTCTTTCCCATCCCTGCCAGCCCAAAGATGCCTTCCCCTGGACAATTCACAACCCCACAATTCAGTGTGGCAAGTCAGCGGGGGCCATTTTGCTGATCAGAAAACAGGGCAATTCAGAGAAAGCTGTGCAAGGATACACACCAAACTGTTGACAGTAGCATACTAAACGAATAAGGGAGCGACTCAGTAACACTTGCAAGCATCTCTTATTGTTTGGCTTATTAATCAGCATGTATGGATGTTGTGATTTAAAAATACAATAAAGTTGAAATTAAAAAAAGAAGAAAAACTAAGGCTCTGGGGGAGGGGAAATTGAGACATGGAAGACCACACAGCCACTCATTGGACCACTCATCCAGACCACCATGGGGAGCTCTGCTCCTCGGCTTTGATTTTGGGGAAATGGGGACAGAGGTGGGTATTCTGGGGAGGGAGGATCATGAGAAAGTGCTGGGTTATAATTGCCAAATACCCAAGGTGGGGGGAGGACCAAGTCAGGGAGTCCATGACACACTCACCTTGGTAGATGAATACACCAGAGACCCCGGTCCCAGCCCCTGAGATTTGCCAGAGCCCCTGGGGCAGAGTGGGGAGAGTGGGGATGATCTGAATGGGCCCGGCGGGGAGACTCAAACAGCTCAGCAAGGAAGTGGAGGGGGGCGCTGCAAGACACAAAGGCGGGAAGGTGGGACCCCCCCCCACAGCAACTACGCTTGTAATCCTGTTCTGTGGCTATTTGGTTAACATCTGACTCATTTTTTTTTTGAGGAAGATTAGCCATGAGCTAACATCTGCCAAGCCTCCTCTTTTCTTTTCTTTTCTTTTTTTTTTTTTGCTGAGGAAGGCTGGCCCTGAGCTAACATCCATGCCCATCTTCCTCTACTTTATATGTGGGATGCCTAACACAGCATGGCGTGCCAAGCGGTGCCACATCCACACTTGGGATCTGAACTGGCGAAACCCAGGCCGCCAAAGCGGAATGTGCACGCTTACCGCTGCGCCACTGGGCCGGCCCCCGGACTCGTTTTTTAAAGGGCTCCCGTTTCCCCCAGAGCAGCAGCTGTGTCTGTCTCGCTCATGGCGGCGTCCCCAGCCCCTAGCAGAGTGGCTGGCACAGAGCAGGTACTCTGTCCACAGCTAGTGGATGAAAGTACAGGGCTGGAGGGAGGAGCCCCTAACAGGGGGAGCTTCCTTCCTGTGCCTCCCAGGGACGTGCTCCTTCCGAGGCATGTTCTCTGGCACGGGCTGAGCTGGTGGGGACTGTAAGGATGGGGCTGGCTGGGACGGAAGTGGGTGACGGTGATGGGGGCAGGGGGATTCTTGGCCCTGGTGGTCCCTGCCTTAGCCACTCCTCGGGCGCCTCCCCGAGCAGGGCAGCCCACCCTTTTCCAAGCCCCTAACATACCGGGCATCAGGACGGTTTCTTCCAGCCGGGTCTGGCCGGATGCTGGCTCCTTGTTAAACAGAGCAGCCGGCGACGGGCAGGGCAGAGTCGAGGGGTCACTCACTGGCCCCACCAGGAAAGTGCCAGTCACCATGGGCACGGCGGGGGGCTCGGCTGTGAGGAAGGGGGCCGTGTGAGAGGCTGGGTGAGATCTGGGGGCCTGGAGGGCCTTCCTGGGGTGGGGAGGGCTCTGAGAGCAGACTGGGCCTGTCTCCTGGGAGCTGGAGAAGCTCTCGTCCTCTCCTCAGCCCTGGGTGAGGCTGGTTTGATGGACAGCGGCTCTGTGCCCGGCCCCCCACCCGTCTCCTTGTGACTGGGCCCCGAGGGCTTCCCAAGATGGAGAGCTGTGGCCGGACAGACCTGAAAACAGGCTGTTGGCTCCAGGCCCCTGCCACCTTCCGCAGCCAGTCCCTGAGCCCCTCGGGCACCCTGAGAGCCCCCATCACTTCCCACCAGACTGGGGCAGGGATCATTTCCTCCATTCAACTGAGAGATCCAGGAGGGTGGAGACGCCTCCCCCATCAGATCGGGAGCTCCTTGAAGACAGGGACTGCTTCTCCACCGTCCTGGGGCTCTCATGGGCGGGGCCCCTGGCTCCCCATCAGACCGGAACTTTCTGAGGACGGCGACCAGGCCTCCTCCATCAGAGTGAGAGCCTTTCCTTCCTCGGTCTGTTCACCACACAGGGGCTGGTCTCCCCACCTTTGCAATAACAAGTGGGTGGGGTGGGGAGGGGAGAGGAAGGAAGGGGGGGAGGAAAGGGGAGGAGAGAGGAAGGGAGGGGAGGAAGCATCTGGCGGGAGGACACGGTGAGCTCAGGGGAACAAGCTCACTGAGGCATGAGGGCGGTCAGGAGGGCGGGAGGCGCTGGGTGACCAGCTGACCCTAGGTGGCTCCTGAGGGCGGTGGAAGGAGGCGAGGGGCGGGGTCTCAGCTGGGACTCAGAATTAAGAGGAGGGAGGTGCTAGGGGACAGCCGTTGTAGGAGAAGCTGAGTCTCTCAGCAGCCCTCGCCTAACCCTACCTGCAGAGCACGGGCCACGGAACCAGGACCTTGATCTGAATCCCGGCACCACCTCTCACTAGCTGTGTGATTTCGGACAAGTGGCTTCACCTCTCTGAGCCTTGGCTTTCCACTGCCAGTGTACGTTCGCCTCAGGAGGCCCCCCTTTCCCGCCTCGCCATCTCCCTGGGCCCGGCCCGCCCTGCTCACCTAGCTTCCTGTGCTTCCGGTCCACCGGCAGCTCCTCTGGGAAGGCTGCAGAGAGAACACCACGGTCAGCTGCCCCAGGGAAGTAGTGTTCCAAGCCAGAAGAGGCTTGTGGGCCCACCAGGCCATATGGCCTGGCCTTAAATGGCTGGGAAGTGGCCTTGGGGGTCCACTCCCTCTTGTGCCTCTGAGCATTCCTGTCCCCTCTCATCTGCTGGAGCCCCAAACCCCACCTGGAAGCACCCAGAGCAGGGAGGGACCAGAAGAGGCAGAACCATACAGGGGACACAACATGCATTTGAGTTTAAAAAGTAACAATAAAAAGCAATCTGCTTTTGATCCCTTCCTAGCTGTGCGTCTGTGCATCACAGCCTCTCTGAGACTTCGCTCTCTCGGCTGTGAAACGGGTGGCGATTCATACTTTGCAGGAGCACGCTGGAAATCAGCGAGCGAGCATCACTTGGCACTCCAACGGAGAAAGACCCTGTGCGTCCCTCAGCAAGGGGCTGACGAAACAAGTCAGGGTTCACCCTCCCAGTGAAACACCCCGCAGCCCCAAAAAAGAACAAGGATGCTGAAGGCTGTATGGGGAAGTGTATCAGTGTCTGCAATTTCCTTGGAAATGTCCCACAAAGGAAAGGAACGGATGGGCGCACGGATCGAGGGATGGGCAGGTGGATAGAGCTGTGTTAAGACAAACACAGTCAAACATTAACTGTAGAAGGTAAGTGGTGGGTACACGGTTGTTTGTAGTACAATTCTTTCACTTTGACTATATGTTGAAAAATCTCATAGTAAAATATCGGGGAAAATATTTGTCCAACGAAAGCAAAAAAAAAGGGAAAGAAAGAGGAATTCTCTGGAAGCAGAACCATGCATTCTCCATCAGCGATACGGAAGCCACCTCCCAGACGTGTTAAATGAAGAAAGCCAAGCGCAGGAGTGGGTACAACACGGTCATTTGTGTGGAATTTTTTTTTTAAAGAAGTGGCTTATAGATGAATAGAATACTACTGACACGGCAAAAAGGAACCTGGCCACATAGTTGCCCTCAGGGAGGGAACCTGAGGGATGGGGGACAAAGCTGGGAGGGAGGTTTTTTCCCCATTGAATATTCTTTGCAGCTTTTGAATTTTTACGCCACACACCTGTTTTACCTGTTCAAAAATGAATAAATAGGCACAGGGCTCACATGTGGGCTGGCACATAGTCAGCCTTCAATGAGCTGTTAAGCCCATTTTACAGCTATTTTCATTGGACCATATTTACTCAGGTGCTACTGCTCGTCAGGCCCTGTGCTGGATGCCACCAATGCAGTGACAAGGAAGAAAGACAAGGTCTCTGTCCTCACAGCCGGGGAACTAGACAAAGATGATAAATAAAATAAGTCCAGATGTAATAAGTGCTAATGTGCTAGGAGAGACACAAACAAGGTGAAAATAAGTGAGTTTATCTATGTGGAAAGGGTGGTCAAGGCCTCCAGGAGGTGGTGACATGTCAGCCAAGACCTAAAAGATTCAGAGGAGCCAGCCATGGGAAGAACTGGAGTGGGGCACTGCAGACAGAGAGAACAGCAAGTGCAAAGGCCCTGAGGCTGGAAAGCGTCCGTGGGTTACAGGAATGGAGAGAAGCCAGTGAGGCTGCAGCATAGTGGCTCATGGGGGTTTGGAGAGGCGGGAAGGGCCAGATCACGCAGGCCTTGAGGTAAGTATTTTGTGGCCATTGGAGGGTTAGCATGGCAGCAAAATGATGGGATTTTCATTTCAAAGCTCGTGTTGGCTGCTGGGTGAGGAGAGATTAAGGAGGCAGGGAGACTGAGTAGGAGGGTCAGAGAGGCGCAGGTACTTGCCCAAGGTCACACAGACAATAGATAGCAGATCAGGATTGAAACTCAGTTCTTACTAACTCCAGAACCTGCGTGTAAAGAGACCTCCCTCAAATACAGGGGTGACAACTGAGGACGGAAGAGAAGCCAGAGACCAAATGTCCCTTTGGAAATGGCAATCAAATCAGCCAGGGACAGGGGCTGGCCGGTGGTGTACTGGTTAAGTTCGCACACTCTGCTTAGGTGGCCCGGGGTTCGCGGGTTCAGATCCCAGGCACGGGCCTAACACTGCTTGTCAAGCCACGCTGTGGCAGCATCCCACATAAAACAGAGGAAGACTGGCACAGATGTTAGCTCAGTGACAATCTTTCTGAAGTGAAAAGAGGAAGATTGGCAACAGACGTTAGCTCAGGGCCAATCTTCCTCAACACACACAAAACAGATGAGAAAAAAACCCGCCAGGGATGGAGACCCTCCAGGAGAGTGGCCATTTGCTCCTGCGCCATCTGCTTCCTCCCGGGGTCCCTGGACAGCAGTGGTCTCCAGGGTGAGGGCAGAGGTGGGCGGGACACCCAAACCCAGGCAGAGCGGACAACACTTAACAAGGGAAGCAACTGGGAGCCACAACAGGCTCTGGAGCCGAGGCAGGGCCAGGACTCTAGCAAGGCTGGGAGGGATCCAGGCGGGGGCTCACTCACGTCTTTTCTGCCCCACTTCCTCGGGCGCTTCCACGCTCTCACCGATCATTTCTTCCAAGCCTATGTGCTCGACTTGGGAGAGAAACCAAAGGCACCAACGTGCACAGTCAGAGGAGACCCAAGGGGAGCCTCCACTGTCCCCGTGTTGGGGAGGGACCCGCCCACCTGTCAGAGGGTGGCCATTGGGCGTTACGGGCACTCCCCAAGGAGCAAGGGAGGAAAGGCAGGCTGAGCCGAGAGCTCTCAACTTACCGAAGATGTCCTTGCTCAGACCGTCCAGCTGGGAGTCCTGGAACACGTACTGGTCCAGTTCCGCTGCCCAGACAAGGAAGAGTGCGGTCAGTCAACAAGCTCTCCCCGAAGGCTGCTGGGGCCAGGCCTTGGACTAGGTGCCAGGGAGCTGTGACCCTCCAGGTCTGGCATGCCGTGGGGACCCCGTAAATGTTTGCTGAGTGAATGATTGAACGAAGGAAGGAATGTTGACCCTTCACGGGCTCTTACTCTAATCCAAGGGATGATGTGCGTCCGTGAGAACTTATCTATTGCCATAAAGTCATGCAATGCAGACGGTAGAGTTGTCATGGGGTTTGAGTTTAAATTCCCTACTAGCCTTACTAGCTGTGCAACCTTGGTCCAGTTACTTAACCTCTCTGGACCCCCCTTTCCTCCTCTGTGTAATGAGAATAAATAATGCCTACAACCCAGGGATGGATGGTGAGGACTGGAGGCTCCGCATTTGAAGCATCCAACATGGTAGCCAGTACACAGTAGGCACTCAATAAGTGGTGGTTAATGATATGAAGTGGAATGGCTTGGAGCCAATGGGAAGGCAGTTACGGCAGGAGGTCAGAGGAGAGAGTATATAGTGGGACGGGGCAATCAGGGAGGGCTTCCCAGAGGAAGGGATCTTGGAGCCAGGCCTTGAAAGATGGGGCAGAGTCTGAGAGGTGGAAAGTGGAGGGCTTTCTGAGGTAGTGACGACAGACTGTGGGAAGGGTATGTTTTGGAAACTCTGAAAGATAGGTGTCTGCAGTAGATGTTTCATGTTGGGGAAAGTTAGGACTGGATTTTATAGGCAACGGGGAGCCATAGAAGACTTCTGAGCTGAGGAATGGAGCAGCGATGCTACTGCTGCTGCTGATAAAGATGATAATGCTGATGGGGATGGTGGTCCTAGGGGGTGTGGTACCCAACACTTACTGAATGCGTACTCTTTGCAACTTCCTTTTCTAAACACTTTACACACAGAAACTCATCAATCCTCACAGCCGTCCATGAGGCAGATGTGATTATTATCCTTGTTTCGTGCACTTGGAAACCACTGTAATATTTCAAACTGCCTTAAACGACGGCATGGCCAGGCCGGGGTGTGGCCTCTGAGCAGCACAGAGAAAACCCACAGGCTTGAGGAACAGAGTTGGGTGAGGCCGTTTTCCCCACTTCTTCAGCAGCTCCCACTTCCCATGGAAATGTCCCTAAGCGAAAAAAGCCCCTAAATCCTTCACTGCTGCCTCCAGTTGTGCAGAATGTGAATGCCCTCAGCCCCAAACACTTCTGCTTCCCCCAAGAAAATTCCCAGGAAGGAAAGGAAGCAGGCAGGCTCTCAGTTCTGTAATTTCTGACACACACACGCCTCTCTCTATTTTCTGCCTGGTGTGATGCTGGATTAACTGTGCACTGGGGAAAGACTGGCCACATTCATGCGGAGCCCAGGCCTCCTCACAGATGTGGTCCTTGGGTTGCGAGGAAAAGGGCCACTGAAAACAGTTGTGCAGGTTGTTCACTGTACAAGCGTGCTCAGCTAAGAAGGCAAATGGGGGCAGAAATCCAGTCTGTACTTTGATAACCAAGCTGTTGCTTCCTGATGGAGCCTGCCTCCTCCAGAAAAAGGGCAGCTTTGTCCAATTCAACAAAGCCTGTGTATGAGATGGGAGCGACCCCGGTGAGGAGGGGTCCTTTACCCCACCTGACCCCCCAAACAACAACAATGACAGAAAAACTCTCCCCAAACAGTTCTGCCCTTGTCTGAAAGGAGTAGCTCTTTTTAAAGGTGCAAACCAGCCTCTCAGCTTAAGCCTTAGCCAATCTCCCCATGCCAAATGCTTTCCTTTTTGTTTTTAAAAATAGGGACTTTGAAAGGAGAAAGAACTAGGCTAGAATTTCAGATCTGCCCATTACTACCTCTAACGTACCCTTGGGGAGATTGCGTCTATCTAAACCTCAATTTCCTCATCTGTAAAATGGAGATTCTGATAGTATCTACTTCCTTTGTTGTAAGGATTTGATGCGATAACACACATACAGTGACTAGCATGTGACATGTGCCCCCAAACTGAGAGTTATTATGAATACTAGAGTAGTTCGGCTTAGGAGCTGGGGAGAAAGAGGAAGGGGTGTATGGGAGGCGGGAAAGAAAAGCAAGAAATAGAAAAAGATATAGAAACGGGGGCAGAGGATGTAAAAGTGAGGATATGTTGGCCTGGTGGTCATTAGCCAAGGGTCTATGTCCCTTAGCATTCTCCATCTCCCTTCCTCCCCAGAGTTTTCGTTCTTCTAGCCCTCATTCTGCATCCCCCTTTGCCACGATTTCTTAGGGAGGGGCCTGCTGTGGCTCACGGTGAATAGGTGAGATTAACAAAAGAGAAAAAGAACCTTTCCCCTCCACCGTCCTCTTTCTGGGCTCAGAACACTTCCTCACCGATATTGGCATAAGCCTCTCTGGTCTCTTCATCACCTTCTATGTCAAACAGCCTGCTGAACTGTTCGCAGTTGATGGTGTCCGTGTCGGGTTCTGGGAGGAAAAGCCCCTTGGATGAAGCGGGGAAGGTCTGGGAAGAGGGCTGGTGGGGAGGGAGGGAGAGGCGGGGCGGGGCTGGGGGAGGTCTCGCCGCGAGGGCGCATCACGCCGGGGGTGGAGCTGTCCGTGGTGCTGACTGGCTTTTGGCCGTCAGCGCTTCCCGTGGTTGCTGACTGTCTCCACGGCTGGCTGAGGGGTGGGGTCGGACTTGGGAGGGGCCAGGGGGAGGAGAGCCCACCTGAGCAGAGCTCGATCTCTTCTTCTCCAGCCAAGTCCACATGGTCATAGAAGTGGTAGAGATGCAAAGGGTCAGCATTGCTGTTGAGAAGCTCCAGGTACCCGCCTTCCAGTGGCCCCAACTCCATGGCGGCACACGGTCCACTGCCTGGAGGGGAGACACAGTCATCTCTTGGGGTGTTTGAAAGATGCAGAGAACTGACACCTACCACATTGCCCAGCTGGGTCTCTCAGTGAGGGCTGGGGTTGGGGGGAGCCTAAGAAAGTGGGCAAAGGTGCTTGTTCAGAACCTCCTATGTGTGCAGGTTAGTGGCGAGAGGAAGCTGGATTTCCTTCCTCCAGGGAACTTGCAATCACACTGGGAAGATGCCCATGATACTGACGAGGGAACTGGGGAAGTGTAGATTCAAGACTTCCCACACCTGGGAGCCAGGAGACCTGAGTTCCACAGCTGGTGCTCCATGAATGACAACAGCTAAGATTTATAAAGCACCTACTGTGTGCCAGACACATGAGTGAGCACATTTAACTCTCACATCAACGACCATAGGAGGTTTTATTTTTATTACCATCCACATTTTACACACGCGTAAACTGAGGCTCGGAGAGGTGAAGGAATTTACATAAGGTAACCCAGGTCCAAGTGGAACCAGGATTTGGTTCTGGGCAGTCTGGCTCACAGACCTGCATTTCAATGTTATGCTCTCCTGCCTTGGGTGGCCTCAAGCAAGTCTCTGCTCCTCTCCATGTTCAGTATGCTCATCTGTAAACTGAAGGAGTTGGGCAGGTTTTCTCGAAGATCCTTCGTTATCATTTGTTGAAGGGCATATTCGATACCTTAGATACTAATTCATTTAGTCTTCAAGACAATCCTGGACACATCCACACAAAAACTTATGAATGAATGCACATAGAAGCATAATCCATAATAGCCAAAACACAGAAACCACTCAAATGTCCATCAATGGATGAATGGATTAACAAAATGTGGTATATTCATACAATGGAATATTACTCAGACATGAAAAGGAATAAACTATGCTTCAACATAGTTTGATACATGCTTCAACATAGATGAAATTTGAAAACATTCCACTAAGTGAAAGAAGCCAGACACAACGGCCACATACTGTAGAATTCCATTTATATAAAATAGGCAGAACCGACAAATCCTTAGGGATAGAAAGTAAACTAGTGGTTAGCTGGGGTCGGGGGAGAATTGTGGGGGGAAATGGGGACCAACTGACAATGGCTATGGGCTTTTGCAGAGAGACAATGAAAGTGTTCTAAAGTTGACAGTGGGGAAGGTTGTGCAATTGTGTGAATATATTAAATTGTACACTTTAAATGGGAGAATTTGAGCAGCCTCTCTGAGATATGCAGTTCTTGCCGCTCCAGAGCCCCTGCCTGGCTCCCCAGTTCAGGTGGTCCATGATTCCACGGTGTGTTCATTTCCCAGGGCTGCTGTATCAGAGCATCACAAACTAAGAAGCTTGAAACAACAGAGCCTTACTCTCTCCCAGGTCTGGAGGCCCAAAGTCCAAAATCAAGCAGTTGGCAGGGTCCTGGTCCCCCTAGAGGCCCTAGGGGAGAGTCCTTCCTTGTAGCTAGCTCTGGGAACTGTTGGCATTCCCTGACTTGTGATCTTGTGGCCGAATGTCTCTAAGCTCTGCCTCATGGGCATATCACCTCCCCTTCAGGTCTCAAATCTTCTGCTTTTCTCTTAAATGGACATTGATTTAGGGCCCACCCGGCTAATCCAGAATGATTTTATTTCAAGATCTTTAACTTAATTACATCTGCAAAGACCCTTTTTCCAAATAAGGTAGCGTTCGCAGGTTCCATGGGCTTGATGTGGACGTGTCTTTTCGGGGGGCCACCATTCAACCCACTATACGTGGGACACGGATCCATGCTGGAAGGAATCAGAGGAAGCTTCTGGGAGGAAATGAGAGGAGAGCCGCCCTTGAAGGCCAGCAGATCAGAGACAGCCTTCTGAGTGCCCCCATCTGGGCCAGAAGAAAATGAAGTTGAAGTGGGGAAGGACAGTGGGAGGGTGTGGTCGTGAGAAACACACGCAACTCAGCACCAGCTTCCAGCTGCTGTTTTTCCTTTCACTCATCAACCACTCTCACTACCTATGGAGGGTCTGAACACAGACCCCGGATATCACAGAGGATGAACTTTCCAGTCCAAGGTGGGGCCCTGGCCAGAGCCGCCTGTTTATTATAGGTTGGGTGGGGGCTGCAGGAACCCACACTTAACAGACTTGCATCAAAGACCCAGCCAGCCATGACTAGAGGAAGCAGAACCGAAAGATGAGGCCACCTCTCTTTTCTTGGAGTGTGGCCAAGGCAGGGAGGTGACCTTGCCTGCTGCCTGGCCCCCTTTCCAATCACTGACATTTACCGAAGCCTACATTGTAGCAATCTGCCTCTTTTCCCAGGCAGAGGGAGCTGGTGACAACAGCTCTGGATGGACCCCAGCAATTCCACACAGGAATTGTGTGACTTTGGTCAAGTGATCCAAACTCTCAGTTTGCTCTCAGGACGTCCGCTCTGCCAGCGACCTTCAAGCTCAACCTGCTTCATTCTACAGAGCAGAAGATGAGACCCTGAGAGGGGACGTGCCTTGCACAAGGCCCCACAGCTTGCTGGTAGCCCAAGCTGCACCTGACCCCCCAGCAGAAGACTCGCAATCCAGTGCTCTTTCCTGCCAACCAAAATGTTTCCACTGCAATGAACACCCTCATTTATCTAGGCTCCAGGAACAGGGACCGGCTTCCATCCCTGATGGGCGACGGAGGGAGGTGTCTCGAGGAGGAGCCTGAAGAAGTCTAGCCCAGCCGCACTTATTGATGGGCTCAGCTTCAACCTATGGACAACACCATCCAATGTGATCAAAGACACTGACGGAGAGAAAGAAGACAACTCGTGTGAGCTTTGGAGTCAAACCGCCTGCCTCTACCTGCCAACCCACCGCGACCCGGGCAAGACCATTTTTTAAACCTTTTGGAGCCTCAGTTTCCTCATCTGTAAAATGGGAATACTAATCTTGGGTAACTCAAAGGATTAGGTGAGTTAACGCTCATAAAGCCCTTAGGAAGGTGACCGGCGCTTTGTAGGCGCTTAATGACTAGAAGCTTAGAGCGGCATCTGACACAGACACGATGAGCACAACGTGGGCAATGGCCATTACTATTTCTATTATTAAATCCTCTCTTACCTCTGTGATGTTGACAAAGGGACCCTTTCTTTTCCGTTCCTGCCTGAGTCTCCACATTGTGAGGCCAAGCTTTCTGTTCTTTTGTGTAAGGAGACCCCACAGACCACGTCGGAACAAGAAAGTCCAGTAGCCAGCAGTGTAGCTGGGATGGTCTGACCACGCCCCCATCACCACCACTGAGAAGGTGCCCGGGAGAAAAGTCACCCAAGGGCCCGAGTTCTGTGTCCTTGGCTCAATCCGGACAAGAAGAAATCTACTCTCTGACTCCCCCAACATACACCTCGGCAGCTCCCTTCCATCTTCCCTGAGACAAAGCCTGCACCTTACACACTTCCTATCCTATCCCCTATCTAGACAGGGGCTTGTAACTCAGTGAACTTCTGTCTCCACCCCCATCTGAGCTCCCAAAGAGCTCTAGGGAGAAGGCAGGATGGAGTATTGTGTCCCTTTGACAGAAGAGGATGCTCAAACCCCTGAGAGAAATGGCTCATCCAAGGTTCCCCGGTTGGAGAGCTTGAGTTTGAGTCCTGGCCGGGAGGCCTTAGGCAAGTGACTTAATCGCTCTGAGTGTCCGTTTTCCCACTGCTAGGTCAGGATAATGACACTTACTTGGAGGACCATCAAAAGGCCAGGAGGGTCTCTGCGTGGCGTGCCAGGCACACGGGAGGCCCACGGTCAAAGGAAGCCCACTATGTTGGGCAGCCTCAGAGCTGGGACTCAGACCAAGTCTAGGCTCCCAGTCCAGCTCTCCCAAGGCCTCAGCGCCTCCCATTCATGCCAAGATCTACTTGCGTGTTGGCCTGGGACCTCCTGGTGTTCCCACAGCCACGTGTCTGGTGTCTCCAGATGCTTAGGAGGTCTGCAAAGGCCTCTCAACTGGACTCTTGTCCCCACCTGAAATTCCAGAGGGGTCTGGGGGCAGAGACAGCCCTGCTCACCCCACTGCAGGAGCCCCGTGAGGGCAGGAACCCTGTCCATCTAGCTCGCCTACCCCAGGCTCCAGCATGTCCCTGCTCCCGGTGGGCTCTCTCCACCAATAGGAATGACGCCCAACTAGAATTCACAGGTGCCCCCTGAGCGCCAGGCACCAAACGACAGGAGGTGTAGACATCGTCCCATTTAGTCCAACTCACACATCAGCTCTTCGTATCCCCATTTCTCAGATGAAGAAACAGGCTCAGAGAGCAGACTAGCGAGCTGGGATCAGAACCAGCTGCCTGGCTCCAAAGCCTGAGCTTGCTCCAGTCCCTCTTGTCCCCAGCCAACCTGCGGAGGTGCCCTCGCCCAGGGCCAGGAGGCGTGGGGGGCAAGACGGTGTCCCCTTCTGAGGAGCCATCTGGGGCACAGCAGAGGAGTGGCCTGCGCCTTTCTGGTAAGTGGGCAGCGTTTTTAGAAGCTCCTCTTTGACCCCGCCCCTCCCCCGGGCCACCTTCCACGTCCAACTTGAGAAAAAGCTTCTAATCCTTTTGCCCCCAAAAGTCCCTTTTGGGGGTTCATTTCCATCTCACTTCACACTACACGGCAGCTTTTGAAACACCATAGACACCCAAATGGTTTCTGAAATAAAAATTCATCTCCCTCCCCCGAGGGAAATCGAATGGTATCAGGATGTTCCAGCTCGGACCCCGCACCTTGGTGTTCAGTGTGTGCGGCTGTTCTGTGCACCAACATAAGCGCCCACCTCTGCTGGGGAGATTCTTTCGAGCCCGGGGCTGTGCTGGATGCTCCGTATTTACGATCTTGTTTCAACTGTCATAGTAACTCTGGGAGATTGGTATTATTGTACCCATTTTACAGAGGAGGACAATGAGGTTAGGCTCGATTTATCAGGTGCTTTCTTCCCAGAAAGGGGGAGTATATCCTTGAGGGATGAGGAGGCGTTGAGAGGGAGAAAGGGGGCACCTCTGTTACCCCGAAATCCTCCAGCACTGCCCTGCATGGGATAAGAGTGTGAGAGGCATAGCCCCCCCGCTTGCGGCCTATACTTCTCCTCCCGAGGAAGGAGTGGAAAATCTCTGAACTGTGCATCTAGAGACACAGGTTTGAGCTCCAGCTCTGCCTTGATCTGGAGCACATTTCTTTACCCCTCTGAGCCTTAGTGTTGTCAGCCGGGTGTGGGAGTCCACGCAGCAGAGGCATTTTGGGGTTCTAGATTCCTCATGGCCTGTCAGCCTCACCCCAAAGTTTCCCCCCAAAGTCCCCCAACGACTACCATCCCCCCACTCCCCCACCTCGTGACAAGCTGCTTCCAGAGGTCAGATGGTGGCCAGAAGCCAGAAACCCAGGGGCACTTGTATACCATGACCAGCCCCCAACCAGCATCTTTGTGGGGCTAGCAGATCAAAGTTCCTCTTTTCCTCTTGCACTCTGTGGTCCCCAGATAAACTCTAAGAGACATCTTGCACAATGATTTACTGAGCACGGCCTATAAGAAAGTCACCGGGCTTAGTTCTCCAGGGGCCCTGAAGAGGTTTAAAACACGGTCCTGACCAAGAAGCTTGCGGTGTGGACCCAGATAATATTTTAGGAGAGATAGAACATGATAATAGTAATACGGTGGTCAAGAGTGGGGTCCTGGGCTCAACTCCCAGTTCCACACCAACTGTGTGACCTCGGATAAGTTACTCAACCCCTCTGACTTATGGAACCCACTGCATTTGGTTGGCACAGTGTCTACCTCATTAGGTTGCTGTGACTTGCCCAAAGTGACAGATCCAGGAAGTGCTACTAAGATGTGAGCTTCAAAATGAAAACAGAAGGTGTCTCTTGACAGCAGAAACTGGCGAAAATTAGAAAGTTGGGCAACACTAAGGGCTGGTGGGTGTGGAGCGGGGTGGCCACCCCAGAGAACAACCTGGGACCATTTAGAATACCTACAGATGGCAGGCCCTACAACTTAGCAATTCAGTTCTGGCGAAGGTACCTCCCAGAGAAACGCTCCCACAGCTCCACGAGGACACCCATCGGTGGATGCTCAGCGCTGTGCCATTTGAGATCACAGGGAGCTGGAGGCCACCTGGGTGTCCACTGCTGGAGAAAGGACAGTAACAAGCAGCCACTGCGATCCACAGAGGAGGATGCAGTGATTAGAAGCAACAGACCAAATGCGTATAGAGCAACGCAGGTGGATCTTAACAACATGATAGAGAGTAAAAAAGTAAGAAACAGAATGAGCTCTGATGGCCCAGTCCTAGACGTGCAGAGTGACATAGATGCACATAAAAAAACAACACATATTTGACAGGAACACATGCAAACAAGAGGCACCTTGGACGCATTAGAATGGGTGCCCAGAAAGGGGAAAGAGGAAGGCAGAAGGGGAAATTAACTAAGAGAGATGCCTCGTGCTGACTGCAGGCTAGAGTGTACTGTGAAGCAGGGCGTGCAGTCAACCCAATGTGGGAAGGCTCCTGAAGTGTAAAAGAAAAAAAAAAATGGAAGCTTCAAGGGGTGCGGTGTTTCTGTGACTCGCCAACAAGGCCTCATAGAGCCCTAGCTGATCAAAAAGGAACAAACACGCACTCTTGCCACCCTCCAAGCTGCCAGGGATGGGGTGATCTAGGGCCATGAGCCCCCGGTCCTGGGAGGGAGATGAGAATGTACAGGCCTTGGAGATGGACGGAGGAAGGCAGGCCCCGTCTGCAGAGGAGGAAGCCCCAGCCCTCTGGCCTGCTCTTTGCTGGCCCAGTGTGGGCGTCCCAGGAAAGTAAGACAGAGAGGATTTGCAGAAACTGCGGGTCTGACTCAAGACTTTCACTTCCCAGAGGGGCTGGAGGAGGTCACAAGAGACGGAGGGGAAACTGAGGCATGTGGCAATGCTGAAGGGCTTATGGGGTTGGAAGGCAGCTGGTGGTTCTGGTCATAACAGGCAGGAAGATTGGAAGACGTGTGTGTGTCGGTGTGTGCACGCACATGTGCACACATGCATGTGTGTGTGCATGTAATAGGGGGAAGCAGGCCAGACGAGCTTCATCTCAGGAGCAGTCTGGAAATATCGCTACTGGTTGACTCCGGTACCTGACTCCCACTGCAGGCTTCTCATCTGTGCCACAGGGGGCTTGACTTCGTGTATAGATTCAAAGACGAGGCTTGAGGGGCCCGCCCCGTGGCCTAGTGGTTAAGTTTGGCATGCTCCATTTTGGCGGCCAGAGTTGGGATTTCAGGCATGGACCTACACCACTCGTCAAGCCATGCTGTGGTGGTGACCCACATATAAAATAGAGGAAGATTGGCACAGACGTTAGCTCAGAGCGAATCTTCCTCAGGAAAAAAAAAAAAAAAGAGGCTTGAGTCAGGCCCATAGGCCTAGGTGTTTTGTTTCCCAATACAATTCGTGTGTGTCTGTGTGTGTGTGTGTGTGTGTTTTAATTACCATCACAAAGTCTCCATACAGAGTACACAAATGATTGTTGCCAGAATCCCCACTACTCCCTATTGCCTTCCACCTGGCCCCATTTTGCACAATTATGGCCCCTCAGGCATTTGAGTCTGCAAACCTTGCCTTGGAGACCCTTTAAGGTCCCTTCTATCTCTGACCTGCTAGAAAGATGACGGCTTGGGATGGATGGGTGATTGGGGAAGGGAGAGGCAGAATTAAATTCCGTCCTGCCCCACAATGGAATTGAGATGCCCAGGAGGGTCTCTTCCTAAAAAAAGCCTTGGAGGGGACTGGCCTTGAGCACCAAAACTGTCCAATTCCACAAAGGGAAGGAGCGGGAAGTATGAGAGTTGTGGTATTCGGGGGTTTGAGTGTGTCTTCCAGGTCAGATTCCAGCTCAGGTTGAAAGGGATTAGGCGGTGAGCGCTCTGGGAACTGTGGCGCACAAAGAGTTGCTCCCCACTGGCCTCAGCCAGCTGCTCCGCCTGGCCCTCTTCGGTTCCAGCTCCCTCAAGAATGTTGGCATTTCCATCGCAGCTCCCAGCCCCATCCAGGCTGGGACCAGCCTATGCCGGGACAAAGAGTCCTCAGAACAGGAAAGCCAGGAATGCAGGCAAGACTGGCTCCAGTCCCTGGTCGCCGGGTTTCTCAGCAGCTGCAGGGAGGGCGGAGGAAGCGGACTGGCACAGCCAGGAGGCGCAGAGTTTACAACAGACTGGTGGACGGGATCAACACAGGGAGTCTGACCCCTGAGATCTGGGCCCTGCTCTGCATCTGACAGGCTGTGCGACCCTGGGCGTGCCCCTTTCCGTCTCTGGTCCCCAGTGCCCTCAGCTGTTAAATAAAAGGGTCATACCAGCGCGGTGGCTTTCAAATGACATTGTACAAGGGGCCCAAATCCCAGAACAGCTGGTGATGGAGCTATTCGATTAAAGGGGATCAGGAGACCCAGAATCTCCCCTCCTCAAAAGGGGCTGCACAGAATACAGTTAAAAACACAACTCCAGGTGACAGTTTTGGCCTTGGCCTCCAGACTCTCCTTGATTTGACAATTTCAACTTGGGTAGTGGATGCTGCGGTGCGCCGCTCACGTCAGCCCCTTTAGGACCAGCTGCTGGAGGGCTAGTGGCTCAGAGCTCACAGCTCAGCCTCTCCGGGAATAGCCCAAAGTCAGGCCCCTTCTCCAGGGCAGCCCACATGCGATGATTGGGCCCTGTGGGGGGCAAAGCTCTGGGCTCCGTGCCTCAATTTGGGATAGCCCCTGAGGGGCGTCCCAGTGGCAGGGCTCCCCGCGGGACGCGCCGAGACCTCGTTTGTGACTGTGGGCAGCCCAACCCCTCTCTCTGCCCAGTCCCGCTTCTTCCCACTCCCCTCGCACCCCGCTCCCTGCCCGTGACTCCTCCCCAACACGGCTCCCACGTGCAAATCTCCATCTCCAAGTCTGTTCCCAGGGAACCCCACCTGAAACACTTGGTTCTGTTTTGCCCCAAGTGGGGCCTGGAAATCACACAGAAGCCCACAGAGGACCCCACAGAGACCACCTCCCAGAGCTCGGCAAGCCACTCGCCCAGGACATTCACCTCATGGCAACTGGGAAAATCTTAGAACTCGAATAAGACAACCTCGGCTGGTGCGTGTGCCTGTAAATAGCACGGTTACCGGGGGAGGGGGGCCTGGTAGTCCCAGGATGAGAAAGGACGGGACAAGCTATAAGAGCGGCAGCTGGGGGAGGAGGGGTGGCCTTCAGTGTGGGTCCAGAATCAAGCTCCCTTCCGGCTTGCCCGGCCTCTCCCACCTCCAGCGGCCTCCTCTCTGCACGCCTGGCTGCAGTCAATGACCTGGAAAGGAGTCCAGCAAGTTTTTCTGGGATGAAAATGTGAGCCTGGTGCTGGGGCGAGAAGGGAATGAGGATCCTGGAGCTGCAGTTGGCAAAGCCAGTCCTCACTGCTGGACCCAACACCCGCGCCGGGCCAGGCCAGGGTCTGATGACAGCGCCCAGCAGTTGACAGGCTCGGCTGTGAACCAAATAGCCTGGAAAGGTGCTAAACACACTGCAGCTCAGGCCTCACCCACAGAGGTTCTGATTCAGTGAGATCAGGCAGGGCCAGGAATCTATATTTATAAATGAGCATCCTCCTTGTGCCCCACCCCCGACACACATGCTTGCCTTGTAGTGATTCTGAGAAGTAAGATCGGTCTCACTTCCAAGGCAACCTGAGCTTCCACTTGCCAAGAAGACATGGACCCTCGTCTTGCGTGGCTTTTCTCGAGCACAGGGACGTCTACAAGTCTGCTTCCCCTAAGAGAACCTTCCGGACCCTCCTCCATTTCTGCCACCTTTCCACTTCTCCCAGGCTGGAAACCGCGGGATCAGCTCGAACACTTCCTCGATTCTTCTATTTTTCCTCCCAAAAGCCCCTCAGTAGCCATCCACATGATCGAGTAGACCCCAGCCCCACCGCCTAGATTGTTACAATGATTAGCAGACATTTGGTCCCGTCCAAAATGTCCATGAGTGTATTTGGTTCATGCCAAATGGTTTTGGACAGGATAAAATATCACGGACTTTTTGGCATGGACCAATGTCTTATGGACATTTTGGACAGGACTAAATATGACCAAGTATCAAGTACTTTTTGGCATGGACCAAATGCCTCATGGACATTTTGGACAGGACCAAATGTCCTGCAAGGGTTACAACAGCTGCCAAGCGTTTCCAATAATCCAGAGGCTCCCAAACTTCAGGCCTCCACCTGCCTCCTTCACAATTTGTGCATCCTATCTGCACCCTACCTGCTGTATAATTTACGGTAGTATTTTCCTTAAATCAACTTTTTTAAAGAAACAAATAAATTTATTTTAAAATAAAACTTTTCTAGAATTGAGAGCAGGGCCTCAAACACATACTTGGTACGAATGTTCCTAGCAGCACTATTCACAATAGACAGGAGGTGGAAACAACTCAAGTGTCCGTGGACAGAAGCATGGATAAACAAGATGTGGTCCATCCATACACTGGAATATCCTTCAGCCACGAGAAGGAACGAACTTCTGACCTATGCTGCAACATGGGTGAAGCTTGAAGACGTTGGGCTAAGTGAGAGAAGCCAGACACAAGGACGAATATTGCATAATTCCACTTATATAAGGCACCTAGAGACCTAGAGTAGTCGAGTTCAATGAAACAGAAAGCAGTACGGTGGTTGCGAGGGGCTGGCGGGGAGGGGAGAACGGGCAGTTAACGCTAATGAATTTCAGTTTGGGAAGATGAAAAAGTTCTGGAGGTGGATGGTGGGGACGGTTTCACAACATTGTGAATGTTCTGAATGGCGCTGAATTGTACACTGAAAAATGGTTACAGTGGTAAATTTCATATTATTGTTTTAAAAATAAAACGCTCTGTCACTACCTCCCATGGGGGGAAAAGGTGTCCCCTGCCATTGAAAACAAAACAATATTAGCAAAATAATGCCGGCTGCCCTACCACCTTGTTAAAAAGAAACATCAGCCCGTATTTGAGGGCTGTTAAAGACACCTACACACAACGACAACGACGAGGAGAAGGATTCCAGCTTCCTCCCTTTGAGAACCAGCGTCAACGCCTCTTCGAGAACCGTCTTTGGACCACGGATCACGACTGTGTCAAAGTCTCTGGAAACTTCCTCTCAGATCTTTCTATCCCATCCCTCAGGAATCTATAACCTTCACTCCTGGCACATTCTCTCCTTCCGTGGCCTTTCCAAAGGGCTTCTGCGCATGTCAGGCAATCATCTGGAAAGCGCTCACGTTTTATCCATCTTACAGATGGAGAGGGGAAGTCACTCGTCCAGGGTGACTGGTGGCAAGTCTGAAAATCAAGTCCAGAAACTTCCCTCTCTCCCTCAGGCCACTTCCCTGCTTGCCCAGGACTGACCCCCGGCCTTGGCACAGGGTTCTTGTGTTAATTTCCCTACTCTACTCTTCACAAGGTACCAGTTTCTGAGGTCTCAAGATGTGAAACCAGGTCCCTGCCATGGGACAGATTTTGCTCTATCAGCAAGTTTCCCTCTGACTACCCAGGACCTGCCCTGCATTCCTGGAGGGTCACACCCCTGCCCAGGCACTGGACTGGGCTCTTGGAAGACCTGGGTTCAAATCCTGACTCTGCCAACCACTCGGCTATGCAGCCTTTGACAAAACCTCGCCAACAAGTCCCCAGAGGTTTTGTAACATGGAGAGGGGACGGAGGTTGGACCGCATCAGCGCTTCTCATATACGACCTTTGGACCACTAACATAAGAATGCCTAGGATGGAGGTTTTAACCTGCGTGGGGAGCCCCACCCCAGGCCCAACCAATGGGATCCGGGGGCGGGGTTTGGGACCCGTACTTTCAACAGCCTCCCTGGTGATTCCCATGTGCCGGAAGCCTGGGACCCCGGGCTGGGCTCGGTCATCTCTGAGGACCCTTCCACTGCGCATCCTGGCATCCGGGAGACCAGGTCCTTGCCTCAGGCAGCTTGGGATTGAAAGGCGATGCTCTGCTGGGTTCCCTCCCTCCCCCTTCAGCTCCACCAGACCCTACAGCAAGAAGCATCAATTTCCTTAACCTTCTGATTGGCTGGGAGTATTTCTTTTCTTGGGGATGGGGGTGTGGCGCATAAACAGAACACTTCCTGCCAAAGTTAGGAAGTGGAGGGTGTGGCGCTGTGGATTCGTGAGCTCGCGTTCCCTCCCATGTGTCACCTCTGGTGGAGAGAGGGGCTCTTAAAACCCAGAGGAGAACTGCGGGTTTTAAGGGTCCCAAACAGAGTTAGACATGGTGGCTCCAATTCTGGCGTTCTGGGACTCCAGAGCGCCCCCTCTTTCTGGGACCCCTTAGTTTCCCTCCGCGGAGGGCGTGGCTCGGGACTCTAAAGTGAAGGGGAGATGCCAGTGGTCAAAGACAGTCCGGGAAAGCCCCCCGCCCTCCGTCAAAGATCGTCAAAGAGGAGTGAGGATCTCTCCAGTCCGCCTGCCCATAGCCCTCCCAGTGCAGGGGACCCCACCAGGAGGGCTGGGTACCCAGACTCCAGAGTTAGAACAGGAATATGATCCGACCGGGAAACTGAGGCTCAGAGAAGGGCGGCCCTGGCTCAAGGTCCCCCGTAGAGGGAACGCCTGTGTCCCCCGCTCTGCACGCCCCTGCACGCCTGTACAGATTCCATGACGCTCAGTGTCTCCAAGCCATGGTTTGGCCCTGCCGCATGTCTCTGCTCTGCGCGCCCCTTCTGCGTCCCAGTCTCCGCTCCCACCTGGCTTTCCCCGCCGCCGCCCCTCAGCCGGGCGCTCTGGGCACGGCAGCCCAGCTCCCGGGTCCCGGCTCCCTTCCTGCGTGGAGTCGTTCCAGGGCTGCTGGAAACGAGGAGTTTCCCGGGTCTACACTTTGCAGATTCCCTTCTCCCTCCTCCTACCCTTCCTGTGTGACCTGGAGCAAGTAGCTCTCAGTCTCTGAGCCTCGATTCCCAGCCCGACTTTAGGGACTGCAGAGGGTTCCTACCGCGGTTCCCCGGACTCGCGCGCGCTGCCGGCGGCTTCTCCCTCCCGCCAGCTCTGGGGCTTTGGCGAGCCTGGGGCGGACCCGTCGCCACCCCACCTTCACCTGCTGCGGCGGCTCTTGTTCTCTTTCACTTTCTCTCTCCACCGCGGGGCTTGGGCCAAGCGGTGAGCAAGCAGGCACCCACGCCTCCCTCTGCTGCGCCCACCACGTGCTTTCTCAGAAGCGCCTGAAATGCACTCCTACACTCGGGGGCGCGCAGAGCGTCCAGTTAGCTCCTCCAGATAGCCAGTCCCGTGCCCGGGGGAGCCAGCGCGCCCAGGGGCGAGCAATCTGCAAGCCCTGGTTTGCGGGGAGCTCATCCACACCCCTGGGTGGCTCTGCATTACTCTCCAGCTCCGCCACACCGTGAAGGTGGCAAACCACTCCCGCAGGGTGCATGGACCCATAGACTTGCTCGCTGAGCCATTCTCTCCTGGGAAGCCCGATGTCCTTGGGAGCAAGAGAAAACTCCTCAGGGACCTTCAGTGGCTGGTAAGCCAGCCCGGGGAAACCCTGCGTTCCCATCGCCGCACCCCCGGCGCCATTCCTCCTGTCCTTCCTCCTCCACAGGCCTTGGACACTTGCTCTGCCCTCCGTCCTTGGGGACGTCCCTTGTCTTCCCAGATTTGGATCTCCCAGGCTCATCTGGAATTGAGGGGGTGGGCCGAGGTGACTTCTGGCCATTCTCCCTCCTCAAAAACTCCCCCTACAAGCTCTGACTGCATTCAACAGAGCTGGCAAACTTGTCATCAATCTGTGGGTTCGAGGATATACACGCAGCAACGGCAATACCAAGAAGATTGGTTTCCTGTGATGATAACTTTCTCTAAGATACCAGGCAGCGAGCTCGTCGAAGCCTTTGAACGCTCACCGACACCCAATAAGAGTTTCCCCCTTAACCCATTTACAGTCCAGAAAAACAGCCTCAAAAAAGGTGGGTGACAGGTTCAGTGCCACGCCACATGCAGCCAACAGGGCAGCTGACATTTAAACCTGCCGCACTGCCTTCAGAGCTGCCGCCAGGTGTCTGTGCTATGCTGTCTCTCCCCGTCTGCCCCCCCTCCCATTTCTTCCCCCAAAACATCATTTGGAAACTGGAGAGAGAGCAGCTGCTGACCAGGTGACAGGCTATCGCCAGCCCGCTGGGGCTCAATGGCTACCCCAAGGGACTGACTCCAGTTTTGCTTTCTCTGCTCCTGGGGGATGGGGTGGGTCTGGCAGGGGTCCCGTCCTTTGAGGGCACCCCTCAGTGTTTACCTGGAGGAGAGAGGACCTTGTGGTTGGCTCAGCCAGGCAATCGATGCTGAGAGCTAACGACACACCCCCTGAAAGTTTGCTCTCTAGGACCCTTCAAGCTGATAAGCCCTCTCACATTCCAGGCATCTGGGCTGAACTGAATGTCCCTCAAGTGGAGGAAGTGGCCGACCAGCTCACTTCTTCCAACAGCCCCAGCAAGACAAGGACCTCTCTTTCTGGCCCCCGCTCCCCAGTTCAGAGCGGTGTCTCTGTTTATTGGGGTGGTGGGACCAGCTGAGACCTCACCCTAAATTAAGAAGTATTCTCAGCCCCAGCTTCCTCCACCAGCCTCTTTACCTTGGGGCTCTGGCAGGTAGGACCTCGCGGGACGTGGAGCCAGGCAACGCATGGTGTGGGAGATGCGGTGAGGCAGCAGCTCCTGGAGTGTGGCAGCCTCTTCGGCGCCCTCAGCCTGCCCAATGATGCCTTCGGATACCCAGCTCAGGAGCAGGCGGCCTCATCACTGGCCTGTCTCTCTAGCCGGGTCAGAAGCCCGCCAACACTGAGCCGGCATGCAAAGGAAGCAAGCAAGGGACCAGCAGAAAACTCTCCCCCTTCAAGGTGGCCTCAAACCGTCAGATTTCTGCATTGAGACGTGCTCTAATTTGTCCACACTCCCTTAGAGCCTCCTCTTGCCTCTGATGTTAATTTCGGTTCCTTGTTGTGGTGGTTTTGTAAGGTTGTGAGTTGTCTGTTGTGGGGGCCCTTCCACATGCTAACATTCTGAAATGATGGGGAACACAACGGAGCCATGCTGGTGCCAGCTGCCAACATCTGCCATCCTCTGCAGGATGGGGCCAGGATCAGAGCCCCACAAATGCCTCAAGGCAAGCTGGGAGCCCCTGCGGGGGTCCAAAGACTTCCCAGATTCCACTCCCCGCCCTCACCCCCACCCCCACCCCAAATGGCCCTGGATTTCCCTGGAGATCATGCATGGTCCTCCCATCGTTTTTATTCCAAGACTTTGGACTGAAACGTAAATTACACTTGAAGAGGTGCTGCCCCTAGTATGCTGTACTTATAGCCAGAAGGTTTGGGGTGACACGTAGATGGGATGCTAATAACCTTGACTCAGATGGGGAGAAAGTTAGCGCTCTTTCAAGTCCCTGCCCGTGCTCCTGGCGGCATCCAGGGGAAAGTGTCAGTTTGGGGCTAAAATGTCTTTCATGCCTCTTGGAATGCACGATTTTCCCATTTCACAGAGATCAAGCCCCGGCCTCAAGCCTTCGTTAGACAACTGTATCGGGCTAGAATTGAATAACTTGCTTCTGCTCTCCTGTTTAATCGTCACCTTCTATGTGTGGCATTCTTTTTCATTGATGGTGGACATAAACTTTCCTTAAAAAATAAAGTTGAAAATAAAATGTGAGTGGTCTGAAAAAAACCATCAAGTAAATAATATTGTAGGTGGTGTGTAGACGTCCCGGGCGGGCGGTGCGGGGGGTACCGAATGAATGGAGGTTGGGAAACAATGACTTCAGCGCATTATGCATTTTTACTGAAAGAACACTGGGTCCAGAGGACCAAGAGCTGACGTCTCTTCTTCCTGTGACTTCCTTGGACCCCTTGCTTGCCTTGTGTAGGCCTCAGTTTCCCCATATAGGAAATGATGATAAAGATGCCTATGTTTCTACGGTGATTATTTCGAAGCAGTTGCTACTTTCAGAAGTCCCTGGGGGGAAGTAGACAGACAAAGGAGAATGCTGATAGTTAAGTGGAAACAGAGCCTTGCTTGGTTAGGTGAACAAAACAGAAGTGACGAATTTTAGAAATCCCAAGAAGTCTCATCTTCCCATAACCTGGTGCCCCGTGACCATTCAGGTGTCTAGAGGCCACCTACGGGAGTCCCTCCCTGTCGTCAGAGGCAGCCAGCTCTAAAGGCCACAGCCAAGGCTGTTCTGAACCAGCTTGGTGGCAGGGCACAGCTTGGAAGGAGAGTCAGCCAGGCCTGGGGGTGCACTTGCCTGGATGTCATTCTCTCTCACCTGGTCACCTGGACAACAGCTGCAGGTGACTGCTCAATCTCTTTACGGCTTCCCTCACCCCACCCCACCCCCAGATCCATGCCCTGCAAGACCTGAATCTGATCCTACCCATATCAACCCAGAGGGATTCTGAACACGGCGGTGACGAGTGCCAGGCTGTGTGTTTGGCGAGATGGCACAAGCAGGGGCTGGAGTACAGAGACCAGGGAGGAGCCCCTGCGGTGCGCAGCCAGGAGCTGATGCGGGGCTGGATTTCAGCAGAGGCGGTAGAGATAGAGGGATGAGGAGAGGGGCCAGGCGGGCGCAGAGGCAGGATGACCAGCCTCCTGGACGGAGCGGATGGGGCAAGGAGCAGGGCGGAGGGACCAAGCCAGCTGCGACCTGGCATTTCTGCCTGTTAAGACACCCAGCACTCCTGTTCATATTCCTCTTCAAGACTCCCCCAGAAGGGGTGACCGTTCTCCTGCTTTGGATAAAGGAGATTCCTTCCTGACTGAGGGGCCTCTGGGCGCTGTGGAAGCCGGCCTTGCCCTGGGCATCTGAATTTCTTTGTCTCCAGTCAGGATCTAGCACGACAGATCACTAGCTACCAGCAGAAGCGTTGTTCAAGTTACCGGTCTGGGGTCCCCCACCAAGTATCATAGAGGAGAGGTTAGGGACACTTTAATCTTCTAAGGAAGGTGAGCATTGCAGAAAGCTTGCCAGCCCTTGCCGGGGTCTCTGCAAACTGAGCCCGCTCGGCCCGCCCTGTGTCCCTTGCTCAAGCAGGGTCCCTTCCAGGACCAGCTCCTGCCTTCTCCCCATCGGGCCATATTTTAGCCATCCTTCAAGGCCCCAATTCTTACCTTCACCACCCTTCCAGCTAAGAACAATCTTCTGCTTTATTCATTTTTAGGAAGCTTCTTGCCACGTATTTGGCAATAAATCACGGACTTCCCATTTCACAAGTGTTGACCCTGCAGCCTCTGATTAGATCAAAATGTTGTTGATGTCTGGGAGCCGGTGTCTTGTTTTCTTATGTAAAAGACACACTACTCCAGGGTTGTTTGAATGAATGGGTGGAGTTTGGATCATCAGGGTGGACTCAAGTCCCCAGTGGATGGACAATCCTCCCTTAGCAGGTTGTGCGTGCCTTTTCTTATGCTTTTTAGTGACCACCATAGCTCCTAGCAGGTGCTAAAGAAATGATTAAGGAGGAGGGAACGAAAGAAGGTGGAGAGAAAGGAAGGACAAGAGATCGGAGAGAGGTAGGTGAATCGATAGAATAAAACAGATGTGTATCCCAATTAGGCAGGTAGGAAGGTGAGTTAGAACACAGATCCATTAGCAGGTCAACACGGAAGCGGATGAGATGGTAGGAAGGCGGGAAAATAAGTTGTTACATAAATATACGGGCAATTAGGTAAGGGGAAAGATTGATAAATTTAGAAGTAGAAATAAGCTGATGAATTGATAAGTAGATGTTAGCAGGGGGTTAGACAGACCAGGGCAGGATGAGGGCAGGCAGCAGGGGGGCTGGGCAGGGGCTGGAGAGACCCATACAAGGTGAGCAAGGCCTTGGATGTGCTGCTAAGGGTAACAACAACACAGAACAGAAACCGTGCTTGGTTGAGTCGGGCAGCGGGCCGGGAGCCAAGCTGGGCGTAGAGCGGGCCAGCGGTGGGCCAGGGAAAACCCATGGGGAAGTGCCAGCTTCCGGGAGCAGGTGTTTCTCCTTCTGAGGCACCTGGGCGTGACAGTGAAGTGGGTCTGACTGGCTAGGAAGCCTCCCAAGGTGAAAGGACCAGAGTTGTCCTCACCAACCTGTCTCCTTCCAGGAGGCAAGGAGGGTCCCCGGATCAGAGCAGGAAGGGGCTCCGGGGCAAGGAAGGAGGGGAGACAGAGGGTGCAGCCCCTCTCCTCGCTGTGGTCCTCCTTCTGGTGGCTCTCATCCTAGGGACCAAATGGGGAAGGAAGCTGGAGGAAGATCTGGGCCTCCTGGGGCCGCCTCCTTTTCCAATAAATCAGGCTGCATCCTAGAGGGAGCCTTTGTTCTGTGGTTCCTAGAACAGTGTCCTCATGGACAAAAATACCTCTTCAGGAAAACACAGAGTGACAAAGTAACAACGGGAAGCCAAAGAAAACAAGAAAATATGAAACCATGCTGGGGCAGGATGTCCTACAGCCTCTGAGAAAGCTTTCTGCAAAGGCCCTGTGGGCTCCACTCCCTTCACAGACCCGAGGCTGGCTGGGTCTGACCTCGCCCCCGTCACCCTTCTGTTGACCTGGGGTCTGTGGCAGCCCTGAACCAGCTTTCCTCTCACAGAGAATACATATGCCTTATGTTGGATCATGTCACTCAGAACAGCCCCTCTGGGTCCTACTATCACCTCCATTTTACAGAAGGGGAAACTAAGGCCCAGAGGGGTCCCAGGAAGTGCTCATGGTCACACCCCTTGGGAGGAGGGAGTCACCACTGGCTCCTGGGCCATCTGAGGCCACAGTCCATGCGTTTCATCGAGTGTCAACCGAGAGCATGGGCCACATTGACTCATTTCTTGGACTGACACAGCACTCAGGCACTCAGCCCTGTGTTTCGCATGGAGCAGGTGTCTAGATATTGTGTGGGGCCCCCAGTGAGACTGTAGACACGATCGTTTTCTTAGCACCTCAACCCCCTGGTTTATTTTCCCCCTGTCTAATTTGCCTTGCCGTTAGCTCGTCCTGGAGTTATCTGTCTAATGCCAAGTGCTGCCTGGGATAGTTGCCCAGCTAGCATTTCCTTTAAACCTCATTGTGGCCCTGGGAGTTTTCTATCATCACTCTCATTTTAGAGACCAAAAAACCGAGGGTCAGAGTGGTCCAGTCATGTGGCCAACGTCGCACAGTTTGTAAGTTGCAGAGCATGGCCTCAGACCCAGAGCTGTCTCTGGCATCCAGCCTGGTTCTTTTTCCATCACCTCCATCCTAACTCTCTTCTCTGGCCTCACGTTGCCCTTCCAGGCATTGTTACCCACTGTCAGCCAAAATTCGCCCAAGCGTTTGCTCTGATTTCCCAGTGAAGCTGCTGAGTCCCGTCAGGACAAGGACCCTGACTCCCAGGCCACCCCCAAGCTCGCCGGGGGTTGGATGCCCACATGCTGCTTTGTGTAGCAGAGTCAGAGCCCCAAGCTCACGTCCCCAGAAGTGGGCTTTCTGCACAACTGCAACCGAAGAGCTGTGAGATCTGAAGGCACCTTCTGAATCATCGCGCGGTTTCACTTTGAAGACGGTCAGCCTGTTTCTGGTATGTTTACGCTCCCCCCTCAGCTTGTTTGGAAGAGGCGGCCAAGCAGAAAGTGCAGCAATGTGGCCCCCTCCCCAGGCCGTGACCTGAGGCAAATCACTTAACCTCTCCGTGCCTCAGTTTACTCATCTGTAAACTGAGAATCAGAGTGGTGCAAGAACCATTCACCCACCGATCTACCCACTCATTGCCCATGCACTCGCCCACCCATCACCCATCTACCCATCCACCCACCCATCTACCCATCCACCCACCCATCACCCATCCACCCACCCATCACCCATCTACCCACCCATCTACCCATCCACCCACCCATCTACCCATCCACTCACCCATCACCCATCTACCCATCCACCCAGCCATCTACCCATCCACCCACCCATCACCCATCCACCCACCCATCTACCCATCCACCCACCCATCACCCATCCACCCACCCATCACCCATCTACCCACCCATCTACCCATCCACCCACCCATCTACCCATCCACTCACCCATCACCCATCTACCCATCCACCCACCCATCTACCCATCCACCCACCCATCATCCATCTACCCATCCACCCACCCATCTACCCATCCACTCACCCATCACCCATGTACCCATCCATCCACTCATCACTCATCCACCTACCCACCGGCCTGTCCACCTATGCGTGCATCCCTCATTCACCCATCCATCCATCCAACCTTCAACAAATACACACTGCCCACCCTGTGCCAGGCACTGTGATGGGCATTCGGACTGCATCTATGCTGGAAACATAGATCTCTGCCCTTGTGGAGCTTATTTTTCAGTGGGGGAGTCAGACAACAAACAAAAAACATAACACAATGTAAAATATAGAGAAGGTGAAAATATCAGTCGAAAGAGGGGGCTCAGAGTGTGGGCAGGGAGTTGCAATTCTAAATGGAGTGGTCAGGGTAGGCCTCGTTGAGAAAGTGACATCTGAGCAAAGAGCTGAAGGACCTGAGGAGGTTGGCTAAGAGGATGTCTGGAGGAGTGTTCCAGACAGAGAGAACAGCACGTGCAGAGGTCCCGAGGTAGGCAGCATGCCAGGCCTATCCCAGGAACAGAGAGGGTGCCGGCATGGCTGGAGTAGATGGGCAAGGCAGAAGTAGGGAATGAGAGCAGAGCAGTAATAAGAGCCAGATCGCGAAGGGCCTTGTGGGCCATTGTCTAGATTTAGCTTTTCCTCTGAGTGACATGGGGAGCCATAGCAGGGTTTGGAGCCGGAGAGAGGCAAGATCTTTCTAGGGTTGTAGAGAGAGTTACAAAAACTTCACATGGATGATTTCCTCTTCTGAACCCCTGTTGAAACTGAAGTCAGTGCCCTTTATTTACAACCCACGCAATTCTCTTTCCCTGTTCTCCTTCCGCTCTGAAGCTGCTCCTTCCCCCGGTCCCGCAGGAGCACACCTGCCTGTAGACCTTGGCCAAGCCTTGCAGCCCAGAGGGGAGCTGGCCGGGAGACCAGGAAACGGAGCAGGGAAAGGAAGCCATTTGTCCTTCTCTGTCTCCCAGCCCCCTGAAGACCGCGCCAGCCTGAGCCCAGTTCCTTTTCTAGAGTCTCATGGGACAGAAATATAAATATTACATCCCCAGAGAGGAAATGGAGTTAAAGAAGAGGAACCAGTGCTTGAGCAGAGAGAGGTGGAGGGAGGGGCGGAGGTGTTGGGCGGTCTCACGTACAGGAGTGTGCAATTTGGGGGGTGGGGGGGTATCAAGGAGAGAGGAAGGCTTCAACCTCCCCCCAGGTTGGCATGTGCGCCCCCATCAAGGGCACACAGGCTGCTTGCACTCCCGTTAAGAGGCCAGGGAGATCATTTACATCATAAAGATGCCCCGTCTCCCCAGGGGTCTGTTAGGATCTGAGAGTAAAAGATGAGCCCCAGAGACCTGTAGAGACCATAGCGGTGAGAACTGAGCCCCGAAGACAGCCAATCCCATTTCAACTTGTGTCTTGGCAGAAGCATTGGAGAAATACCCGCACTGCCCTGGTGCCCCTGGCAAGACCATCAAAAGGTTTTTTACCCCTCAAGGCCGGGTTGAGTGTAAAAGCTTGTCGCCTCCAAAGCCAGCCTCCCCCACTTCCCACCTGGGGACCCCGGGGGATGTCATCTCAGTTTTCTTCTTCATGTGTGGAATAAGAACGAAGCTCATCAAAGGGCTTAGGGTGGGCGTGAGAACTACCTAAGTGGGTGCTGGAATGTGCATAGGCCGTGCCCGGGCACTCAGTAAATACTCAATAAAACATGAATCACTGTTATGAGCTCAAGTTTCAAGTTACTCGAAAACTATAAAGGGACCGAGAAGAGTGAGAGTTTATGACACCCAATCATAAAATTGGAAAAGCACAGATTTGCGTTGAGACAGAACAAACTTTAGGAAGACCGCTGTTTGCCACAGAATGAAAATCTCTTTGTAACTGGGAAGGAAGACGTAGAATGTTCTAGAAGGCAAAGGTGCGAATGGAAACAGTATGGAGTAGGCTTGTTTTTCTGATTTAAGATGCGTCGTGTCGTCAATACTCTTTTTAAAAATAAGGCACTCTTTCCTTCTCTCCCTCTGATCTGGTTCTTAGTCTCTGCCTCTGTCTCTCTTTCTCTCTTTCTTTCTTTCTCCTCATCTTCTTCCTCTTTCTTCTGGCTCTCCCTCCATCTCTCCTTTTCTCTGCCTCTTTCCGTTGTGTCTCTTCCTTCCTTCCTTTCTCTCTCTCCCTGTCTGTCTTTCAGTTTCTGTCTCTCTCTGTGACACAGATGCACACACATACACACAAATACCCACATATGCAAACATAAATGCACACAAGTGCACAAACACACGCAAGTTTGCACACGTATACAGACACGGCATCCTCTGCTCTCCAGCTCCTTGGCTCCTTCTCTCTGTGGCACCCCACTTCTCCATCTTTGAACCACAGTGATTGTGCCTGTATTCATCTTCCCCACTAGAGCATGAGTCTCTGGCAGGCAGGTGCTGACCTGTGTACCTGCGCCCTCTCCATGCCCGGCCCTGTGCCTGACATGTCAAGGTGGCCCAGAGAGTGACCCAGGTGGGCATTTGGCGACATGCCTCCAGGATGGCTTTCTCTTAAGCTGAGTGGGAAGCATACCCAACATCCCAGACTGAGTTCTCCAAGAACTTGCTGTGCCTGCCAGCTCAACCAGAGGCCCTGATTCCTGCCTGGGTCTGCCTTCCCAGCCCAGGACAGAAACGATCACATCGACTTCCTTCCAGAGAGGAGGGACAATCCTCGAGCTGCCTACAGCCAGACATTGCTCCTTGAGCAAAGGGATGCCAACTTACCACCAGGGTCCTTGTAGCTGGGATCCCACTCGGCCGCTGGAGCCTCTAGCCCACTCCAGCCCCATCCCAAGAGGGTCAAGTTCAGGTCTCTTTTTTCCAGCAGAGTCAAGGAGATCTTCCTGGCCAGAGCCTCACCATCCGGCTCATGGAGCAGGGCGCCGTAGTACTCCCTGGAGAGAAGCTCCTCTTCCAGCATACTGTCCAGGAGGGCCTGGACCTCACTCGGCTGATGGCTGGACAGCAGCATCCGGACATGAGTCAGGATGGTCTGGAACTGGTTCATGGCAGGGCTCGGAGGCAGGGCAGCTGCTCTGCCAGAGCCTAGGATCTCTGCTCACCCTGCCTGCAGCATCCAAAACATGAAGTGAAAAACAGGATGAGGGAAGCTCTGCATTTGATTGCAGTTTATTCCTGCTTAGGAAGATTTCCTCATTTGCATTGTAGGCTGGGGTGCCTGATGAATGGATGGAAATGGGTTCTCAGGGTGATTCAGACCCCACAGATAGTCCCTGGTACCACTTGTGTGCGTGTGACGAAGAATCCCACAGCCTCGTGAGTTCCATCGGATCCAATCCAGTATTTACTAAGAGGAAGAGAACTTGCCCATCCATAGTATAACCGGCCTTTTCAGATGCTGTATCACAAAAAGAAGGCATCGGAGCATAGAGGTCAACCAGCTGTATTTGGGGCTCATCTGCCTGGGTTCAAACCCCAGCTCCATCGCTTGCTCATTATGTGACCTTGAGCAAGTTATTCAGCCTCTTCTAGCCCCCATTTCTCCATCTGAAAAGTTGGAGTGATCATAATAGTACTCACTTCATAGAGTTGTTCGGAGGATTAAATGAGATAACGTATACAGAACACCTGGCACATCATCTACAACACATAATATTTCAAGAAATTTGAGTTCCATAAATATGAGCCATTATTATTATTATTGATTAATCAAGCAAAGAATTCTGTCTCACCTTAGGATCAACCTCATTAAACCTCAGTCTCCTCCACTGCAAAACCTCTTAATAAAGGCAATCCAAGCTCACTGAGTTGTCTTGAGAGTTAAAAGAGATAATGCATGTGAGGGCCTTAGCATGGGATCTAGTAAGCACTCAATGAACATTGACTATGTGCTAATATTATCACCAATTCACTAAGGCACGAAACAGAGGCTTTGCATAGGAGACAGTCTGTTTGAAGATTCTACCCTAAAAATCCCCAACCCCATTCTTCTTTATCATAGCTGATCGCTCTCCCTGAAACACACCTTGACCTTGTTTCCTCTCCCAGCTTCAGCTTTACCATCTCTCACATGGGGCCATTTGCATTGTTCATTTCGATGAGACAAATAAGGATTTCCACTTCCAGTTTGGCAGAGTAGCTCCTGTCTGACCAACTTTACCACAGATAACAACTACAAACTCTGGGGGGAGGGGAATATAAAAAGCAACTACCTGAGGGCACTGGAGAGTGACCAGAGCAGGCAGATACTGGAAGGGAGTCAACATGTGGAAGATAAGAATATCACTGGTGAATTTCCAGCTCATGAGTTTAGCCTGAAGGCAGGTCTCCATCAGTGCTGTGCTGGGGAACTAAAACCCTGAAAAAAAAATGCAAGTTTTACTGCCCTGAATAACCAGAGGACAGAATTTGGTGTAACAATAGCTGCTGGAAAGTTGGGGTAGAAATTCCAGAAAGAGAGAGACAGAGAGAAGTTGCTCAAATTCTGTATAGAAATTGCCCAAATGTCTGGCTGACCCCTGACCCACGGATGTATTCAAGGGCAGACTCCAAACAGCTTTAAGGCTAGAGGATTAAGATTTGAGCCGCAACCTACTACAGGGAAGGGGGGGGGTAGGAGACTTTGCGTTTGATTTCAGACAAGATATGAGTCTGCCACAACAGCAACAAAATTCACACTCTTCAGATTATAACAGAATCCAGAGTGTTTCCAACAGATTATTCACCATGTGCAGTATGTATCCAAAGTTATTTGACTATAATGAGACAAGAAAAAGGGACCCATTCTCAAGAAAAAAAAGACAATCAATGGAAACTGATCCCAAGATGACCCAGATGTTGAATTCAGAAGACAAGGATTTTTAAAGCAGTGATTTTAACCATGAATGAAAAAGACCTAAAGGATGTAGAGGAAAATATGCTCATAAAAGTGAAAAGATAGGAAATGTCAGCAGAAAACTAGAAACTATTAAAAAATTACCAAATGAAAATTATCGAAGTGAAAAGTACAATATGGGAAATTTTAAAAGTCACTGGATGGGATTAACAGCAAAATGGGAATGACAGAAGAAAGAGAAACTTTACGATGGAGCAATAGAAATTAGTAGATCTGAAGAACGGAAAGAAAAAGATAGAAAAAAAAATGAGCTTCAAGCATCTGTGGGACAGTCAAAAGCTCCAATTTATACATATTTAGAGTCACAGAAGGAGACGAGAGACAGAATGGAATAGAAAAAAGATTTAAAGAAATAAAGCCCCAAACTTCTCAAATTTGGTGAAAGGAAAACAGATCCGTGGAGCTCAGCAAGATAAATACAAGGAAACCACAACCAGACACGTTGTGGTCAAACTGCTGAGAGCCAAAAACAAGAAGGAACTCATGAAAACAGCCAGGTCAAAACAACACGTTACATACAGGAGAGCGTGTGAATCACAACCGACTTCTCATTAGAAACTATGGGGGCCAGAAGACAGTGGAACAACATCTTGCAAGAACTGAGAAGAAAAAACACTGTCAACCCAGATTTCTAAATCCAGTGAAAACGTCATTTAAGAATGCAGGAAAAAATAGATATTTTCAGATAAAAGAAAACCAAAAGAATGGGTTGCAGCAGACCTGCACTACAAGAAATGCTAAAATGAGTTTTTAGGCGGAAGGAAAATGCTATGGGGTAGAAACTCAGATCTCCAGGGAGGAGTGACGAGCATCAGAAACAGTGATCTCTGGGTAAATATAAAAGATTGCTTTTTCTCTTAATTTACTTAAAAACATAAATGCTTAAAGCAAAAATTATATAATTGTCTTGTGACTTTTAAATAAATGTAGAAATAATACATATGATGACTATAGCATAAAGGATAGTTATTGGTCCCACACAGTTACAAGGTCTCCACCTTTTACACCAAGTGGTAGAATATTGCCTCTATGTAGGTTGGGAGAAATGGAAGATGTATATTATAATCTCTTGGACAACAAGTAAAACATAATGCAAAAAGGATAGCTAAACAGCAATTAGAAATTGATGCAGAATTTTAAAGGAAAGGGACCCTCAACTCTTGGTTTGAATAACCAGTCCAACAACATCATGATATTATCAACTTTGTGCATAAAGTCAGAAGGTAGAAATTCTCAAGCTCATCTTCTCACCTAACAAAATACTTGTATTTTTAAGCAAACAGAGATGTCAAGGTTGATATTATTCCCAGGGCAACAAATTATCAATTAAGATAATCAAATCGCATACTTTTTAGGCAGTAAAGGTCATAAGGCACAGGGCAAATCAATAATTTTTGCAGGCCAGGTATCTTAAAAGACTCCTTTGTACAAATAACACTTTCAAGAATAGTTTTATAATCACAAAATGAAGCTTTACATTTTTGCACGGGTCTTTTGTCACAATAGGAGAATGAGATGGACACTTGTCAATGCCATCAGCTTTATAGGAACTAACTTTGTGACGCAGAGCAGTGTCTGCTGTACTGCAGCTAGAGGGGAAGAGGAAACATTCGCACCCCCCTTTCTCCTTTCTTTCTCAGATTTCTTTTCCCAGCATTTAGAAGACCATGTATTTTCTTGGACAAGGCTTTAATGTCATCAATTAGTCCTGAGAAAAAGAGAAGATTTGAGGAGCTTAACTTAGGCATTAGATATGAGGCCAACCTTACCCTGATCCAAAACCAGACAAGGACAACACACAAAAAAGAAAATTACAGGCCAATATCACTGACGAACATAGATGCAAAAATCCTCAACAAAATAGCAGCAAATCAAATACAACAATACATTAAAAAGATCATACACCACAACCAAGTGGGATTTATTCCGGGGATGCAGGCATGGTTCAACATCTGAGAATCAATCAACGTGATACACCACATTAACAAAATGAAGAATAGAAATCACACGATCATCTCAGTAGATGCAGAGAAAGCATTTGACAAGATACAGCATCCATTTATGATAAAAACTGTGAATGAAACAGGTATAGAATGAAAGTACCTCAACAGAGCATAGGCCATATGTGACAAACCCACAGCTAGCATCATACTCAACAGTGAAAAACTGAAAGCTCTCCCTTTAAGAACAGGAACCAGACAAGGATGCCCACTGTCACCACTCTTATCTAACATAGTATTGGAAGTCCTAGCCAGAGCAATCAAGCAAGAAAAAGAAATAAAAGGGATCCAAATTGGAAAGGAAGAAGTGAAACTGTCACTATTTTCAGATGACATGATTTTGTACTTACAAAGCCCTAGAGAATCCATCAAAAAACTATTACAAATAATAAGTACAGTAAAGTTACAGGATACAAAATAAACACACAAAAATCAGTTGCATTTCCTTTTTTTCTTTTTAGAGGAAGGTTAGCCCTGAGCTAACTACTGCCAATCCTCCTCTTTTTGCTGAGGAAGACTGGCCCTGAGCTAACATCCATGCCAATCTTCCTCTACTTTATATATGGGACACCTACCACAGCATGGCTTATGCCAAGGGGTGCCATGTCCGTACCCCAGAACCAAACTGGCAAACCCCTGGCCGCCGAAGCAGAACGTGCAAACTTAACTGCTGCGCCACCGGGCCGGCCCTATCAGTTGCATTTCTATACGCTAACAACAAAACAGCAGAAAGAAAAATTAAAAGTACAATCCTATTTATAGTCACCACAAAAAGAATAAAATACTTAGGAATAAATTTAACCAAAGAGGTAAAAGACCTGTATACCAAAAACTATAAAACATTGTTGAAAGAAATTGAAGAAGACACAAAAAGATGGAAAGATATTCCGTACTCATAGATTGGAAGAATTAACATCGTTAAAATGGCCATACTTCCTAAAGCAATCTGCAGATTCAATGCAATCCCTATCAAAGTCCTAGTGACACTTTTCATGGAAATAGAACAAAGAATCCAAAAATTTATATGGAACAACAAAAGACTCCGAATAGCCAAAGTAATCCTGAGGAAAAAGAACAAAGTTGGAGAATAAATCACAAACCACACTCTCTGATTTCAAAATGTACTACAAACCATAGTAACCAAAACAGCATGGTACTGGCACAAGAGGGGACACACAGGTCAATGGAACAGAATCGAGAGCCCAGAAATAAACCCACACATCTACGGACAGCTGATTTTCGACAAGGGAACCAAGAACATACAATGGAGAAAGGAGAGTCTCTTCAATAAATGGTGTTGGGAAAACTGGTCAGCCACATCCAAAAGAATGAAAGTAGACCATTATCTTTCACCATGCACAAAAATTAACTCAAAACGGATTAAAGACTTGAATATAAGACCTGAAACCATAAAACTCCTAGAGGAAAACCTAGGCAGTACGCTCTTCAACATCAGCCTTAGCAGTCTTTTTGAATGCCACGTGTCCCCAGGCAAGGGAAACAAAAGGAAACATAAATGAATGGGACTACATCAAACTAAAAAGCTTCTGCACAGCAAAGGAAACCACCAACAAAATGAAAAGACAGCCTAACATTGGGAGAAGGTATTTGCAAACCATATATCAGACAAGGGGTTAATATCCAAAATATATAAAGAACTCATACATCTCAACAACAACAAAAATAAACAATCCAATTAAAAAATGAGCAAAGAATCTGAACAGACATTTTTCCAAAGAAGATATACAGATGGCCAACAGGCACAAGAAAAGATGCTCAACATCACTAATTATTAGGAAAATGCAAATCAAAACTACAATGGGATATCACCTCACACCCGTCAGAGTGGCTTTAATTAACAAGATAAGAAATAACAAGAGTTAGAAAGAATGTAGAGAAAAAGGAACTCTCATACTTTGCTGTTGGGAATGCAAACTGGTGCAGCCACTATGGAAAACAGCGTGGAGATTCCTCAAAAAAAATTAAGAGTAGATCTACCATATGATCCAGCTGTTCCACTTCTGGGTATTTATCCAAAGAACACAAAAACCCTAAGTTGAAAAGATATTTTCACCCTTGTGTTCACTGCAGCGTTATTCACAATAACCAAGACTTGGGAACAACCTAAGTGCCCCTCAATGGATGAAAGGATGAAGAAGATGCAGTATATATACTCAATGGAACTCTATTCAGCTATAAAAAGAAAGAAGATGAAATCTTGCCACTTGTGACTACATGTATGGACCTTGAGAGTATTACGCTAAGTGAAGTAAGTCAGACAGAGAAAGTCAAATACTGTATGATTTCACTCACAAGAGGAAGATAAAAACAACAACAAACACATAGAGACAGAGTACAGATTGGCGGTGAATGGGTTGGAGAGTGGGCGAAAGGGGTAATAGGACCCATCTGTGTGTGGTGACGGATGGTAGTTAGTCTCTTGGTGGTGAACATGACGTAGTCTACACAGAAATCGAAATATAATGATGTACCCTGAAATTTATACAATGTTACAAACCAACGTTACCTCAATAAAAACAAACAAAAAAACTTAGGTGTTAGAAAAGAAGGGACCAAAAGAGAATTTTAGCAGATGGAATAGATAGCATGTAATCTTCAGCCGTGGCTGTGGAGAAGCTGGCAGGGGCCCAGTTGCTGGGCGGAATAAAGAAACCATGTTCTTAGGGGAAGAGGAGAGGGCAGAAGCGGTGATTAGGCTCACATGTGAGGGGATGGATTATAATTAGTTTTTGGGTGGCGAACATGATGTAATCTACACAGAATTCGAAATATATTATGATGTATATCCGAAAGCTGTATAATGTTATAATCCAATGTTACTGCAACTAAAAAAATAAAAATATATTAAAAAAAAAAAGGGAAACCATGTTCTTAAGTACCTCACCTCTGAGGCACTTGAAAGAGAGGACCAGGCCATGAGAATCCATCTCCAGGCATCCAAGGTAGGGATGAGGACCAGGCCATGAGAATCCATCAAACATCTCAAGGTGGGATGAGGACCAGGCCACGAGAGTCTATCCCCAAGCATCCAAGGTGGGGATGACGGATAATGAAACAGCAAATATTGGGCGCACAGGATCAGGGATAAAAGTAAGTTCTTCTAGCCACTTGCAAGCTTCCTTCTTTCCTGCCAATCTAGCCACTACCTCGTCATGTGCTTCATCAGGAAGACCTGAATGCCAGCCTCTAATCAGCCACTGACTCACTGTGCCACCACAGGCAAGACATTTCCTCTCTCTGGACCACAATTTCGTCATCTGTGAAACAAATGGGTCAGATAACATGATCCCCAGGACTTCTTTCGGTTCTGAAATGCTGCCACGTTCTGGGAGAACCCACTTGTCTCACAGCTCCACCATATTCCTCTGCAATTAGTCAAAAGGGCAGCATCCTCCGTCTGCCAGCTTTCAGGTCCCCCTGCACCATGTTTTTTCTCATTAGCACATGCAATCTACTATTATTTGCCTGATATTTTGCCTTAATCTGGCTTATTTATTTAACTTATCATAAAAGGAAATATCATACTCCTATCCCAGTTGGAAAGTCATATCACTTGCCCAAAAATAGTGGGCAAATGGCAAACATAGGGAAAGTAAAATGATAATACGAAAGTTTAGACTTTTCTGCTCGTTGAAGTGTCTGATCCTGAGGTGCAACTCTCTCTGTGACAGGGGCTGGTTAGCAAGTGCTGAAGAGATCTTAAAGATAAACCAGCACCAAGTGGAAGCTGTCTGCATCAGCACACTAGCAAAAATTTTAAAAGCTACCAGCCAGTGTGTAGAAAAACGAGAACCCTCCTGCTTTCTTGGAGAGCCTATAAAATGCTGTCATCACTTAGGGTAACAATTTGGCAATCTCTCTTAAAATGGGAGAAGTACACATCCAGCATTTCCACTCCGCAGTATATCCCAGGAAAATTCTTACACGTGACACATGAAGCAGCATTGTTTGTGATGGCAAAAAATTGGAAATAAAAGTCAGCACAAGCATAGATATGGATATCTTTCATAAACCTTCTGGAGTACATGTGCCTTTAACGAATTAAATGTAATGGGCCAAATCAAAGAGAAGGAATTTAACGGTAGTTAGAACAAAGTTAGTCAGATCAATTACACATTGGGAGCTAGCGAAAGTTTTAAAGGTTTAATGGTTGAGTCCTTGCAATTTTCTCTTCTTTCATTTCATAATCGTGTGGTATTATACGTAAATGTAAATCCATAATCTGCTGATTCCATGGGAGTGTTATATTTCTAAGAAGAGATCCTTCAAACAGGTTACTAAGGGCTCTGAATTTAGATATAGGCATTCCAGAATCTTCTCATGAGAACTTGCCAGTCCAGTCTCCACACCTGTTGTGGCATTGGTCATCCATGATTGCCCACCTGTAATTCCTTCCAGAGTCATTGTAAGTTATGTGTCATTAGGGCTGTGTGATGGCACATCCACGAAAAACTGATAATTTTAGAGAAAAGTGCCGTTTATCTTAAGTGCTGTGTATTGAAGGATAGTGTCTTTAAACGGCTTCTGCTTGAGAACCCCACGTGGTAAACTGAGCAGATTAAACCTGCCTCATGGATGGCAGTTGTTTGGAGCATGGCTAGACATGGCAGCATTTGAGTTCCATTCCTAATTCTGGTTGTATTCTATGTTTCTTAAAATTATTTGATTATCGTTACAAAGTTGGATGGTTTTTAAGCTAAGAACAAATTTCTATTTATTGTGTCTAAGCTTAAGAATGCCTGTCTCAGAGAGGAAGGCATTATAATATTTAGGAACAGTGCCTATCTATAATTGCATCTTTGTGTGTTTAGGACTTGATTAGCTCCCTCCTCCCCTGTGGCGTTACTGTGTATACACTCAGTTAAGCCCTTGTGATGTGTTGTGTCCCTGTAGACTTTGGCAGCATGAAAATAACGTGTAAAGCCAGATCTTATGACTACAGAATCAAAGTTATTGAATTTTATTATTGTAAGTTGAAATTTAACATGTATAAACAAAAACCAATAAAAGAATACAGTCCTATGCAGCATAACGACATTTTGGTCAATAATGGACTACGTAGACAACGGCGGTCCCATAAGATTAGTCATACAGCCTAGGTGTGTAGTAGGCTGTGACATCTAGGTTTGTGCAAGTACTGCAGGAGAAGAAAAAATTTTCCTCTACCCATCTAGGTTCTTCTGGCTGATCCAAGAGTTAAACTGACATGAGACAGATTGATAGGAGAAAAACAAACAAAAGTTTAATAACATATGCACATGGGAGACACCCAGGAAAAATGAGAAACTCGCCAAAATGGTCAAAGCCCTCACCTTAAATACCATCCTCAGCTCAGAACAAAAGGAAACGTTGGCGGGGAGGGCAGGGGGAGAGTCAGGGCCCCAAAGGAAGGAAGGCAATTCACAGGTAGGTGAAAAGGAGCAAGTGTTTGGAAAACAAGTGACTGTTTGTCCGCACAGAAACAGAAGAACACAGAGGGGAGCCCAACAAACAGGCTTTTCTAGATTCCTCCCTGTCTGCCACCCAGTTCATGTCCTGCTAAGGTGAGAGCTCACTGGCTGAGATAGGTTTTTTATTTGAACTCTTTTAGGCAGTTAAGGGGGAGGTAACAAGAAAAACTTTCTGAATCTTTTGTTTCTGAAAAATAATTAGCCAAAAATAATCCTCACGTTAAAGAGACACATTTTGGGGTGGCAAATTTTGTTCCCCTTCAGTACACTCTACCATGTTCTCCCAACAACAAAATTGACTAATGACACATTTCTCAGAACGTATCCCTGTTGTTGTGACACACGACAGTAGAGTCATTTCATTGAGGATCAAAAAAAAATCACCCCAAGAAACTTGAAAACAACTTAAATATCCCAAAAGGAGAATGCAGAAACAAGTTGCATTTATTCCTACAATGCAATCCTACACAATAGTTAAAATAAGTGAAATACGGCAAAGCTGGTATTAACAGGCAAAGCTCAAAAACTTAAAATGATCAATTATCAAGACGGGAGATTGGTTGTTTCTAGAGCAGAGAGGGTGTGGCGGGGAGAGGAGTGAAGGGGAACAGTGTCAGGAGGGCGTTCACAGGGGACTTATTTATTTCATCAGCAGATTTGCGATTACACAGCTATTCATACTCTTATTTGTTATAACTTCCCTCATGTCTAAACATCCTATTAGATTGAGTCTTATGAAATTGCTGATCCTTGTCTGTTTTAATCTACAAAAATAGCCATTTCATACGGTGTGACCTAGAACAATGACAAAGGTGACGAGGATAAAGAACTGAAAGGGGGCTCTCTTGGTATGGGATTCACTGTGATTTAAAGAAGAGGTGACCCCCTCCTCTCCGGTTAGCTGGTGACCAGTAGGGCAGTGCAGGAGCCACACTTTGGGAAACACTGATTTAGTGAATGTTGTCTTGGTTCCATCACAAATGAAGACCTGCGGTCTGGCTTTGGGGATGAGAAACTTGCGGTCTGAGACGAGAAGCAGGGAAAAGAGAAGGTGCTGTGGGGTCTGCAGAGAGGAGGCAGTGCAGCTGGCCCACATGCAAGACCCTCATGCTCTGGGCCCCCAGATCAAGGTCAGGGCTCAGGGAGTCCTTGGGGTCGCCTACCCGCTGAGCGAGAGGCAATCACCTTCTATCTTGTGCTCCTGCGGCTTGGAGATCAATGGTGATACCAGTGATGCATTAAAATATTCAGACACATTTCTTGAGTGAGAATAGGAAGAAGTCTGACACTTGCTGTATGTGGTCCCGTCATCACCAAAGGCACCACAAGGTAAGCGTTAATCGTCTCATTTTGCAGATGAAGTCCAGAGACGTGAAGTTGCAGAACCTAAACAGGAACCTAGGGAGGAAGGCCGGGCTGTGGGTTTGCAAAAGGAGAAGAGAGCCTGGAGCACCATCTCTGCTGGAGTGGCTGCTTCCTCCTGGGAGGCCAAGGAGACCAGCTCCGTGGGCCCATGGGCCCCGTGAGCATGGAAGGGCTGGGCCCTTGGCTGCCATTTGTCTGCCCAAAGACCAAGACAATGGGCCGCTGCATCTCAGCCTGAGTTACCTTGACCGCGGTTTGGGGATGTGGACTGCTGCCTTTGCTCTTTGGGTTTTCCCCCAAGCCATGTGGAGTTCACTCCTAGCTTGTGACTGTGGAGGTAGTGGGGAGGGTGGGTGGGGACCGGCGTGTCGTCTACAGGTTGATGATATGACCCACAGAGGCTCATGGGGGCCAGAAGTGGGAGTCAGGAGACCTGGGCCCAGTGGGGTGCTGGAGTTGGCTTCACTATCTCCCCCTCCGCCGCCAACATCATCATCCACCACCACCGTCATGTCCTCTCCACCAGCCTCATCATTCCCACCATTTCCACGATCACCATCACCTCCAGCCCCTCCATCATCATCATTCCTACCATCTCGATCGTTTCTACCATCCCACCGCTACTTTCATCACATCTACCACCTCCATTGCTGTCATGATGACCACCAGCTCCACCAGCTCCCCACCTCCATCATGACAAGCACTGCCCCGCTACCGCAGCGTTGTTACTGCCTCTGGCTCCATGCATTTCAACTCAGAAATCTCCTCAGCAGCCTATAAGGTGGGTACTCTTATTATCACCATGATGAATGAAGCTTGAAGAAGATTCAAAACCAGGTCTAAGTGATTCTTCTTGACACTCTTAACAAGGGGTTGTTGGGACCACTTATTGACACGGAATTTGACCCCGTATGGAGATGCCACCTGTTTCTCCCAGTGGTCAGTTCTGGAGACACAGAGAGGATCAAATATTTCTCTACAAGATGATTAATGCTTACAAAAGGAGTTTGGGAATCATAGGAACCTGAGGCTCAGAGACATCAAGTGTCCTGCTTAAGGTCACACAGCCACTATCGGCTAGGATTTAAGCAGAGAGTGTCTGCTGTCAAAACCTGCAGGATCCCAAACTTAACCTCTGCCTTAGTCACAGAGCTGGGGTGATGCAAGTGCTTTGCGAACTATCAAGACTGTGGCAGCCATGGAGATGTGACCCTCAGGTCTCTTCAAGAGAAAACCTGCCGTGGGGTTTGCAGTCAGCAGACAGCTTCCAGCCATGGATGCCTCCAGGCTCTGCTCAGCTTGTAAGTTCATGGCGGGTGCTTCCCAGGCAGTCTCTGGGCAATGACTGGGTGGCAGTGACGAAAGGAATCACCCTCTCTGGGCAGTGTGGGACTCTTCTATGGGTGACCTATATACCCAGGCCCCCGGTAGACTGGCAGAGCCTTCTCACAGCTGCTGTGCCATCTGAATATCTTCCTGCACAATCCTCCAGTCTTCCCCCTTTCTTGTCACAAGTGTCAGATCTGCCTGCCCATTCCTGCCCTCTGCCCGCTCTATCTTTCAGAATTATTATCTGCTATAAATCTCTTGTACCCCAGCTCTGTTTTGGTATCTGCTTCCTGGAGAACCTCAGACAACACAAAGTTAGCAGAGGCAATTGTCTTCCTTCCCGGCCTTAAGGAGAGACTTTAGACATGTGCCCTTTAGCCCTGTGGAATGAGTGTATACCAACACGACCATTTCCCATAGCAACCATCATTATCATAAATCAACTGGAGCATCATAACTCTGCACTGATACACATCTGACCTTTGCTGACTGAAAGGCAGCCGTGGGGTCAGAGCGTGTGGCTAGTTTTGTTGTCAGTACAGGTGGATTTGAATCCCTGTTCTACCATGCATAAGCTTGAGCGTATCCTTTTACCACTCTGTGCCTTAATGCCTAATTTCCCCATCTTTGAAATGGCATTCATCATCCCAACCTGGCAGGACTGTTTTGAGGGCTGAATTACTTAAGGTAACAGAAAACAGGTGCCCAAGACCTGACATATAGTGGGCATCCAACAAATGCACTCATTTATTGAGTGCCTAACCCGAGTGTGGCACTATGTCAGGCAATGGGGATACAGCAGGGAACAAAAAAAGACAAAAATTCCTGCTCTCATGGAACTTACAGTCTTACGAGCTAAAGCTCAATCTGAAAGATCTTGAAGATATCCTAGCTGGAAAAATTAAATAAGCTAAGCCTGTCTTTTGAGAAGGGAAAAATACGAGATGAGGAATATAAGAATCTCTTGTTAAATGGGAAATCAACTTTAGTTCAAGGAAAACCAGGAAGCAATCTCTTGGAGTTTTGGACATCCAGGGCTGGGCATGAGCTGTCTCCGCCTTGAAGTATAAAGAGGCGTAGATTGAATAATCAAAGTGGGTTAGCTGCATTCAGTAAGCTAAGGTCAAAGGTTCCAGGTCAGAGTGCATTTTGTTCCTTCTTAGGAAGTTCCATTATCGCAAGGTCCAAAGAGATAAACGTTCTCTTGAAGGTATACAGAGTCTGTTTTTAATTCTTCTAGTTATCATTTTATTATTTATTTTTAACTTAATTATATTATGGCCAGAGAATGTAGCCTGTATGATATATGTTAAGGCTGATTTTACTATCCAGCTTGTGGTCCATTTTTGCAAAAATTCCGTGTATGCTTGAAAAGAATGTGTATTCCTCCAACTTTGGATGCAGTTTTCTTCATATGTCCCTTACGTTGAGCCTGTTAATTGTGATGTTCATACCTTATTTATCTGCACTGGATTTTTTGTCTGTTCAATCTGTCCATTGATGAGAAACAAATCTTAAAATTTTCCAAAATGATGGTGGAGTTGTCAATTTCTCCTAGGAGTTCTATCAACTTTTGCTTTATATTTTTTGAGGCTGTTTTATCAGTGCATTGGAGTTTAGAATTGTTACACATTCTTGTTGAATTGAACTTTTATCATTATGTAATGACTCTCTTGACCTCAGATAACGCTTTTATCTTAAGGTCTATTTGTCTTGTACTAATATAGTGAAATTACCTTTATTTTGATTATATTTACCTGGTATATCTTTTTCCCATCTTTGACTTTTAATCTCTCTAGTATCCTTAAGTTTTAAATATACCTCTTGTACACAATATATCCAGTCTAAAAAGCATTGTCTTTCGACTGGAGGGTTTGATCCATTTACATTTACTGTAATCACAAACCTATCTATATACATTAATACAACGTGTGCTTTCTATTTGTCCCACTATTCTAGTTTCTTTTTCCTTCTCTCCTTTCTTTCCTTCTTTTGGATTGAAGTGTTGCTTTTCTTTTCCTTTTTCTATTCCTCATTCCACATTTTGGAATTAATTTGGAAGTTTTACGCCTCATGCCCATCCTTTTAGTGGTCACTCTAGCTATTTTAACATCAATACTTAAAGTCTAAATCTAATCAATAGTTTTACCTTTTCTTAAATAATATAAGAACCTTAAAATACTTTAACATCAATCACTCCCTCCCAAGGTATATGACATTATAAATCCAATACTTGAGTTCTGGTTTATCTTTTCCCAAGTTAGACATTGTCCGTGTTGTATAGTTAATTTTTATTTCAACTTCCTTACACATTTACCAATATCTTTGCTCAGCATTCCTTCTCAAGTCATAGGCCTTTCAGTTGGGATTTTCCTCGTTTCTTAAGTATCTTTTAGAATCTCCTTTAATGAGAATTTTTTTATGGTAAACTCTGTTTTTGCATGAAATTACCTTCCTTTAGGTATTTTTCTTAAAAGATAATTTTGGTGGTTGCAAACTTCTACATTGACAGTTGTTTTCTCTCAGTGTTGATTTCTCACTTTTCTCTGACTTTCGTGTTGCTGCTGAGGAAGAAGCTATCAGACTAATTGCTATTCTTGGCAGATCTGTGCTTTCTTTCTGGCTTCTTTTGAGTTTTTCTTTTATGTTTTATTGCTCTGTACTTCCTTTTTATTTATCCTGCTAAGGATTCAGTGAGATACCTATAAGCAAGGACGGGTATCTGTCAACAATTTTGCCGATTTTTCAATCATATCTTTGAATATCACCTCCCTCCCATTTTCTCCATTATTTACTTTTGAAACTCCTCTTTGTTTTATATCAGACCTAACACACTACTCTCCGTGTCTTTTAACATACCTTTCACATCCTTCTTCCTAAGGATAAGTAAACCAGAAAATATACTAATCTACTGTTTAATCTGTCTGCTAAGTTTTAATTGTTAGTTATTATATTTTTCTTTCTAGAAGTTATTTTTTGTTCTTTGTGAAACTTGCTCAGTTGGTGTTTGTTGTTTTTTGTTCCCTGATAATTTTTTTCAAGCTTCCTCCTTTAATCTTTAAATATATTCAGTGACCTTCTAGTAAATGTTTAACAACTGGCGCTCTCTCCAAAAATAAATTTAAAATAAATAAATACCATCAGGGGCCGGCCCGGTGGCGCAGCAGTTAAGTGCGTACTTCCGCTTCAGTGGCTCGGGGTTCGCTGGTTCAGATCCCGGGTGTGGACGTGGCACTGCTTGGCAAGCCATGCTGTGGTAGGTGGCCCACATATAAAGTAGAGGAAGATGGGCATGGATGTTAGCTCAGGGCCAGTCTTCCTCAGCAAAAAGAGGAAGATTAGCAGTAGTTAGCTCAGGGCTAATCTTCCTCAAAAAAGAAAAAAATACCATCATTTATAGTGTTTGCCAACTTCCATGGTGTAAATACCCTCACTATGGCCAATTTCAAACTACCAACACGATATTGCTGAACATGGAGTTGATGGTGAGCTGGCTTGAGCACGTTGCTGATTTCAAACGTGTTCGTATTTATGTTCTGGTATCTGAAGGCTGTTGGTTTGTTTCTGCTCTTTATCATGACTACTCATTTCCACTCGTGGTATTGTGTTCCCTTTTCTCCATGTGCGATTTTTTGGACTATGAGCCAATCATTTCCTTGGAACTTTACTGTAGGCGATCTTTGAGTCCTGGTGTAAATTTCCATTAGCGAGTAGTCGACTTCACTTGCTCATTCCTGGGGACCCTACTTCCAACTTGTAACATCTTTAAATTAAATTATTTGCTTGAGATTTTTTTTTTCTTTTACTACTCAGATAGCCTGAAATCAGATCACAAGCCTGAGTGAGGACCCCCTTGTAATGACAAATGCTCAGGTGAGATTTTTGCCTTCCCCCACACGCAGCCTGAGATTGGGATGGGCAAGTTTCAGGAGCCCCTCTTCTGCCTGGGAGGGTTTGTTTCTCACTCACGCTTACAGAGGAGGTATACTTCTTTGTGGTCCAGCTCTACGAAAGGATCTACGGCTAAATTCCGCCTGGGGTGTGCCCTAGACTCTGTCCCGCCCTCACGCCTTCTACAGCCTTTAGAGGGGAAGCTCAAATTCTCCAGAATTTGGAAGAAACTCTCAGGAAAACCCTGGCTTTGGAGGTGCTCACTACCCAGCATTCCTGACTCCGTGTCTTCAGGGACTCTGGATTCCTTCCCTTTGTGCTAATGTGCAATGTGTTTAAAAGGTGAGTTCGACTATTTTATTCAGGATTTTAGTTTCAGAGGGCAGACTATTAGGGTATCTGACTCTCCATCGTGCTAGAATTAGAAGCCTTTTTATCACTTCTAATACAGAAACGACTTCATGGCATGTGAAATTTCCTGGAATCTTTTTCCAAGTCCTCTCCCTCCTTGGGCAAAGTCTGCTGCTCCTCAGGCTATTAAAGTTTGGCATCGTTTCTAGCTGTTTATATAGCCACTAGAGTTGCTATGATTCCTTCCAGAACTATTTATGACAAACCTGCATTAAATCAGAGCAGTTCTGACTAAAGATAAATCTACCCAACCATAATACAGCCTCTCTTTCTTCTACACACGCTCAAAAACAAAACGGCTGGCCCTGAACTCAAAACCTGCTCCTCTCTCTTTGTTCCCTGAGTCAGCAAATGATGCTCCCTCCACCCAGGCAGCCAGGTCAAAGACCTGGAGACCAGCTTCCTCTCGCATGGTGTCTTCTTCGGCTACGCAATCCGTTCCCAGGTCATTTGAGTATATGGCTAATGTATTTCTGGAGTTTTTTAAAGATCGGCACTTGAGCCAGCATCTGTTGCCAATCTTCTTTCTTCTTCTTCTCCCCAAAGTCCCCAGTACGTAGTTGTATATTCTAGTTGTGGGTCCCTCTGGTTGTGGCATGTGGGACACCACCTCAGCATGGCCCGATGAGCAGTGCCATGTCCACACCCAGGATCCAAACACGTGAAACCCTTGGCCTCTGAAATGGAGCGCACAAACTTAACCACTCGGCCACGGGGCTGGCCCCTGGAGTTTCTTATCCACTTTCATCCTCCATGTCTACCCAGCCTAAATTATAATCCTTAATTAAAATCCTCCCCATCCTCTCTCCTCTAGCCTTCTATGTGGTCTTCATTTAATAGCACATTATTTGACAGTTAATCTTCCCGACAACCCTATGAGGTAGGTACTGTCGTCGTTCCCATAATAAAGATGAAGAAGCTGAGGCTTATAAAGGTTAAGTGAGGTCCCAGGGCTAGTCAGTGGTGGAGCCCAGCTCCATGCAGTGGTCTGATCTAGAGCCTAATCTTAGCCACTACTCTCTAAAGTTTGCTTTTCTGCCTTCAGGCTCACCTCCTCTGATTCAGTCTCCCTCCTGTAGCAGCTAGAGGGATCTTGCTGAACTGCAACACTGATCGCGTCCTGCCTCAGCTCCAAACCGCCAGTGGTTCCCCACTGCCTTGGGCTAAAACGTCGATTCTTCAATAAGGCTCATGTCTACAGCCTCATCTCCTATTACGTTTCTAGAAGTTCATTCCTCGCCCCATTTCACTCTGCTGCAGCCACATCACACCCACTCGCAGCATCTGAAGGGAAGCCATGCTCTTCCATCCTCCTATGACTTCAACTCACACTCTTCTCTGACTGCATACATTTTCCCCTCTTCTTTACTTGGTGAACTCCTACACATCCTTCAATACCCAGCCCAAATGTTACTTAGTGGAAGACTTTTCTGACCTCCCTCAGGTGGAGCTAATTGTGTCCTTTGCCCTATAACACCTTGGCAGGAAATGCTTGACCTCTGAGGCCCATTAGTATCAGAAAAGGCCAAGTAAAAGCAAATTCAGTTAAAATGGGGCTAAAATTTCATAGCAAATATCAAGGGAAAAAAAGGATTTGATTGAGACTCCACCTTAAAAAATGAACTAAAACGTATGGACATTACTCCATCTTTAGTTAACGAAATTAAAATTGCAAGAGACTACTAATTCTTAGACTAAACAGATGATGAAGCCAGAGCGATTTCTTTTTCCTTTTTTGGCATAATTTCCTGACAAAAATTTGTTTGAAAGTCTGATATGACATCCTTTTCTGCAAGTTTCACACCATAATCATACAGAAAGTCATTTTTGTAAAAATATTATGAGATGCTATCAGTTTCCCAGCAGGCCTTTCTTAGTCTGTTCGCAATGAAATCACTCTCTTGTAAGCACCTGTCCTGTCTTCCTCTCCTCTATATCCTCTTCTTCAGTTGTTTCTTAGTCTAAGAATTGCATCGGCCATGGGCTCACTTGTCAACGTCTCTGGGGGTGCTTTGAGAAGTTCTCCAACATCAGTCACGCCAACTTCAAGAAATTCTGCAACTTTGCTAGGATTATTTTGCAATTTTATTTCACAAACACTCAGACAGACTGACCAACACCCAAGAAAGAGGGTGTTGGGGTGATGGACAGAGCCAGACGCTGTGGTCTCGTTCATTCTACTGGGCCAAGGTCAGTTTCCTGGGTCTGATAATGACTGTGGTTGTGTGAGATGTTGCCACTGGGGGAAGCCAAGTGAAGGACACACCGCATTGCTTGATGCTATTTTTGCAACATCTTTCGAGTCTGTAATCATTTCAAAATAGAAAGTTATAAATATAACAATAACTCATAGTCAAGAGGAGCCCAAGGAAACATGGAGAGTAAATGCATGAGAACTAAACTTATAAATCAAACTTGTAAATGACCAGATGTGTCATTAAAATTTTCTTGTGGTGATCACTTTTGCTTTCCTAGGTGATCTCGAAACTGGGTGAAGAGTGGGGTTTTCACTAAATCTTTCCATGGGATTATAGTTATTTATTTAACTGCCTACCTTCTCCCACTGGCCTGTGAGCTCCTTACAGCCCGGGAATGGATGTTATTCGTCTTTCTGTTTCCCATGCCCATCACAGGGCCTGGCACAGATTAAGCCTCTAATACAAACTTAATGAGTGAATGAATGAAAATGTGAACAAAGAAACCAGGAGATTGGGTCTCTAACTCGGTCCTGGCATAGCTGAGCCCTGGGGAAGATGGTGCCAGTGACGTTTCCTCTAGACGTGGTTTGGTTTGAGTTTTGGAGGTGACAACAGTTGACGCGAAACCTGCCCAAAGGGTTTACTTTGCTTGCTCTTAGCGGATGCAGGCAGATGCTATGGAATTGCCCACACACCCCTCCTGGCCCCCTAACCCGTGAGCTGGGCTTGGGGAATGTCAGGGGTGGTATATTTGGGAAAACCCAGTTTGGGATGAAGCCACCTCCATTGCCCCCTGGAAGATGCCCTGTGGGTAAAGATGACTTCTTCCCCACACAGCCCAGCCTCAGGTGCAAGGAGGGGGTTTGGAGTTGACCTGGTCCCCCTGGGAGCCAACTACTCCATCTTCAAAGTGGGGGTGTGGATTCCTGCCCTGTCCTTGCCTGTCATCTCCCTAAAACTGATAAGAAATTAATCCTGTGATCCACACTGGGTCCCTCTCCCTAGAGGCAATCTCAGGAGATTTTCCAAATCACACCACATGTACTGTTGTGCGACTTGATTGTCGCATTTCCCATTTAATGTATTTTGGACATCTTTCTGTGTCCATGCGCGCAAATCTCCTTTGTTCTTTTTAAATAGCTCTGTAATATTGCACAGAATGGACATATCACTGTTTACCTAACCAGTTCCTCTCAAGGATGGGCACTGATGCTGATTTGGTTTTGTTACAGACAACGCTGCGATGGTCAGACACCTCTAAATGCCTAGATGTAGCTGGCTAGTACTTAATTTGCGCTCCCAAAAGGTGGCACCTGTTTGCACATTCCCAGCTACGGTGTACGACCACGAAGCCGAGTCTTTTGAAAGAAAAAAGAAATCGCGTCACTCGTGATGATGGCGCTTATCGCGCGAGAGAAGAACGAACGTCCTTCTACAAGGAGATTGATCTGAGCTACTTTGTTCTCCTTTCGGTATCCTAACAACCTCATGGAGACAATGGAACTGACGACCGGTGTTGCTAGTTTAATCATTTATTTGTTTTACAAACGTTTAGTGCCAAGCCCGTGTGGCGTGCCAAGCGGGCGGTGGGGAGGGGCAGGGGGCCAATGATGCCCAGGAGGAGAGGGCAGGCCTCTGAGGCGCTTCGCTCAGCTGCACAGCTCCCTCCAGCCGCTTCCCAGCTCCCTTTATTCATTGTTTCTATTTTTCCAACTTTACAAGATGTAACTGACATATAACATTGTGTAAGTTTAAGGTGTACAATGTGTTGATTTGATACACTTATATAGCGCGACGTGACATCTACCACAGGGTTAGCTAACACCTCCACTGTGTCACATTGTTCCCATTTCTATTTGTGGTGAGAATATTCAAGATTTACTCTCTTAGCAACTTTCAAGTATATAGTCCAGTATGGTCATCTCTGTTCATGATTCTGTGCAATAGATCCCACAACATACCCGTCTTTTAACTGGAAGTTTATACCCTTTGGCCAACATCTCCCCATTTTCCCCACCCCTCAGCCTCTAGTAACCATCACTTACTCTCTGCTTCTACGAGTTTGGTTTCTCTAGATTCCACATATAGATAAGGTCATACAATATTTGTTTTTCTCTGTCTGACTCGTCTCACTTAACATGATGTCCTCAAGCACCTTCCACGTTGCGGCAAATTGCGGGATTTCATTCTTTCTCATGGCTGAAAAACATTCCATTGTATATATTTACCACATCTCCCTCCGTTCACCTGTTGACGGACGCTTAGCTTGTTTCCACGTCTTGGCTATTGTGACTAATGCTGCAATAAACATGGGAGTGAAGATATCTCTTTGCGACCCTGTTTTTATTTCCTTTGGATGTATACCCAGAAGAGAGACTCCTGGATCATATGGTAGTTCCATTTTTAATTTTTTGAGGAACCTCCGTACTCTTCTCCATGGCAGCTGCACCAATTTCCATTAGCACCGAGAGCGCACAAGGGTTCCCTTCTCTCCACACTCTCGTCAACACTTGTAATCTCTTGTGTTTTTTGTGATAGCTGTTCTAACGGGTGGGGGGAGATCTCTCTCAGCTCCTTTTAAAGCCAAACTCCTTGAAAGCGTTATCTATACTCCTCTGTCCCGGATTCTTCTCCTCCCGTCCTCTCTTAAACATCCTCCAATCAGGCTTTCACTCCTACCATCCACCGAAATTGCTGCTGTCAAGGTCACTGAGCCTCCACGCTGTTAAAAACTATGATCACATCCAATTTGAGCAGCCAGCAGTGTTTGACACAGTCCATCCCTCTCTCTTTGAAACTCTTTCCCCGCTTGGAGTTGCTTCTCCTCCTATAACTTCTCTTCGTCGCCCTCACCTCTCAAAGTTAGAGCGCCCTCAGGCTCTATCCTCAGACCTCTTCCCTAGCCGGGATTACTTCCTGGGTGATCACATTCAGTCCCATGGCAGTAAATACCATCCATATGCTCTTTATTACAATGTTGGCATCCCCATCCCAGACCCCCGCCATGGACTCTAGACCTGCCTGAGCAACAGTCTAGGCGTCCTCTCCATCTGGATGTCCCACAGCCATCTCGAACGCAGCACACCCACACGTGAACAGATGCTCAATATCATTAGTCATCAGGAAGATGCAAACCAAAACCACTTCATACTCACTAGGATAGCTATAATCAAAAAGGTGAAGAAGAGTAAATGTTGGCGAGGATGCAGAGACACTGGAACCCTCATGCATTGCTGGTGGGAATGCAAAATGGTGCAGCCACTTGGGAAAACAGATTGGCAACTCTTCAAACCGTTCCACAGAGTTATCGTGTGACACAGCAATTCCACTCTTAGGTGTATGCCCGAGAGAAGTGAAATATGTCTGCACAAACATTTGCACACGAATATTCATAGTAGCGTTATTCAGAAGTAGCAACAACCCAAATGTCCATCAATGATGAGTGGGTAAACAAAACGTGATATATCCACACAATGGAATATTATTCATCCCTAAATCATTATTTATTCCTTCATAAAATATGATATTATTCATAAAGAGGAATGAAGGACAGATTCATGCTACAACTTGGATGAACCTTGAAAACATGATTTTAAGTGAAAGACGCTAGTCACAAAGGGCCACATAGTGGATGATTCCATTTATCAGAAATGTCCGGAAAATGAAAATCCATAGAGACAGAAAGGAGATTAATGGTTGCTAGCGGCTGGGAGGAGGGGGAATGGGGAGCGACTGCTAATGGGATTTCTTTTGGGGTATCAAATTTGATAGTGATGATGGTTGCACGACTTTGTGAATATACTAAAAACCACTGCAAAATATGCTTCAAAAGGGTGAATTTTATGGTTCCATGAATCTATGTCAAAAGAAAGAAGTTAAAAAAAAATGTGAGAAACTCACAATTTCCTCCTTCAAACCTACTCAGTCATCGCCCTCTTCATCTCTGTTGGTGATGGTCCCATCCTTCTGGTTCCTCACACCCTCCACCCAAACCGTCAACGAAACCTGTTGGCTTTACCTTCGAAATAGACCCCAAATCTGAACACTTCTTACCACTTTCACTGCCACCGTCTGAGTCTGAGCCACCAGCTTGTGTCACCTACTTTTTCCCGTAGTCACTGCAATGCATTCTTGATCCAGCCGCTAGATGCTCTTCCACAGGAGTTGGCTGCTCCTCTGCCTGCTCACAGCAACGACGGCTCCCATCTTGCTCACAAGAAAAGCCCAACTCCTCTTTGCACCTGTAAGACCCTACATTCCCACCACCCACTCCCACTCTGACCTCACCTCCCCCCAGCCTCCCCCTGCCCACTCTGTTCCAGCACTGTTGACCTCCCTGCTCTTCTCCAAGTATAGCACCCTTGATCCACCTCAGGGCCTTTGCACTTGCTGTTCTCTCTGCTGGAACGTTCCTCGTCTCAGTTATCCACATGGCTCCCTCCTTCCCTACCCTCCCTCTCTGCTTTATTTTTCTCCGTAGCCTATGTCTGCCATCTGAATGTGAGCTACACAGAGACAGGGGTATTTTCTGTCTTGTCTGCTGTTGAATCCCCAGGGCCTGGCCCCTGCTAGGAGCTCAGTCAATGCTTGTCGAACACAGGAATGAATGAACTGTACGCAGGTCGTGCTCAGGAGCGTCCGCAAGAGGATGGGGACCAGGAAGCCGCAAGTATGGACTATGTTTCAGGGCTTCCAAGAGTTTGACACCTATTTTCTCATATATTCCTCACAACCCTGTGAGATAGGCAGCTATTCAATCTGTTTTCAGAAAAGGAAACTGAAGTTTAGAGCAAAACACTTGGCAGAGTACCCGGCTCAGAGCAAGCCTCAACTAATATTAACACTGCGGTGGTTGTTTCCACGATTTCCTCCCACTAATCACCTCGATTCATCTCAGCTCCTCGCCAGTACCCTCCAGTCATAGCCAACCTCGCTCCCCCCACGCACAGAGCTTCTAGACTCCCCTCCCTGCCTTTGCCCCCATCCATCCACCCAGCTGGAATTCCTCCTCTTCCAGCCCTCTCTCTCTCTCTACTGTCAGTGACCCTCATCCACGCAAGACCTGACTTCACATCCGCTTCCTCCAGGAAGGCTTCTGGGATTAACCCGCCCACTGCTCGCCACTTCCATATTCCCCTCACCTCTGCTCCTCCCCCGCTTTCCATCACTGACAACATTGTAGTTCTGCTGGAAGCTTGACCTCTGCCAAGCATTTTCACAGAGCAAACAGCACACACCAGGGAGCCTGGTAAATCTCGCCCAAGCTGTGTGACCTTAGGCAAGTTAATGGACTTGTCTGAGCTTCGTCTGTGAAATGGAAGTAGAAATAAGTCTCTTAGGGTTGCTGTGGGGCTAAAATGAGACAGGTAAATGAAACCCCCGAGCCCAGCACAGAGGAAAGGTCCAATGCAGATTATTATTTATTATTATTATCTCCAAATGACCATGCGAGATGGATGATTGATCTCCCTTTTACAGAAGAGGAGCCCAAGGAGAACGAGGACGGAGTGATTGGTGTAGCTCACAGAAGCCAGCTGGACCTCGAACCCAGATTCTGCCTTTCCGCTCTACTTCATCTATCTTACGGATTCGTTTCTGCTATTTCACTTTACACTCACTGGCGTCCGTCTCATGCATGAGTTCTGAATCATTCTCAGGTTTCAGGTTCCACCCAACAGTGATGACAATGCCCTGAGGTTCGTAGGCCTTCGTATCTCTTGAAAGCACACTCATCTACACTTTCACGCTCCAACTGGCCGGCGACCCTACGGGACAGGGAAGGTACATCCTCATTTCGCAGCCAGGAGAACTGAGGCTCAGAGAGGCAAAGCCACTTGCCCACAATCTCACAGCAAAAAAGTGGAAAAACCATCGTTAGAACTAACCCAGCATTCGCCCTTTGCCAACTCACATGCCTTCTCTTTCCCCATCTCCCCTCCCATCAGAAGGTGCATCCAGCAGGCACTCCATTGGTGCTTATTTGAAGCTGCCACCTCCAGAGAGGGTGATAATAAACACATGTGATGACCAGCTACAGAGACACTGAGGAAGACCCCCGAAGGGCGACTGGGTGAGCTGCTGCTGTAGGCTCGTCAGCCCTGGAAATTCTCTTGTCCCCAAATCAGGCTCAGCCCGCGCTCCTCTGTGAGTCATTTGGTGGTGGAGGGCGGGGGGCTGTAATTCTAAGTATCCAACATACTTTGGGAGAAAGTATGTCAAAACAAGTTTTGTTTGTTATTCTTTCATGGAACTTCCTCCCGAGAGAGAAACCACACGTGTGAGTTCCCCTTTCTGAATAAATGCGTTCATCTGCTTCTCCAAATTTGCACTGTGCAGGGGACAAAGATTCACCCCAATTCCAGCAAAGTCTGGCTCCTCTCGTCTGGGAAGCAGCCTCATTAATTGCCCACGGTTCTTCAATCAATGAACATGCAGCATCAGAACCTGCAAGCTGGCGGGGGGCCGAGGTGATCGCCCCTTGGATTTTCCTAATGTGAAAGGGGATGTTCTCATGGCGAGTGTTGTGGGCTCCTCTCCACAAAATCATGTATTGAAGTTCTAACTTCTAGTCCCTTCGAACGTGACTGTATTTGGAGATGGGATCTTTAAAGAGGGGATTAGGTTAAAATGAGGTCACTGGTGTGGGCTCTGATCCAATGTGACCTGTGCCCTTATAAGAAGAGGAGATTAGGACACAAACATACACAGAGGGAAGACCACGTGAGGACACAGCGGGAAGACAGCCGTCTATGAGCCAGGGAGAGAGGCCTCAGAAGAAATCAATGCTGCCGACACCATGATCTTGGACTTCCAGCTCCAGAATTGTGAGAAAATCAGTTTCTGTTGTTTAAGGCCCCAGGCGGTGGTGCTCTGTTATAGCAGCCATAGCAAACGAACACAGGGGAATGTCTACCCTAGTTGGACACAGTCCCCACCACTCTCTATTGCCTTATGTGTGCCTCCTTTCCTCATTTACCTTGCCTCTGCTCTCTTGACGGTGTTTGAGTTTATGCCTACCGAAAGGCTGCTTTTGTAAAGTAAAAAAAAGTAGCTGCTTTGTTCTCCCCATTTTTTTTATTGTGGTAAAATACACGAAACATAAAATTTATCGTCTTAACCATTTTTAAGGGTACTGTTCAGTAGTATGAAATACATTCATAATATTGTGCTACCATCGCCCTCATCCATCTCCAGAACTCTTTTCACCTTATAAAACTGAAACTCCGTACCCACTAAGCAATAACTGCCCACTTCCCACTTGCCCCTAGTCCCTGGCAACCACCATTCTACTTTCTGTCTCTATCGAGGTGCCTCAGACAAGTAGAATCATACAGTGTGTGTCTTTTGTGACTGCATTATTTCACTTAGCATAACATCCTCAAGGCCCATTCATGTTGCAGCATGTGTCAGAATTGCCTTCCTTTTCGAGGGTGAATAATATTCCACAGCAGGTGTAGATCACATCTTGCTCAGCCATTCATCCCTCGGTGGACGTGGGTTGCTCCCCTGTTTTAGCTGTTGGAATAATGCTGCTGCGAACGTGGGTGTACAAATATCTTTTTGAGAGCCTGCTTTCAGTTCTCTTCAGTGTTTTATCAGAAGTGGAATTGCTGGATCATACGACAATTCTATTTTTAATTTTTTATGGAACTGCCATACTGTTTTCCACAGCAGCTATACCATTTATGTTCCAGCCAAAAACACACAAGGGTTCCAGTTTCTTCACATCCTCAGCAATAGTCATCTTCTCTTGTTTTTTTTCATCCTAACGGGTATAAGGTAATATGGCCTTATAGTCTTGGTTTGCATTTCCTCAATGGTTAGTAATACTGAGCGCCTTTCCACGTGTTATTAGCCATCTGAACATACTTTTTGGAGAAATGACTATTTAAGTTCTCTGCCCATGTTGGATCAGGTTGTTTGGTTTTTGTTGCTGAGTTTTAGGAGCTTTCTATGTAATCTGGATATTGCCCCCTTATCAGATATGATTTGCAAATATTTTCTTCCATTCTGTGGGTTGCCTTTTTACTCTGTTGATAGTGGTTTTTTTCCTGCTTTTTCTCCCCAAATCTCCCCAGTACATAGTTATATATTTTTAGTTGTGTGTCCTTTTAGTTGTGGCATGTGGGTCGCCACCTCAGCATGGCCCAATGAGCAGGATTCAAACCCGTGAAACCCTGGGCCACAGAAGCAGCCGCGCAAACTTCACCGCACGGCCCCGGGGCCAGCCCCGACAGTGTTTTTTGATGCACCATTTCTTTTTGTTTTTGTGAAATCCAATTTGTCTATTTTTTCTTTTGTTGCCTTTGTCTTTGGTGTCACATCCAAGAAATCATTGCCAAGTCCAATGTCATGAAGCTTTTGCTTTATGTTTTCTTCCAAGAGTTTTATGGTTTTAAGTCTTACATTTAGGTCTTTGGTACATTTTGAGTTTTGTTTTTTTTTTTTTTTGAGGAAGATTAGCCCCGAGCTAACTGCCACCATCCTCCTTTTTTTGCTGAGGAAGACTGGCCCTGAGCTAACATCCATTCCCATCTTCCTCTACTTTATATGTGGGATGCCTGCCACAGCATGGTTTGACAAGCAGCGCCACATCCGCACCCGGGATCCAAACCGGTGAACCCCAGGCCGCTGAAGCAGAGCATGCACACTTAACCACTGTGCCACCAGGCCGGACCCTTGAGCCCATTTTCGTACATGGTGTTAGGTAAGGGTCCAACTTCCTTCTTTCGCATGTGGATATTTAGTTTTCCCGGCACCACTTGTTGAAAAGATTGTCCTTTCCCCTCCAAATAGTCTTGGCACTGTTGTCAAAAATCATTTGACCATAAATGTGGGGGTTTATTGCTGGATTCTCTATTCCGTTCCATCTGTCTTTGTGCCGGTGCCACACTTTTGATGACTGTAGCTTTGTCGTAAGTTTGAAATCAGGAAGCGTGAGTCCTCCAGCTTTGCTCTTTTTCAAGATTGTTTTGGCTATTTGGGGTCCCTTGAGATTCCATATGAATTTTAGCATGGATTTTTCTATTCCTGCAAAAAAGACCATCGGGATTTTGATAAGGATTGCCTTGAATCTGTAGATTGCTTGGGGTAATTTTTTTTTTAAGATTTTTTAAAGTTTTTCCTTTTTCTCCCCAAAGCCCCTCGGTACATAGTTGCACATTTTTAGTTGTGGGTCCTTCTAGTTGTGGCATATGGGATGCTGACTCAGCATGGCTTGATAAACGGTGCCATGTCTGTGCCCAGGATCTGAACCAGCGAAACCCTGAGCCACTGAAGCAGAGTGCGTGAACTTAACTACTTGGCCACGGGGCCAGCCCTGCTTTGGGTAATATCGACATCCTAACAATATTCAGCGTCCAGTCCATGAACATGGGATGTGTTTCCATTTATTTGTATCCTCTTTAACTTGTTTCAGCCACGTGTTGTAGTTTTCATTGTACAAGTCTTTCACCTCCTTGGCTAATTCCTAAGTATTTTATTCCTTTTGATGCTATTGTAAATGGAATTATTTTCTTAATTTCCTTTTTGGATTGTTCATGGGTAGTGTATAGAAATGCAACTGATATTTGTGTGTTGACTTTGTATCCTGCTGTTTTGCTAAATTCATTTATTAATTCTAACAATTCTGGGAGGATCTTTAGGGTTTTCTACACATAAGATCATATTATCTGCAAACAGAGATGATCTCACTTCTTCGTTTCCAATTTGGATGACTTTTATTTCTTTTTCTTGGCTGATTGATCTGGTTAGAGCTTCCAGTACTGTGTTAAATAGAAGTGGCAAAAGTGGGCACCTTTGTCTTGTTCCTGATCTTAGAGGAAAAGCTTTCGTTTTTTCACCACTGAGTATAATGTTCACTGTGGGTTTTCCATATATAGTTTTTATTATATTGAGGCAGTTTCCTTCTGTTCCTAGTTTGTTGACTGCTTTTATCATGAAAAGTTGTTGAATTTTGCCGAATGCTTTTTCTGCATCAAATAAGATGATCATGTGATTTTTTCCCCTTCATTCTATTGGCGTTGACCGTCATACATTGGTCAATTTTTGTATGTTGAAGCATCCTCGCAATCCAAGAATAGATCCCACTTGGTCACGGCATATAATCCTTTTAATATGCTGCTAAATTTGGTTTGCTAGTGTTTTTTGAGGATTTTTGCATCAATGTTCACAGGAATGTTGGTCTAGGTTTCTTGAAGTGTCTTTGGCTTTGGTATCAGGACAATGCTGGCTGCAAAGAATGATCTAGAGTGTCCCCCCCCCTTCAATTTTTTGGAAAGGTTTGAGAAGGACTGATATTAGTTCTTCTTTAAATGTTTGGTAGAATTCGCTAATGAAGCCATCAGGTCCAGGACTTTTCTTTGTTGGGAGATTTTTCATTACTACTTGATCTCCTTGCTGGTTATAGGTCTATGTAGATTTTCTATTTTTTCTCTGTTTAGTCTTGGTACGTTTTATGTTTCTAGGAATTTGTCCATTTCATGTGGTTAACCAATTTGCCGGTGTACAATTGTTCAGACCACTCTCTCATAATCCTTTCTATTTCTATAGAATTGGCAATAATATCCCCACTTTCATTTCTGATTTTAGTAATTTGAGTCTCCTTTTTTTTCTTCGTCCATCTGGCTAACGTTTTGCAAGTTTGCTGATCTTTTCAAAGAACCAACTTTTGCCCCCTGGATTTTCTCTATCCTTTCTCTATTCTCATTTTGTTTATCCCTGCCCTAGTTTTTATTATTTCCTTCCTTCTGCTAGCCTTGGGTTTAGTCTATCTTTCTTTTCCTAGTTCCTCAAGTTGTAAAGCAGATCTGAGATGGTTCTGGTTTTTTTAATGTAAAGGTTTATAGCTATAAATTTCCCCCAGTTCTGCTTTCGCTGTATCCCGTAAGTGTTGGTAAGAATTGCTTTTTATCCTCCACCTCCTCTGACCACCAAACCCGCCATCTTCAGGGTGCTTTCTCACCCCGTTCATCGGAGCAAGCTGTTTTAAGAACCATCATTCACTTGCTGCTCTGCATCCTTCAGTTCCAGGAAATTCTCTTGCATTATCTTGTTGGCAATTTCTCCCCTCCTATTTTCTCAGTTCTCTCTTCCTAGAACCCCTTTAGTCAGATATTAGGCATCCTGGATCAATCTTTGCTTTATGGTACCCTTTCTCTCCTATTTTCCGTGTCTTTGTCCTTGTGTTCTGCTTTCTGGGAGGTGAGGGGCAAACCTGGTTGGTGTCCTTTCTCGCCAGCTCTCCGATGTCCCTGCCCCCTCTGCCCGTCAGTCACCATCTGTTACCTCTTACCTTCCAAAATGTGTTGGTTTCTCTTGCCTGCTGCCGTCTCCTCCTCCATTCTCTTTCTCCCTCCCTTCTCTTTTTTTGTCTATTCCTGTATAAGTGATGCTGATAAAGTGATGAAACCTGTTCACAGAGACTATCCCCCTGCCCCCAGAAGGAGAATGGGTCAAGAGGCCCACCTGTCTTATGTACCTGCTCAGGTTTCCTGCCCCAGCCTCTCTCTTGCTCTATATAGAAAGCAGAATAGTGGAAAGAAATAGAGACAGGTAGAGTGTAGTGGGTTGAATTGTGTCCTCCTAAATGATATGCCCAAATCCTGACCCTGGAATGTGTGAGTTTGACCTATTTGGAAGTAGGATTTTTGTAGCTATAATGAAGGTTCTCGAGATGAGCTCAGCCTAGAGTTGGAGTGGGCCCTGAATCCAGTGACTGGTACCCTATAAGAAACATTCAGACCACGGAGACACAGGGGAGATATGAGGATGGCCATATAAGGATGGAAAAGAGATTGAAGCGAAACTGCCACAAGCCAAGGAATGCCAAGTGTTTCCAGCAGACGCTGGAAGCTGAAGAGGTGAGGCAGGAGTCTTCAGAGGGAGCGTGGCCCTGCTGACATCTTGACTTTGGACTTGAAGCTTCCAGAACTGTGAGAGGATAAATTTCTGTTCTCACTCAGCATTTAGTGGGAATTTGTTGTGGCAGCCCTGGAAGCTGATACATAGGGCTAGATTCCAATTCCTGTGACCTTGAGCGATTCATTCCACTTCTCCACACCTCAGTTCCCACCTCCGTGAAATGGAAACAGAGACGAGAATATCTCTCTCCCGGGGCTGTTGGCTTTCGTGGGCCACAGAATTCCCTGGAGGGCTTGTTGAAGCCCAGATTGCTGGTCCCCAACCCCAAACTTTCTGGATGGGGCCTGAGAATCTGCATTTTCGACAAGTTTCTAGGTGCTGCTGATGCTGCTGATCCCAGGAATACACATGGGGAACCGCGGCTATAGAGGATCCGAGAACTGGGCCAAGTAGGAAAAAGTAAACCCCAGAGAAGCTAAGATGAGCTAAGAGAAGGGAGAGAGGGAACAAGCAGGAAAGCCATTGGGTTGTGTGTTGGGAGGGGTGTTAGCAGAGAATTTAGAACAGTAGTTCTCAATCAGGGATGACTTTGCCCCCCGGGGGACACTGGCAATGTCCGGAGACATTTTTGGTTATTAGAACTGGGGGAAGTGATGCTACTGGCAGCCGAGGCCTGGGATGCTGCCAAACATCCCACAGTGCACAGGGCAGCCCCACAACAGAGGATCACCTGGCCCTGAGTGTCAGTGGTGCTGAGGATGAGAAACATTGACTTGGACCAACGGTCCTCACTTCCGGCTGCATATTAGAATCACCTGGGGAGATTTTAAGAGGTCTGATGCTGAGGCTGGAGCTCAGACCACTACATCAGTCTCTCCAGGCTGGGACCCAGGCATCTGGTGATTCCACGAGCAGCCAAGGTGAGGCCCGCCGACTGAGAGAGCTGAGCGCAGCATTTATCCACCCACGGATCACGCAGGGACCTTGTTAGAGCGCAGATTCAAATATAGCGGGTCTGCGATGCGACCTAAGATTCCAGCAAGCTCCCAGCAGGCGCTGATGAGGGCATTAGAGTTCATCTCTAAGAGCTGGGTCACTGGGATCTCCTTAAAGGCTGGAGAGATGTTTCGAAATCCTTTCCCTGCTCTTGAGATGTAAATCTACCGCCCCAGACTGTTTCCTCCAGGCCCAGGACCTGCGGTGTCGTGTCTTTGAAATGCAAACATTCAGGGAGAGAACTCGGTCCCTCTCCTGGTCCCCGTGGGAGGAAAAGGGCCTAACTTGGGGAGCACCTTGTCCCAACGGGCACGGCTGCGTCCTGGCATGAAGAGAGCAGAGGGTTGTTTCTCCTCCAGACAAGTGTCACTGAACAAATCCAGGTGGCCTAGTTGTGGGCAAACCCCTTTCACACCCCTCCGTGCCTCTCCCTGAGCAGGCCCAGCCTTTTTTTTCAGAAAAGTTGAGTGCCATTCTCACCGGGCCCCCTTCAGATCACAGCAGCATTGCTGAACAAAACCTGTCCTCGCCACTTGCTTAAGTAGCGGCTGGCTTTGTTGATCTTTGATGAAAGGAGCCAGAGGAATAACTACCCCGAGCTCAGCCTTGTCCACCTTCCATTCTCCTGTCTGGGCCCCCACTGGCCGATGGAAGCTGGAGGGCCCGGGAGCCTGCCCGCCTACGTGGTCCCTGCAGCCAGGCCCCGTGTGGAGGCAGGAGGGCCCATCTGAAGGCACCTGCTGCTTCCTCGGGGTCTTCTCATTGCCGTCTGACAACATTCATCTCATCACTTCACCCTAACACGGTCCTGACAAGGCCCCCCTTCTGGAGAACATGCTCCCGAGGGCCCCACTCCCACCAGCTGTGTCTCAGCCACGCTGAGACATCCGGCCTCTCCGGGTGACTTCAGATGTCAAACGGCTGAAGATGCACCATCCACGCCTCTCCGGCCGTACACGTTATGGCCTCCAAGTCACTGCGTCTGGCCCAGGCCCAAATTCCAGCCAAGAGAAGTAGCAGGCCAGGCAAAGCCCGGGCTTTCAGTTTCAGGCTGAGTGTGGGAGCTCAGGCCACGCTGGGACCAAGGACTCTAGAACACAGCTCCCAGTTCTGCAACCTCAGGAAAGCCCCTAAAACTCCCAGCGGGCAGTGGAGGGGGAGGTGCAGGGGCTGCAGGAAGGACCCCCCCAGACCCCCCCTCATCTTAGACTCAGGCGCGTGGCTTCCTTCCTGGCGGGTCCCCAGCCTCCCCAGCCTCCCTGTCTCCTCCCTCTGGGCATAGAAACAGAGAAGGAATTCCTGGGACGCAAAGGGCTCAGCTTACTTCTCCATGCGTGTCCAGCTGTGCCCACTGTGACAAATGGACAGAGACGGAGAAACAACCTGGAAGCGTGGCTCGGACCTGGGGGAGGGGAAGCCTGTCCTCTGAGCCCTGAGGGCCGAGGGCCCCTCTGTTGGAAGTGGTCATGGAGTCCTGTTTACGAACAATGAGCCACCACTGACTCACCAACTCTCTGACTCACCGGGTGGGGAGCATTTTAAATCCAGAAAGGAAAACAAAACTTGGCTGCTAGAAGGCAGGACAATGGTTTCCCTTGAGGGGGCATCTGGGAGGACACTGGAGGGCTGGAAACAGGCTGTTTCTTGATCCAAGTGACGCTTACACGGGACTGCTCAGTTTGTGAAAACGCATTAAGTTGTGTGTTTATGATTTGGCCCTTTTCTGTATGTATGTGGTGTTATGCTTCCATTACATTTTTTCTTTTTTCTAATTCCGTAAGCCTTTGGAGAAGAGTCTGGCAGTTCCTCCAAAGGTACGTGGGGAACCACACGACCCAGCTGCCCCACTCCTAGGTGTCTACCCGAGAGAATTGATAAAGGTCTGTCCACACGGAAACTGGGATGTGAATGTTGATAGCAGCATTATTTGCAATCACCAAAAAGGGGAACCACCCAAATGTCCATCAACAGATGGACGGATAGACCGAACGTGGTCTGTCCATACCAGGGAATATTATTCAGCAATGAAAAGGAATGAAGTACTGACACCTGCTACAACATGGATGGACCGTGACAACACGATGCTCAGGAAAAGAAGTCCGTCACAAAGGACCACATACTGTCTGATCCCATGTCTATGGAATGTCCAGAATAGGCAAATCCATAGAGACAGAAAGCGCGTCGTCAGTGGTCGCCTAGGGTGGGGGACAACGAGGGGTTTGTGGAATAATGGCTAAGGGGGCAGCGTATCTTGGTGCCAATGAAAATGTCCTAAAATCGACTGTGGTCACGGTTGGACAACTCTGTTTATACACTAAAAGCCCCTGAATTGCACACTTTGAGTGGATGGACTGTGTCATATAGAATGGGAATTACATCTCAAGGCAGCTGCTATCAACACTCAGTAGGGCATCAGCGTGAGAAGGGACACCAGCCCGTCAGAACGGACACTGGCCGGCCCCTCCATGGGGCTACCCCGGTGCCGACAGGTGACCCAGCCGTCCGGCAAATCCCGGCGACCTGGCGGCTTTTCCAGCGCGGGAATACCGGGAATACGGGATCCCAAACGGAGGCTGGGAATCTTGAACGCAGGAAATGTAGGCAAAATGGGGCGCCCCCCCCCCTTAAAAGGGATGCTGAGATAAAGATGTGAGTGGAAATGGTTTATCTGGGAAGAGATCCCAAGAAGGAAAGGAAGGCAAAACGGGGTGAGTAACCGAGGCTGGGGCCCACCGCTGGGTGAGGGAGCTGGGATGTCCATCCATCGCCCCCTCTCTCCCTGGGACTGGCTGAGCACCTCGGGCCAGGAGTCCGGGAGCCTGCAGTGGGCGCTGGGCGTGTGCTGGATGTGTGCGTGCCTGGGGATGGGTGAGGGCAGCCCCACCTCCGCCTCCTCCGAGAGCTCTCAGCCAGGGTGTGGTGCCCTGCAGGGGACATCGGGCAATGTCTGCAGATGTTTTTTGGTTGTCCCAACTTGGTGGCAGTGTGCTTCTGGCATCTAGTGGGTGAGGCCAGGATGCTGGTAAACCTCCGACAGTGCCCAGGACGGACTCCCACGATGGAGTCACGCACCCCGTGTCAACAGAGCCGCAGCTGAGAAGCCAGGGTTCGGAGGAAGTGAAGAGCAGTTTCCAGCTTGAACAGGCCAAGCCCTGGACACACCCCGAGAAGGCTGATGCTGAACTCACGCCGGTCAGGGAGGACTGTCCCCTCAGCCTGCCGAGGGCTCCCGGTGGCCTGCACCTACAGACGAGCTGGGGCTGCCCCACTTCAATGCTGCTGTAGACGTTTTCTGGGGCTCCCCCAGTGGGCAATGGGGACTGAGGCTGGACCATCGCTGAGGCCTGAAGGCAGCCCTACGGGCCCACGCCCTGGATCTGGAGGCAGTGTGATCAGAGGCGAGTTCAGACTTTGGGCCACACACACCTGGACTCAAGTCCAGCTCTGTCACTTCCCATGGGGACGTTGGTCAAGCAGCTTAACCACTCTGAGTCGTGGGAGCAGCAGCAGAGCTATGAACAGGACCTGTGTTTCGGAGGGTCTGTCTTTGTGCTTTTAGATGGGGACACGTATGGAAACCAAGGCTTTCGTGGTTGGCATCTTAAGACTGAAGCCCCTCTCTCTACCTGGCTGTCCCGAGGACCTCTCACCCTGCCCAGTTTCTACTGCCCTGGAGCCTGGATGACTGCCCGTTTCTTTAAGAAGCATCTCCAAACTTGGGTCACGGAGCCAACATTTTAAGTCAAAGCACCCCAAACACCACCCACAGTGGGTGAATATCCGTCTAGCCATTTTTTCATGATGCGGTGCCTGAGAGAAGATACAGGTGTGGCTGCTGTAACAAAGACCAATGTAGAAATCTATTTCCCTCTCATATAACAGTCCAAATATATGCATCCAGAATAGGCAAGGTGGTTCCATGGCGCAGGAACCCAAGATCCCTCTCTTTCATGGCTTCCCCATCTTCACGCATGACTTCCACCTCATGATCCAAAACGGCTGCTCCAGCTCCTGTCATCACGACTGCATTCCACCAGAGGGAAAGGCACAACCCCAAAGTGGCAAAATTGACTTCTACTAGCTTGGTCATCTCCACACTAACTGCAAGGGAGGGCAAGAAAGTCAGTCTTTAAAAGCTGGTAGGGGCATGAATGAGCTACAGATTCTTTTTCATAATGTATGGCATGGTGACTATAGGTAATAATACTGTATTGGATATTTAGAAGTTGCTAAGAGAGTAGATCTGAAAAGTTCTCATCACAAGAAAAACAACTTTGTAATGGTGGCTGGATGTTAACTAGACATTGTGGTGATCATTTTGCAATGTGTGCAAATACTGAATCATTGTACTGTGACCTGAAACTAACAAGATTTTATATGTGAATTATATATCAATAAAAAAATTCTCTCTCAGTGTAAGAAGATATGGAGGTCAGCTAGTAGTTTCTGCCACATATAACAGAAGAACAGAGAAAAATTTAATTTTATTTGTGTGGTTCAGACCAAGAGGTGTGAAGAAAAGCCCCACAAAACCCAGCAGGGTAACGGGCAAGAGGCTGGAGTGAGGAAGAAACACTTTTGGAAAAGCTGTTGATGTTTTTCTTTTGTCAATCAACAAACATGCATCAGGCGTCTACTTTGTGTCCGACTGGAGAGGTGCTGGGTGTGTGGAGCAGGAGGAAGTGGGAAAAGGCCCAGTTGTTCCCGGTTCATGTGATTATCAATTTCTCGCGTGCCTTGAGTCACTCAGCCTCTGTTAACTGGGCACTTACTGTGTGCCAGGCCCTGGCAGAGCATCCTGGGGAGGAGCGAACCCCGCCTGACCCCAAAAGACTCTCGCAATGAGTCTGCAGTGCCCACAAGCCACATGGGAAAATCCTTCTGTTAGAATCGTGCCTGCCTGGGGCTGAGGGGGGACTGCCGATCCCTCACCAACACCAGCTGCCTGAGCCCTGGACCCTCGCCCCCCACCCCCACGCTGTCCAGCTGCAGCCCTGCCCCCTTTTCTGACATCCAAGGTCTGGAGCAGGCCCCATGGCCTCTTCTCTGGGCATGGGGCTCCCTTCCTCTCAAAATGGCCAGGGCCAGGGTGTGGCTGGCCGGGTGGAACATCATCCCGGTGGCTTGGGGAACACTTAAAGTGACCAGCTCGTCCCCGTTTGCTGGGACGGTCCTGGTTTTCGCACTGCGAGTCCTCCATCCCTGGAACGCCCTTGGGCTGGGCGAACTGGGTTGACTGGTCACCCTCGACCTCTGACCGTAGCTTGGTTCCTGCTCCCGCCCCGAACCGGAGCTTCAACCCTGGCTGCCCGCTGACATCACCTGGAGGAACTTTGAAGGAATGCTGCTGCCTGAGTCCCACTTGGACAAATTCATTCAGAGTCTCAGGGGTGGGGCCTTGTGCAGGTCTCGTGGAAAAGCTTCCAGGGGATTCCAGTGTGCAGCTGGGTTGAGAGCTCCTGGGCCCGGAGGAAGGAGGCCGTGCCACGTTTAGGTGGGGATGGAATCTTGTCCTCTAGAGCAAGGGGGAGCTGAGGAGAAGTGGACAAGGACCGCTGGACCACAGACTCGTTCATTCGTTCATTCATCAACCATGGAAAGAGGGCCTGTCCTGAGGCTGGATCTGGGGTGGGGGGAAGAGGACAGTTCGGACCTCTTTCATTCTAGGAGGGGACACAGACAGTAAGCAAAGAAGCCACCGGGACACTCTGAGAGGCAGACGTTCAGCTGAGGACACGTTGAGTGAATTGGGGTGTGTGGGGTTCGTAGATAGCGTATCTGTTTCCTCGGGCTGCCGGAACAAATGACCACAAACTGGGAGGCTTGAAGCAATGGGAATTTGTTCTCTCATGGTTCTAGAGGCCACAGGTCTGAAACCAAGCTGTCAGCAGAGCTGGTTTCCTCTGGCGGCTCTGGGACGGAACGTGTCCCACGCTTCTGTCCTCACTTCCAGGGCTGCCAGTGATCCTGGGCTTTCCTCGGCTCGTAGATGCCTCACTCTGATCTCTGCCTCCATCATCGCCTGGCCTTCTGCCCTCTCTCTCTTCTCTTCTTATAAGGACGCCAGCCACCAGATTTCGGGCCCCCCTGAGTAATCCAGGATGATTTCATCCGTGGATTCACAGTTACCTCCACAAAGATCCTCTTCCCAAATAAGCTCGCCTCCTCAGGTTCCAGGGGTCAGGATGTAAACGTGTTTTCTGAGGCTACAGCTCAGCAGCCTACAGATAAGGTGGGCAGGGAAGGTCTCTGAGAACATGACTTGGTGTAAATCATTCTGGAAGCTGACTCCGACACAAAGACATGAGAGGTTGGCAGGAAGTGCTGCCGGAGACAGAGCAGCGAGGCAGGGAAGGGGGGGCGCCGAGCCCGGTGAGTGACTCAGAAGACCACCGCTGGGGGCAGCTGGGGACCTCAGGGAGACTGTGTCAAACAGGAGCCTCAGAGCGACCCACTCACCAGGGGGAGGGTGCTGGGGCATTTAGACACCAGCTCCTGAGAGTCACTGTCGGGGGCGGGGGGAGTTCCTGGGGGCTTTACCCCCCTCCCCCGCCCTGGGCTTAGTGGCTTCTGGAGGACAGAGAAGGCCCCCAACAAAGAATGGAGGGTGTTTGCAGGCATGGGAACAGTGAGTGTAGACAGGTCCTTGTGGGCTACCTACTGTGGCTGCTCCAGGAAGTGACATTTGAGCTGCCACCTGAAGGATATGAAAGAGCTGGGCCGTGTGACTGAGCATGCCAGGGCATGCCAGGCCCCGGAGACTACAAGGGTCAACCTGGGCAGGAGCAAGCTCGGGCGCTCCAGGAACAGCAAGGATGGCCGGGTGGCTGCCGTGGATGAGAGAGGCCGAGGCGGCGGGAGGCCAGCGGCAGTCTCCAGGCCTCATCTCGCAGAGCGAGAGCTGGGACTCATCGTACGGACAAAGGGAGGCCTTTGGAGAGTTTGAAGCGGGAGCCCGACAGATCCACTTACTGTCTGACACAGTCTCACCTTGACAGTGGTCCAGAGATTGCAGGGCGGGGCAAGGGCACGGTAGAGAGACTGAGCTGTGAAGCGCCTGGCTCTGTCTCACCCTGCTGTGGGCCTCAGGCCAGTCCCCTCCCCACTCTGGGCCTCAGAGGCCAACAAGCCAGGCCTCCTCTACTTCAGAGGGGTGTTTGGTGACTCTGTTGAGATCCTGTGAGCACAAGTCCTGGAGCACAGTTGGGTGAGGGTGCCCTGGCTGTGATGGGAGCAGAGGGAGGGGTCCTGCCACAGCCCCGCAGGCAGAATTCGCCGGGCCCGGGCCAATCAAGCTCAGGGTGGGGTCTCCGCTGCGTGGCTAGGTTTTTCCAAAAGTGAACTGAGCTAAAATGGTGAATTCTGAATGCTGTGACCCGGAAGTGTGATGACCAAGTGAGTCTAAGACATGAAAATTGAGTCTTCGAGGGGCCTCGGCCACGTCCAGCCGTGGGGTGGCTGGTCATCCCATTCAGGGCTCTGGGAAGCAGGAGCTATGGCTGATCGTTCTCTGTAAGCGGCAACGGGGCGCTAACTCGGCATTCCCACCTGAACGTGAAGAAAGTTGAACTGAATTCTGAGGAAGCTCTCTAGGCAGAAGCTTGGGTTTCCCCAGATAGAGTCCAGGTGTGGTCGCGTGCGGTTAATGCCCCAAATCTCAGTACACCTGGTCCCCACCCGCCTGGCTGCCAGGAGGTCCAGCCTGGTCCATGGTTCTTCTCCTCATATATATCCAAGAGCCCCAAGGGTGGCTACGGGTGTCCAGTACCACTGGACACCCACTTACCAAGGGTTTACCACGTGCCAGGCACTAAGCTAAGCACTTTATATGAGGAAGGGCTGTTATTCCCGTTTTAGAGTTGAAGAGATGGAACCACAGAAACGTTAAGTCACCTTGTGGAAGATGCTGATAGATATCCATCAAAAGCCATCTTCTTCATCCTGTATAATAGCCTTGTAGTCAGTCAAGCACACAACTGGACTACATTTCCCAGCCTCCTTTGCATTTGAGTGTGGTCATGTGACCAAGTCCCCTCCAAGAGCATCTGCCTCTTCTGGGTCCTTTAAGAGAGGGATCTACCTTCTCGTGTTCTCTTTCCTCTTCCACTTTCTGCGTGTGGAAGACAATAAGGTCCTAGTCGAGCCACCCAAGAGGAAGAGCCTGGGCTCTTCCGAGTGGAGAAGAATGCCCTGCCAGCTTGAACACCACCCAGGGCTATTAAGGGAGATAAATTTCTGTTATGTTAAGGCTCAGAAAATGTAAGGTCTATTTGTTGCCGCAGCCTTGCTCATCCCCAACGCTCAGAGTTGTGGCAGAGCCAGGATTTGAACCAGGTTGCAGGCTCCAGGAGTCTCAGCTCTTCCTTGCTGTGGTACACGCCGTGAGGCTGGATTCCACAGGCACTGACACCCCAGCACATCAGGCTTTGGTTCATCTCCCACTCCTGCTGGCCTCGGCCACCCTCAACTGCTGGTGGGTCTAGAGTCAGGGGTTCAGAACAGCCGCCGATGCTGCTGCTGCAGAGGGTGGAGCCAGGGCAAGTCCACTGCGGCTGCCATGCATGGAGCTGGCCAGGGCACAGACATCCCTGGTGGGGCTGCGAGCCAAGCTGGGGCTTCTAGCTCAAACCCTGATGCTTTCGCAGGATGAGGCTGCCATCCACCACCAGGTCACCAGTTGCCTCTTGGGGAAGAGGTCTCCGCACTCTCCTGGACAGCATGGCTGCCTCCCTCTCTGTGTATGTTCCCAGTAGGTGTCCCACGGCAAAGCTCCCTGGGCCCCCGGGCATGCTGCATGTAAGTGCTTAAGTACCAGGATGGCTGGAGTGGGGCCCAGTCTTGGCACTGCTGCCCGTTGTGCCTGGAACCACCGCTCCTCCCTGAACGCAGGCTTTGGTGTGGAGTCAAACTGACCCCTCTAGGATCCTTATTTCCTCCCAGTTATCCTCATTGCCAGCACCCCTGCTCGCATACAGACGATGCATTTCACGAGCTCTCTTTGGACATCCCTGAGCACCCCCAGGGAGGAGCGGCAGAGTCGGGGGTCCTGTTTCCCCCAGGGCTCCTCAGCCCTTCTGTAAATGAGGCTGACAGGTAGGAGGGCTCTGCACACCTCCACCTGCCAACAGTCCCTGAGTGCCAGCAGAGAGGCCAGGGACTCATTTAGGGTCAATCCACGGCAAGGAGGTGGGGGGGCCAGTTCTGCCTTCAGTGCCTTCGATGGAAGGTGGGCAGCAGGTGCCCACATACCCTCCCATCCCTTTCCCACCTTCGTGCCTGCGAGCTCCCCTGAGCCTTCCCTCCCAACAGCGCCACCTGCTCCTCTTTGCTGGAGGACGACCCTCGCACTCTGTCTGTGTGCCCAGAGCCAGAGGGGCCTGGGGATTCCTGCCTGCTGGGGCCACCCTTAACCCATGGTGATGGGTGGGAAAGTACAGACAACCCCACTCCCTCACCTGAGGGGGGACTCTGGGGCGAGCCACAGTCGCCTTCCGATACGGGCGGAATTGTGTCCACCTCCCCAGATTCCTATGTTGACGTCCTAAACCCCAGCACCTCAGAATGTGACCTTTTTTGGAAATAAGGTGGTGGCCGATGTAACCAGTCAAGATGAGGTCATCCTGGCGTTGGTGGGCCTTCAACCAGACATGACTGCTGTCCTCATAAGAAGGGGAAATTTGGCCACAGACACACACACGAGGAGACCGCCACGTGAAGGTTGGAGTGACGCTGTCACAAGCCTAGGAACCACCAGAAACCAGGAGAGAGGCCGGAACAGATCCCTCCCCAGTCCTTTCAAAGGCAACATGGCCCTGCTGACATCTTGATCTTGGACTTCTGGCCTCCAGAACCGTGACATTTTGGTTGTTTAGGCCTCTCGATTTGTGGTCCTCTGCTATGGCAGCCCGGGAAGGTAATACACCTTCTGTGGGACTTGGCCTGATGTCACATGCCTGTGCGGCCTCCCTCCCTCCCAGTGCACCTCCCGCCACTCCGGGAACACTTCCTAACACCTCCCCTTCATGAGAGTCCTCGTTCAGGGCAGAGTCTTCGTCTGGGCAGACCCGCCTAAGACAACAGGTTTTCAGGAGTGATGGCAGACTGACCCAGGGCCAACAGAGAATGTACAGGAGCCAACCGGTCACCCGGTGGAGCGAACCCCATCCAGCGGGGGACAGCCACTGCTCAGCTCCCGCCACAGGGGACGAAGGCTCCACATCCCTGAATTTCCAGTTTCTCCAGAGAAACCAGAAATGTGGGTTTCACAAAAAGATGTGGCAGCTGGTTTTTCAGTATTGGCCGTGAGCTCTCTTAACTCCATTAGTTTGTTCCTTTGTCCTTTCTGACTACTTAGGTCCAACTCAAGCATACGGAGCCCAGCTCTGGCCCTCGCGCCAACGCTTTGCAACCTCGAGTCAAGAGCTTGACGGGGACGGCATCCCCCACTTTGTGTGACCAGAAGAGCTATGAGCAGGGGGTGGGGGACCTCAGATCTACTCGTGGTTCCACCACTTGTTAGCTGTGGGCATCTGCTTCAAAAAAAAAAAAAGCCAAAAAGCCTCTCCGAGCCTCAGTCTCCTCATCTGTAAAATGGGTACCATCTCGTGCAGCGGGCTCACCCCCTGGGGTGGTTGTGAAGGCTGAGCGACATAATTTATTCAGCAAACACCACGTGCAAGCAAAGTCTTGAGCTTGTGGTAAGTAGCAACTCCTTTGTTCCTCCCACCAGCCCCCAGAAGGAGGTCCCCTAACTACCCTCATTTCACACACAGAGAACGAGGGAGGCTGGGGGTCAGGAACTCACCCGAGATCTCTCAGCTGATTATCAGTGGACATGAGCCTCCTCGACTCCAGGCTCTTAGCCATGGCACTTGACTGCCTCTCAAGAGGCATTAACATGCTTTCTAAAAGGCTTTTTCTTTTTTATTGTAAATTGGAGGAGAAGATGGATGTGTGCCCCAGGCCTCTTCTTCGGGAGCTCTCTCTCAGCAGACAGCTGCTGCCCCTGGGAGGAACCAAGCCCAGGTGACATAGTGGCACAGGCTTCCTGAGTCTGTCTGGGCCAGGGCCAGGGTGGGCCAAACAACCCGCCACCCTTTCTCCTCAACAGAGCATTTCCCGTAAGTGGTGGCTCCCTGCCTGCTGGCTCACAGAGCTTGAGCTGGGAGACGCCGGGCTCCTCCCCCACCGGGGCAGGGCAGACCCGGCCAGTGAGGCCAGCGCTGCGGAGCTGGGCCTGCCCTAGGAGGTGACGTATGTATGTTTGTGTGTGTGTGTCTGAGAAAAGCCTGGATTCAGACCAGAGCCCCTGGGTGGGAATCCAGGACTGTACTGTCTGCATCTGCATGATGGGCAGAGGCTCCTTGCCAGCATATTTCCTGGAGTTGCTCATCTCTCTGTTCACTTACTCACCAGACCCTTGTCGAATGCCCACAGTGTGCCTGGCACCGTGCTAGGTAGACAGAAGGGGCACCCGCTCTCATGGAGATAATACCCTAGGGGGGCGTGGGGAGGAGAAAGATTGCTAAACTAATAAGAAAACAAGATAATTAGAAATCATGGAAAGTGCAGGAAAGAGGACAAAACATGTCTAGATCCCAGACCCCAGAGAGGGACTGAGCGACTGGGTGAGACATGAGCTGAGGAACAGGGAAGGCCTTCCAGAGGGAGACCTCATATTTTCAGTCCTAAGAAATCTGGTGGGAAGGGCAGGGGAAACAGCAGGTGCAAAGGCCCTGAGGTAAGAAGGAGATTGGGTGTTTCTGGAAATCTTAGAGTTTGGCCAGTGTTACCAGAGCATGATGAGTGGGGGCAGGGGGGTTAAGGTCCCCACCAAGCAGGGCCCAGTTGGGGCATGGCAGTGGAGGCCACCTTCTCTGGTGGGGGACGACTCAATGGAGCTCCAGCTGCTGAGGGAGAGATCAGCATTATGATCTTCCCAGCACTGGACCAATGGGAGGGACCCGCCAAGCTCCCACTGCTCCAAAAGGAAGCCAGAAGCCTCCTGCTCATCCGAGAGCCACCACTGGCCACTCTCCCAGCTTCCCAGAGAGAAGGCCCAGCCCTGCCGTGGACCTGGCATTTCTGCCCCTTGTCCCCGCCCTTGAGCCACAAGAGGCTTTCTCTGGCCTGTTTGTGGACTCCTGGTGAGACGGCAGTTTGCTTGGCAGGCCAGGTGGGACACATCAGACCCCGGCTGTCCCTTTTGTCCCCTGGTCTGGGATTTCCCCTCGTGGGAGAGTGCCCACCTGGCCTAGCAAAGGTCTCCGCTGCCAGCAAGAGCAGACGGGAGCAGGAGCAAGCTTCCAACCCCAACAGGAAGCATCACAAGATTTCCGAGAAGGAGGCCTCGGCAAGGATGGGCAGAAGGGAGAGGCCACATCGGGGGACAAGGGGTGGCAGCTGTAGGAAGGACGGTCAGCACATGGCTCCTCTGTGCCAGGCGCTTGACACAGATCAGACTGTTCATCCTCACTCCGCCCTACGAGGGAGGGCTCCCATCATTAGGACACAACCAGCGGGAAACAGAGTCACACGGTGGATAAGCAACTCCCAGACCACGCCCGGCTCCAAGCTGCGCAGACTCTCTGTTCTTTATCCTGTGGGAGACAGGCAGCTGGCACAGAGGGTCAGGGGGGCTGTGCGGTCAGACCTGGCCCTGAGCTCTGCCCATCCCCCATCGGGCAGGTGGAAGCGGCAGCCCCAGGCCTGTCACTCCTGGGCCAGCAGCCACTCCTCACCCTCGGCCTGCCATTCCCACGGCGGCACGCCCTCAGATCCCGCTGGCCTCGCAGCTGCCCGCCTGGCACCCCGCAGTGGCACTGCCATCCCCCTAAGCAGGTTGCCAGATCCAGCAAGTAAAAATATGGGGGCCCTGTGAAATCGAAGTTGAGGAGAACGACAATAATTTTTTTAGTTTAAGTATATCCCTTGCAATATTAGGGACATACTTATAGTTAAAAACTATCAGTTGTTTATCTCAAATTCGAATTTACCCAAGTGTCCTGTATTTCGTCTGGTTCCGCTCTGTCTCCAGGCCAGGGTGTGTCCAGGCCCCCGAGGCCCGGGGTTCCCACCCTGGTGTCTGGGCAGCTGCCACTGCCCATCTTGCCCCCTTACACCCGCCTTCTGCAGAAGCTGTGCCCGCTTCACAGGGCTCCTCCCACCTGTCGTGGCCCTTCTCTTTCTCCAGGCTGGCGGCCAGGGCAGGGCGCCCAGGAAGGCAGAGCAGAGGGCTGAAGGAGCTGGGGCCCTCTGGTGGGCTGCCCTTGGGGCCCCGTGCATTTTCTTGAGGGGCTGGTGGCACACAAAGGGGAACCTGGATTTCTACCCAGATGGAGCTTGGTTGTGCCCGTGCCTCCCCATCTGTGAGACACACGGGGTACCCCACTTAGAGAGATACACAAGATGCTTGCCCTCTTTGGGCCAAATTCTAGCTGTAGATGGATAAAAACAAGCGAGTAAAAAAAGAAGTCATCAGAGCTTTTTGAAAAGTGCACTAAATGCCCAAACGAAGCTGCCCGTTCCCATCTGGGGGCCACGAGTTCCTACGGAGCCCTCGGAATGGGGCAAGGCTGCACAGAGACAGGCCGTCAGTGGAAGAGACGCACCGGGGCTGGGGACCTGGGAGGGAAAAAATGTAAACTGTCTTTTTCGTAATTTTTTAATTGCTTCTATGTTAAAATGGCCGTGTTTTGGACACGCTGGGTTAAAGAAAAGTATGATTAAAATCAATGTCCCCTGTTTCTTTTGACTTTTTCAGATGTGGCTACCAGAGAACTTAAAATCACACCTGGGACTTACACCACAATTCTATTTGTAGATAGCGATCGGGTGGGAATTTGAAAGGAGGACATGGGAGTCGCTCTGAACTGAGCCTCAATAAAAGAAATTGTTTATGCACAAATTGAAACAGATACGAAGAGCATAGTACTCCCCATGCGCTCGTCCCGGTTCGAAGTCCTCAGCTCGCACAGCCTGTCTTTCTGCATCGATGTGTCTCCCACGCCCGATTCCGTACCACTTTGACGCCGACCCCATCATCTTCTCATTTCACCTTAAGGTTTTGGCGTGTAGCTCTAAAAACGGACTCTTGGAAAACAGAGCCACGAGCAATGCCGCTCCTAGGTATGGACCCAAGAGAACTGAAGACATGTCCACACGGAAACTTGTGCAGGAACGTGCACAGCAGCATCCTTCCTAACAGCCCGAAAGTAAACACGGCCCAAACGTCACCAAGTGATGAAAAGATCAACTAGATGTGCCACATCCATGCAATGAGCGTTATTCTGCAGTAGACAGGAACAAAGTACCAATCCAGCCTACCACATGGATGGACTTGGAAACACCACACTCAGCGAAAGAAGTCAAATGCAAAAAGCCACATGCTGTGTGATTCCATTCATATGAAATGTCCAGAATAGGCAAATCCATAGAGACAGAAAGTAGATGAGTAGTTGCCAGGGGCTGGGAGGTGGGGGTGGGGTGGGGGGGTGGGGGTGGGGGGGGGTGGGGGGTGGGGGTGGGGGGCGGTGACTGCTAATTAGTTCAGAGTTTCTTTTGGGGTGATGAAAATGTTCTGGAATCAGTGGTGATGATTGCACAATGGTGTGAGTAGACTAAAAGCCATTGCACGTTACACTTTAAAAGGGTAAATTTTATGGTGTGAGAATTATATCCCATTTTTTAAAAGCCACAATATCACCAAAATGTCAGAAAAAATTAATAATAATCCTTCATATTAGGGATCTTATCCAACACTCCATCAGGGTTCATTTCCTGATTATCTCATAAATATTTTTATTTCCCACTGTTTTTTTGAGTTGCATCCTGACAAGGTCCACAGGCTGCACGTAATTAACACATGGATAAATGTCTTTAAACCAGAAGGTCCTCTCCCCAGCTCCTTTCTTGGAATCTGTCGGGGGAAGGACCCAGGCCCTTTGCATCTCCCCACGGCCTGTGTTCTGCTGCACCCCTGGCTGGGAGACCCCACATTCTCAGCCTGGCTGGCATCCCGAGCGGGCCACCCACCCCCAGGGGCAGCTGGCTAGATGCAGGTGGCTTGCTGTATCAAGGGCACCACGAGGCTGGGGCTGGGACGGACAGCCAGGGTGCGAGGCAAACGGGAAGGGCTAGGCCTTATCTGCAAACCGTTTGCTGAATGAACAGCGGTGGTTGTCAGAGAGACCAGGAGGTCCCCACAAACAAGACACTCCCCAGGCCCTCTTACCTGCCACGCAGCACGGATGTCACAGGCCCTCCCACTCCTGAAGCCAGAGCTCTGCCCGGCCCTGTGCGGAGGTGGGAGCTGGAAACCTGGGTCTCTGTCCTCAGCCAGGTGGCTTCCACGTCCCCCTTTCATCAGGCAGACGCCAAACTCCCATCCCGGCCCATAAGGCTTTGCCGGGCAGGACGGGCCACCCTCCGTGGGCGGCTCCTGAAGCTCACTCTGCTATTGTACGCTGGCCAGATTCCGCCCATTCTCTGAACACACCCACGTCTTTCCCTCCTCAGGGCCCTTGCACCTGCTGTTCCCGCCGTGTCAATGCTCCCCCGGCACACACAACCATTTTTCACCTGGCGGCCCTTCCTGTCCTCCTCCCTAATGTCCCTCCGGCCCCTGTCACTACACCCTGGCTCTCTCTGTTTTCAGTTCTTGATGGACCCTTCGCATCTCCCCTAACTCTTTTCTCTTTTTTTGCCAGGTTTGGTAATTCTTATTCTCTCTTAACCAGAATCTCAGCTCAGTGACGGTGGGACCCTGTGCCCAGACTCAAGCACAGAGAAGGTGGGTGGGTGGGTGTGTGGGTGAAGGACCCGGGGGGTGTGCTGGGCAGGGGTTCTCTCCCTACCGCACACATGGGGAAACAGAGGCCTGGACAGAGCTGAGCTCCATCTGGGGAAAAATCCAGGGCTGCCCCCTGGGCACCCCCAGCTCCCACGTGGTGGACGGGGACCCCGAGGGCAGCCGAGGGGCGGGCACCCCCTTCCTCCCTCAGCCCTCTGCTCTGCCTTCCTGGGCTCCCTGCCCTGGCCGCCAGCCTGGAGGACGACAAGGGCCATGACAGGTGGGAAGAGCCCTGTGAAGTGGGCACAACTTCTGCAGAAGGCGGGGGTAGGAGGGGCAGACACCAGGGTGGGAGCCCTGGGCCTTGTGGGCCTGGACCCACCCTGGCCTGGAGACACAGCGGAGCCAGATGAAATGCAGGACACCAGGTAAATTTGGATTTGAGATAAACATCTGAGAATTTTTTACTGTAAGTATGTCCCAAATATCGCATGGGACATACTTATACTAACAAAATTATTGTTGTTCTCCTCAACTTCGATTTCACAGGGCCCCCATATTTTTACTTGCTGGATCTGGCAACCTGCTTAGGGGGATGGCAGTGCCACTGCTGGGTGCCAGGCGGGCAGCTGCGAGGCCAGCGGGATCTGAGGGCGTGCCGCCGTGGGAATGGCAGGCCGAGGGTGAGGAGAGGCTCCTGGGCCAGGAGTGACAGGTCTGGGGCTGCCACTTCCACCTGTCCGAGGGAGGATGGGCGCAGGGCCCCGGGCTTCAGCCTTCCGCCACAACAGCTCATGCCTTCTGGTCCAGGGTTCCTGGGGTCCCATCTTGGGGAAGCGCTGTTCCCGGTCGTCAGTCCTGGCTGCCATTTGTCCCACGGACACACAGCATGGGTCCCACAGTAGGTGTTTGGGTAAATGGCCACCTGAGTGCAGCCCCTGTTCCCCCCCTTAAGACAGACGCCCCTCAGCGGAAGGAGTGACTCTAGCACGAGGCTCACGTCCTGTGTGCTGCCCGGCCCATGGGGGTTCCTTGGACCCCAGGCCCCTCTGCTGGTGACCACAAGTCACTGTCACCAGGGCTGCTGTTTCCTGAGCCCCTACTCCGAGGAGGGCGTTTCACAGGTGTTTTCTCTAGTCCTTGCATCACCCCTGTTGGGGGGGAAGGTGTGGACCCATTTTATAGATGTGGAGACTGACGCCAGAGAGGTGAAGTTCCCTGCCCAAGGCCACTCGGTCAGGGAGTGGTGGAGCCACATTCCCCGTCAGGCCTGCCCAACTCCAAGTGTTGGCCTCCTAGGGCCATCCAGAGGCCAGTGGCTGCCTGAGCCTGGAGCCCCTTCCCCCGGGGTGTCCTGGCTCCAGAGATGGAACTTCTTGCAGCTCTGCTCCCCAAGCCCCTCCTGGGCCAAGACCAGCGGACGGTGACTAGTGTCAGGATCCCGGTGGCCATAGTCCGTGGTACCAGCGTGAGGGGAGAATGTCAGGGTTTCCCAGAAGTCTCTGTTCCCAAGAATTCCCCAGGGCCCTGATTCAAAGCAGATTCCCAGGCCTGGCCCTGGAGGTTCAGGAGGCCTGGAGTGCGCCCTGGGCTCTGCCGTTTAACCAGCAACCCCAGGTGAATCCACTCAGCCAGTTTCAAAGCCAGTGATGAGTTCTCCGCAGACCCCTTGGGCTCCTGGCACAACCCCCACATTCCGCAGGCCGACCCCGCAGAAGGCCATCTGGGTGCGTGTTCAGGGAGGCACTTTCTTCTGTGGAGGCGGATGCCAGAGCCCCAAGTCCAGCCCCAGCATCTGCATCCTCAGCCTGTGCCCCCATGTGGACAAGTCAGGAGTGGGAGGGGGCCACCTGTTTGGGGGCGACTTCCACAACCCCAACCTGATGGCTGAGAATGACAGTTTGTCCCCAAATGGGGCTTCCAAGGGGGCTTTCCTACCTCCTCGCCCCCTTGAGGACTCTCTGAGCCCCAACTTAACAGACACCAACAGCTGGTGATTCCCACAGTTGGAGGAAAAACCCCTAAATGTCCTACAACCGCTTCTCACCTCCACCTGCTGTGGCCCAGTGGTGGAGGGGAAGCTTAGGGCACCCCAGTCTCTCAATATGACACTCTGCTGTGCCTGGAGCTGGTTTGGGGCTGGAAGAGCCAACAGGCCTTTCTAGAAAACTGGGCTTTGGTGGTTTAGATCCTTACCGTTCAAAGCGTGGTCCAGAGGCCCAGAGCATCAGCATCACCTGGGAGCTGGTCAGAGATGCAGAGCCCTGACTCCTGAAGATGGCATTCTGTCCCCAGGAGAAAGCACCCTCCCTCCACACATACCTGGCAGGCCCTTTGTGGGGTCAGTTTAGGGAATGGAGGGGGTGCCAGCCCAGGCATCAGACCTCAGGCAGCTCCCCAGCTCTGCATCCTGCCCCTCCTCCTGGGCATCTTGACTCTCAGCACGCTGCCCCTGAGTGGGGGGTCAGGAGAGAGGGCAGAAGGAGGGGTCGGGGGTGACCTTATCTGGGCCAGGAAAGACTTTCAGGTGGCAAGACTTCTCTCCTGGGAGGTCCCTGGGCAGGCCTGGACGTCCAGAAACACTACTGATGCTGTTAATGGTTATTTGGCGCTCAGCACGTGTCCGGTACCCGGATGCGAGTAGAGGTCACTGCGGCAGCAGTAATTCCCAACCTGTGGCTGCAGCACATTCACCTGCTAAAGGCAGATTCCGGGGCGCACTCCAGGCCTCCTGAACCTCCAGGGCCAGGCCTGGGAATGTGCTTTGAATCAGGGCCCTGGGGAATTCTTGGGATCAGAGACTTTGGGGAAACACCGACCTTCCCCAAGCCCCGAATGAGGCTGCCGGACGCTGACATTCATTCACCCACCCGCTCATTCCACCTTTAGGGAACATCCACCTCCTTCACTGACCCACCCGCTCTATTCCGCCCGGGGTCATTCACGGTCCCCAAGTCCGCCTCTCGGCCCGAACCATCTCCTCCCCACCGCCGCTCTGGCTTCGCCCTGAATCCCTCCACTCTGGGCGTCGGCTCTTTGTCTCCCTGGGCCCTGGGACCCTCCCAAGCCCCGCCCCCGCCCTGGCGGTCGAGCCCACCTCCCCAGCCCGCGACTGCGCTCTGGGTCCCGCGCGCCCCGCCCCCACCCGGCGACCTGCGCGGAGGCGGCACCGCTGGGCGCAGGCTCCGACCCCACCGCTCACCACCGGCCGCGCATCCTAGCACCTCGGCGGCGGGAGGCGGAGCCGGAGCCTGGGGCGTGGGCTCCAGGTGGCTCTGGGGAGGATGAAGCAGGTATGGCCGCGGGGACGCTGGGGTGGGAGGATGGTGGTGAGGACGGGAGGAGGCTGCGGGAGCGCTGGGAGGAGCCGGGAGGATTAGGGATGCACGAGTCTGGGGCCTGGGCCTGGGCCGGACCCCAAATGGGCAGGAGAGTGGAGGAGGCCTCCGTCGGCAGCCACAGGGGAGGGGCGCCGCCAGCAGAGAGGGTGGAGGTGGGGATGCGCGGGAGGGCTGGCCCGCCACCAGCCTTTGGTGTCCCCCCCAGGCCCTGGTGGACGATACTGAGGATGTATCCCTGGATTTTGGCAACGAAGAGGAGCTGGCCTTTCGGAAAGCCAAGATCAGGTATGTTGGGACTGGCTTTGGGCAAGCATCGCCCAAAGCTGCAAATTCATTCACTCCCATTCGCTCACCCACTCATCCATCCATCCATCCATTCATTCATTCATTCATAATGTATCGAGCACCGAGTGTGTGCCTGGCATGGGCTAGGGACACACCCTGGACAGATCAGAGGAGGTTCGTGAAGCCTGCAGTCTGCGGGGGGGGAGGGGATTAACATTGCACAGGCCAACAGAGATGTTAACAAGATAATTACAGAGTGTGAGAAGACTTGGGAAGAAAATCAACAGAGTGATGAAAGAGAAAGTAACAGGGGAAGGCTCTTTGCCCTAGTGCAATCAGGGAGGGCCTCTCTGAGGAGGCAACATTTGAGCTGAGACCTGAGTGATGAGAAGCTGCCAGCTGTGGGAGACTCTGGAGGAAAGTTATTCCAAATGGAAGGAACAGCAGGTGCAAAGGCCCTGAGGCGAGGCTGTGTTGGAAGGTCAGAGAAAGGCCACTGTGTCTGGAGGGTGGTGGGAGAGGAGAGAGGGGTCGTCAGGAGGCTGGAGAAGTGGACAAGGGATTGAATTTTTATTCTAATTCTTGTTTCAGCTCCAGCCAGGCAGACATAGTGTCCTGGGTCAAGTCACTTGCCTGCCTGAGACCTTCGGCATCCCAGAAGGCGGCAGGAGTAAGGTGGGAGGTGTGACACTGATGACCCAGGCAGCTGCAACATTTAGAAACCCCTGTGGCTCACTTACTTCTGCCCCATCTCTCTTTCCAGCCCTCAGAGCCAGCGGGCGTGGGGGCCTGGCACCTGGCGCTTAAATTCTGTGATTCGAATCCAGTAAACCGCAGGAAGGAATAGGATGGTATTAGTGTCCCAGGGCCGCTGTAAGAAATGACCATAAACTTGTTGGCTTAAAACAACAGTTTTGGAGGCTAGAAGTCCAAGATCAGGGGCCGGCCCCGTGGCCGAGTTCACGCGTTCCGCTTCGGCAGCCCGGGGTTTTGCTGGTTCAGATCTTGGGCGCGGACATGGCACTGCTCGTTGGGCCATGCTGAGGCGGCGTCCCGCATGCCACAACTGGAAGGACCCACAACTGAAATATACAACTGTGTACTGGGGGGAACTTGAGAGAAAAAGCAGAAAAAAAAAAAGGGAAAAAGAAGAAGAAGAAAAAAGATTGGCAACAGTTATTAACTTAGGTGCCAATCTTTAAAAAAAAATAAAAAAAGAAGTCCAAGATCAGTTTCCCTGGGCTGAAACCAGGGTGCTGGCAGGGCCACACTTTCTCCAGAGGCCCTGGGGGAGAATCTGTTCCCTGCCTTTTCCAGCTTCTGGCGGCCGCTGGCTTGGGGCCCCTCCCTCCATCTTCAAGCCAGCAGGGTAGCATCTTCCCATCTCTCTCTGCTCCGTTCCCACATTGCTTTTCCCTCTGTGTCCTGTCTCCCTCTGCCTCCTCTTATATGGTGACTTGTGACTGCATGTAGGGCCCGCTGGATAATCCCCCCATCTGGAGATCCTTGACTTAATCCCGTCTGCCAAGTCCCTTTTGCCGTAGAAGGGAGCGTCCACAAGGTCCAGGGATTAAGACCTGGATGTTTTGGGGGGCCATTATTCAGCCCACCATAATGATCAGTGGTTATCTTTAAGGAAAGACACTGTAAGGGAATTGGAATCCTGGGGAAAGAATCTTACAGAACATCAAAACTCCTTATACGTTCAGTCTTTATTGAGCACCTCCTGTATGCCCAACTCTGGGCTGGTGTCTGGGGATGCCTGGTATACAGGATACAGCCCTGCCTTTATGGAGTCGACCGGTCTAGAGCAGGGATGGCCAACCTCGACACTGTTGACATTTTGGGCCAGATACTTTGCCGTGGGGGCTGTCCTGTGCACTGTAGGATGTTTAGCAGCATCTCTGGCCTCTACTCACCAGTGCCAGTAGCACCCCAACAATAATGTCTGCCGAATGTCCCCTGGGGGACAGACCTTCCCCTGGCTGAAAACTGTTGGTGTGGGGGTGCAGGGCATAGGCATGCCCATGGCTGTTACGACTCAGTGTTTTAAATGCTGTGATAGGCAAAAGCTTGGCACTTGTCCTAGGCAGGGGAGAGGTGACAGCTAAGCTGAAACCCGGACGACAGGCAGGAATTGGCTAAGCAGGGGAGGAGGGGAGGGGCGTCACTGTGGCTCAAGGATCCCCAGGGATCCTGGGTAGTGGTCTGTACAGAGGCTTGGACCAGACCCTGAGAGCTTATAAGTAAAGTTCTAGAGCCGCGCTGTCGCTGGAACTTTCTATGAGGATGAGAGTGTGCTATGTTTGTGCTATCCAATATGGTGGCCACCAGCCCCCTGTGGCTGTTGAGCACCATATAGGACAATGCAGTTGTAGAGTTTTGCCACCACCGAAGGGCTTTCCACGAGGCAGTGGCGTGATCAGAGCTGCAGGATGCAGGAAGGGTTGTAGGGGCAGATGGAAGCAGGGAGCAGAAGCTGGGAGCTTGGACCAGGGCCCTGGCTGGGACGATGGAAGGAAGTGGAGGGGCCCAGAGCAACACAGGAGGCAGAATCAGCTGGCCTTGGTGATGTCAAGATGTGGGGTGGTGACAGGGGCAGTCAAGAGTGATGCCCAGGCTTCTGGCCTAGTGATCCAGGCAAAGGAGCACTTATAGAGTCAAAGATGTTGGGCCCAGGGTGGTCCTCGTTCGGTTGTGGTGGAATGTTCTAATGGCCAGGTTTGGTGGGCAGCTGGGAAGAGAGGCTGGTCTCTCTGGGGATCATCTGGGCTGCGTTCAGAGATCTGGGAGGCGGCAGCTCACGGGCCCATGTGCGTCTGAGGGCCACCAATCCCAGAATCCTCTGGTGTGCCCAATGCAGATTTCTGGGCCCAGCCCTGGCCCTGCATTACCAGATTCACAGGGGATGGGCCTGGTAATGTGAGTTTAAAATAGCATCTCTCATTGATTCTGATGCTCAAGAATATAGAGATGACTCTAAAACCCTAAGAATAAATGAACCCACCCAGATAGCAGGGTGGAAAGGGGTTCTTAACTGAGGCCCATGGATGGGCTTCAAGGGGTCCTGGAACCCTCTAGAAATTATTATCTGAGTTTCATATGTATGCTGCTTTAGGAAAAGGGCTCAGATTTTTATTGGATTCGCCAGTGATCCAACAGTGAAGAATCACCAGGAGAGAGTGGGAATGGTTATTTGTAAATTCCGTGTTGAAATGGAGGCCAGGTTGACCCTGAGGGAGGTGATACTGTGGAAGGGGCCCTATAACAGGACTCTGGGATTTCGGGGCCACTTCTTCCCGTACCACTTGCTGGCTTTGTGGTTTTGGGGCAGGTCACCTTGACTTGATGAGCCTCCATTAACCCGTCTGTGAAATGGGGATAATTGTACCAGCCTGACCTCACCACGTGGTCGCTAAACAAATTGTTCAGTCGATAATTTATCCATCGTCTGTGAAGCAGGTGCCCGGCTAAGCCCTGGGGATCAAGGCCTGGTCCCTGCCCTTCCTGGCCTGGTTCCAGGTCAGTGAGGTGCAGTGTTGCAGTGGGGGCTCCTGGGGTGGGGGGCGCCTGGCAGCATCAGCAGAGGATGCGTTACACCTGGGCAGGTAGAGGAAATGTCGGCTGTGCTCTGTGTGTGTGTGTGTTTTCCCCAGTGGACCACTTTTTTTTTTTTTTTCACTTTTTTGTATTGTGAAAACAAACCCCACAACATAAAATTTACCATCTTAACGATTTTTAAGTGTATAGTTCAGTTGTGTTAAGTATATTCACGTTGTTGTGAAAACGATCTCCAGAATTTTTCCATCTTGCAAATCTGAAACTCTGTACCCATTGAATAGCAACTCCCCGTTTCCTCTCCCCCCAACCTCTGGTATCCATCGTTCTTCTTTCTGTCTCTATGAATTTGACAACTTTAGATACCTCATGTAAGCGGAATCATATAGTGTTTATCTTGTTGTGACTGGCTTATTTTACTTAACATAATGTCCGCAAGGTCCATCCATGTTGTAGCAGGCGTCAGAATTTCTTTCCTTTTTAAGGCTGAATAATATTCCACTGTGTGTGCATGCCACATCTTGTTCATCCCTTCATCTGTCAATGGACACTTGGGCACCTTCCATGTTTTAGCTGTTATGAATAGTCCTGCAGTGAACATGGATGGGCGGCTCTCTCTTCAGGACCCTGCTTTCAATTCTTCTTGATATATACCCAGCAGTGGAATTGCTGGGTCTATGGTAATTCTTTGTTAAATTTTTTGAGGAACTTCCATGCTATTTTCCATAACAGTTGCACCGTTTTACAATCCTACCAGCAATGCAGAGGGTTCTAATTTCCCTACATCCTCACCAACACTTGTTGGTTTCTGTTTTTTCATCACCCATCCTGACGGATGTGAGGTGGTCCCTCATGGTGGTTTTGACTGACAGGTCCTTAATGATTAGCGATGATCAGCATCTTCTCATGGGCTTGTTGGCCATTTGTACATCTTCTTTGGAGAAATGTCTTTCCAAGTCCTTTGCCCATTTTTTTAATCGGGTTATTGGATTTTTTTGCCACTGACTTGTAGTTCTTTATATATTCTGGATATTAGCCTCTTATGAGATATGTGATTTGCAATATTTTCTCCCGTTCCATAGGTTGCCTTTTCACTCTATTGATTGTGGCCTTTGACGCACAAAAGTTTATTAGTTTGATGTAGTTTTATTCATCTACTTTTGCTTCTATTGCATTGGCTGTTGGTGTCATATTATGTGTGTTCTAAATTGGAATTTAATTCACGTATCATAAATTCACCCTTTTAAAGTATACAATGCAGTGTAGTTTTTAGTATATTCACAAGATGATAGAACCATCATCACTATCTAGTTCCAGGATTTTTGCATTACCCCAAATGGAAACTCTGTGCCCATTAAGCGGTCACTTCCATGTCCCCCCTCCCTCCAGCCGCTGACAACCACTAATCTGCCTTTTGTCTCTATGGATTTGCCTATTCTGGACATTTCATATGAGTGGAATCCTACAACATGAGGTCTTTTATCTGGCTTCTGTCACTTAGCGTCATATTTTCAAGGTTTGTCCATGTCTTGGCATTTCTTCCTTCCTTTTTTTTTGGCTGAATAATATTTCACTGTGTGGATGGAGCACATTTTGCTTATGCATTCATCAGTTGGTGGACATTCGCGTTGTTTCTGCTTTTTGCTTTTTATGAATAATGCTGCTATGGACATCTGTGTACGAGTTTTTCTGTGAACACTTCTCTTGGGCATAAACCGAGAAGTGGCATTGCTAGGCTATGCGGTAACTATTTTAGCCATGCTGTGTTGCACACCGACTTTTAGTGAGTTCTCTGGGCTTCCAGCTGCCTTGGGGAGTAGGAGGAGCCTGGACTCTGGGTCAGGCAGACCCAGGTTTAGACCTTGATTCCCCCATTCCCCACGTAACTAATTGCACTTATGGGTTCCCCTTGGCGGACAACCTCGCAAGACACAGACAGGCCTTTATATAAAACTGTGTTGACTCAGCTTCTAGAAGGATTCAGGGTGATGACACTGCATCTTCGTCTCTTTGGAGACCCACCACCGCCCACACACGCAGCTCCTTTTGCTCTGTCAGCTACACGGGCCATGCTGGGCTGCCAGGGGCAAGAGCCAGAATGCCAGGAGTCACCTTGAAGTGTAGAAGCTTCAGCCCCTATTTCCCGCCAACCTCTTCTGTGATTTTGATCACCGACGTCCAAGGCCTGCTTGACAGCTCGGTTCCTCCAACCCAGGCGTGGTTCCACGCTACAAGCTGGCAGCTACAACCCTGCCATGGGAGACCCAGGTCATTCCCAGGCAGGCCTGATGTTAACCCTTTACTCACAGTGACCTTGAACAAGTCAGGGCGTCTTCTGGACCCGCCGTTTTCTCGTGTGTAAGATGGGGGTGATGTTAGCTTCTTCACAGGGTTCTGTAAAGAGAACTGAACGAGGTGATAAATGGATGTAATGAGCCTGTGGGGACCCCGACACCTCCTCTGGGCTTCAAGAATGGATCTGCTATCTGCCTGCAAATGTAACTTGCGTGTCCTGTCCCTGTGGGTAGGGCTGGGTGGAGGCACGTCCTTGGTTGGAACAGGATGTCACCCTGGGGTTGTCCCAGGAGCTGGAGACTGCCTGCCATGGAAAGTTGTATTTATGCTTTCAAGGCACTGTCTCCACAAAGTTCATCGGGACCCAAAGCTCATGGATTCCAATGGATTCCCACCCAAAGCCGGATGATCTCCTCTTGCCCCTGGCAGATTTCTTGCATCTGATTATGGTTTCAATTGTCAGGGCTGGTTTGTTGGTGGGGTTTGGTCAGTGTTTCCTAGCTAGTCCTCATTCAGCCCAGGGGGCATCAAATTGAGAAGGACACTGTCCTCTGGTCCCAGACACCACAGGGAGTTCATGTCAGTGGGGGCCAGGTCCCAAGGCAAAAGTCACGTGGAATCAAAACTACCCCTGTCAATCTGTAACTAGCCCATCAAGTGAAGTAATGCTTTGCCTTTCAAGAAGTCTTCACCGTCAATTTATCTTCCCATGTTGGATGCAAAAGCTGTTCCTCAAAATGAGCCGCAGACGAAATTGTCGGCTGGTTTTTTAGGGGAAGTTATAGCTCGTGAAAAATAATGGTAGCAGACACTTACCTTGCATTTACTACAGGCAGGCACCAGTCTGAGTGTTTACTTATAATAATTCGTCTAATCTGTGTTACCAACCTGTGAAGTAGACACTGTGATCTTTATCAGTTTCGGGATGAAAGAAATTGATGGGAGGAGAGTTGAGTGACTTGCTGAACGTCACACAGCTGTTGAGGTGCAGGGTGAGGACTTGGACCCTCAGAGTCTGGCTCTAGGGTCTGCATCTTATATTACGCTGTGTTTAGGGGACCAGATGCTCGCACAGCGAGACGTGATGAGCTCTGCCAGGGGATTGGTGTTTTCCGGGCTTCCAGCTTGTGCTTACTCTGAGGAGTCACTTTATATTTTCCTTGAGTAAATGACAGTGCAGAACCACCCCCACTATTTAGAACCGGCTTTTTTAACCTTGGCATTGCTGGTATTTTGGGCTGGAGAATTCTTTGTGCTGGGGCTGTCCCGTGCGTTGTAGGATTTTCGCATCAGTAGCACCCCACCCCCAGTTGTGACAACCAAAAGTGACTCCAGACATGGCCAGATGCTTCCCGGGGGCAAATCACCCCCAGTTGAGAGCCCTGATTTAGGTTATTCTCTCTCTCTATCTGTCTGGGATTTGGGTTTGGATAAGCTGAATTTGCATCTGGGGGGACTCAGAGCGTTCCTGACACCTCTGTGTTTGCCATTGACCCAAGGGAAGCTGGTGGGGTGGGGGGCAAGAAAGGAGCGGTGCAGGTTGTGGTGCAGATGGAGGCTCGGTGGCTGCCTGTTACTCTCAGAAATCAACACAGGCACAGGCCTCTTTGCCACACACACACACACAATCACACCCACACATACACACAATCACACACACATATACACAATCACACAATCACACACACACACACATACACAATCACACACACACAATCACACACACACAGTCACACACACACACACAATCACACAATCACACACATACAATCACACACAATCGCACACACACACACGCACACACACACACACAATCACACACACACACACACAATCACACAATCACACACACAATCACACACACACAGTCACACACACACACACAATCGCACACACACACACACGCACACATACATACACACACAATCGTGCACACACACACACACACACACACATATCATGCTCCAACATACAAAGGAGAAGAACTTTGGTTTTTCTTTGTCGTTACTCCAAGAAGTCTGTTCACCTCAGTAAGTGGGCCCAGACCCCCGTCCCCAGTGACTCTGGGGAACAAGTCACGCTGCCCCCTCTTCACTCTAAAATCTATTTAAAAAATATAGAAATATGACCCATGAGCAGGTCACACCGAGAGCTGATTGTTTAATTTTAAGGAAGGTCCACGATTACCAAGGAAAATAACCCACAGAATCAGGGAACTAGAGAAATTTCAGTTCTCTTTGATTAGGGTGCAGAATTACATATTTTGAAATTAACTCCCGGCATCTCCAGCAGCTGGACTTCCTCTTATTCATATTTCTTGTTAACGTGAAATTGATTGCATAAGCCGTGCCAATAATAAAATCACTCGGGAGATTTCTGCTGAACTGTGACCCGCATCATTGGGGAAGGCGTTTGGGGACCAGGAGGGGACGTTGATCAGGCTCCTTGATGTTTGATGTTGGACGGCAGCTTGACTGTGCGGACCTGTGGCCTTTAACTCTCTCATTTGTTTATTTCAGGGTTGATGCTGTTGACATTTGGGGCTGGGCATTCTCTATCGTGCGGCTGTCCCGGGCGCTGTAGGATGTTTAGCAGCATCTCTGGTCTCACCCACTAGATGCCAGTAGCAATCCCCCAGTTGTGACAAGCAAACATGTCTCCAGACATTGCTGGGGGCCCCCAAATGACCTTATTTTTGAGAACCACTGGTTTTTTCTTTTGCTCACTCGCTTATTCATTAAATGAACAAAAATGTTCAGGGACCTTTGTGTACCAAACACGGTTCTGGGGGACACAGAGAAAGCCAGACAGGCCTGGTCCCTGCCCTCGTGAAGGTGACATTTTAATTAGGGAGAAGACAGTGACCATATGAGCGAGTATCTAAACAAAGTAACTTCAGAGAGGGGCAAGTGCCACGAAGGGGAGTGTGAGAAAAAGGGGGCCCAGGGCCAGGGCTCCTTTAGATCAAGGAGGGCTCGGAGGAGGCCTGAGGAGGAGCACTGGGACTGAGACCCGAATGCAGAGGAGGAGCCAGGCATGGGAAGATCTGCAGGAAGAGAGTTCTGGCAGATGAAACAGCAAGTGCAAAGGCCCTGAGGTGGAAGGTATATTCTAGGGATTGTCAGAACCAGGCCAGGCAGTAGAAAGTGAGAGAGTGGGAGGTGGAGGCACAGTTGGAGATTTGGAGGAAAGGATGTGGGAGGCTTCCAAGATTCCCACAGGGAATCTGGAATTTTGTCTGCTTTTGATGGGCAGTCTCTGAAGAGATTTGAGAGGGGAGAGGTCTGATCTGCTTGACACCCGAGAAGGCTGCCTGTGACTGCCGTGTGGCCTGGGGTGCAAGAATGGAAGAGGTGAGATCTGTGAGGAGGCTGGTGAAGGGCCCAGGGTGGAGGATGCCGGTGGCTGGGTTGGCGGAACTCCAGGGACACACTTGGCTCAAATTGACTTTGTCCAGATTCTGCCAGCTGCCGGTCTGGGACTTCTGAGATTCCAGAGAGACGGTTGAAGGCAGAGGGTCCCCGATGCCGGGTGCGGGGTCTGTGTTCCCTGGAGATCTCAACTTCATCAGCATCCCCAGGGACCCCCCAAGGAACGGCCAAAACTTCGGGTTGCCTCTCCCGGAAGATGCTGACTCGGTAGGCGTTGAGACGGGCGTGAAAGGCGCCTGAATGTGATGCTGCTGTAGTCCGAGCGACTTGGCGTATTTTTCCAGGTTGTGTATTTCTGGATAAGTAGGGAATGCTTACGCTGGGTCGTGTGTGTGTGTGTGTGTGTGTGTGTTCACCTTCATTGGGATGGGGATAGGTGTTGATACAAGGCTTAGCCATATATTCTGGCAGGTGATGCAGTGACATTTCCTTATTAAAGACCAACTCAATAAATTCGGCTTGGAATCCAAGGGGAAAGGCCCTGGGACCACCCCTTCCCCAGCCCTAAGGAAATCCTCTGCACGCAGGGGCTCAGCCCTGGGTATCCCATGGCCACTTACTCATTCCTTACTCATTACACGACCAAGGAAGCTTCCAGAATGACTCAGAAACAGCCACAAATGGTGTTAATGGGCCTTCACGTTTTAATGTGCTTCTCTCTCCTGGATGCTAAAATACTTTAGACTAGACAGTGCACAGGGACTGGGAGCCGACTGACTCCCAGCCTCAGACATATTCTGTGAAAATTGCAACAGGTCACGTTAGAAACCTGACTTGCTCAGAGTAGATGAACCACAGAGACAGAAGGGAGGTTGGGGGTTACCAGGGGCTGCAGGGAGGGAAAAATGGGGAGACACTGCCCGATGGGTATGGAGGCTTACTTTGGAATGATGGAAAGGTTTCTAAACAACAGTGGGAAGTGTTAAATGCCACTGAATTGTCCCCTTTAAAACGAGTAATTTTGTATGATGTGAATTTCACCTCCATAAACTCTTCTGTTGTATTATTTTTATTTTTTAGACTTTTAAAGCAGTTTTAGGTTCACAACAAAATTAAGGGGAAGGTACAGAGATTTCCCATAGATCCCCTCACGCTCCCCAGCATCAACACCCCCCACCAAATGAACTGTTGGTTATAATTGGTGAACCTATGTTGACACAGCATAATCACCCAAAGTCCATGGCTTACATCAGGATTCGCTCTTGGTGTTGTGCATGCAAAGGGTTTGGATGTGTACCCACCATTACGGGCTCATACGGAATGGTTTCGCTGCCCCCAGAATCCTCCGTGCTCCACCTGGCCACTCCTTTCCCCCCTAAGTTGCCCCTGGCACCTGATCTTTTTACTGTCCCCATAGTTTTGTCTTTTCCAGAATGTTGTATAGTTGGAAGGAGTGTGTATCATACAGGATGAAGCATTTTCAGACTGGCTTCTTCCATTTAATAATATGCAATTAAATCTTTTTTTAAAAAAATCTGGATCGCTGACTTCTTTTGAGAAGCTGTTAGAGTTGGATGGGTGGGCCGAGTTGAGTTGGGGACCTGCCCCTTCTGGGTGGGCCCATCACCCAACCAGTTGACTTATTTACCAGCCCAGCCCAGCCCAGCCCTGTAAGCACCTGAATTTGCAGCCCCTCATCACCCCCCCTCAAGGACAGTGGGGAGCAAATGTTAGTCCGACAACAGCGTTTCTGCGCTTTCCAGGGTACACGAGGCTTTGAGTTGGAATTGCTCTGTAATGCTGCGGTTTTCTCCCCAAACCTCTTGAAGTCACTGCCAGGTGCTTGACGGGCCTGTTTGCCATAGCCCAGCCTCCCGGGGCGGGGGGGGGGGGGGGGAGGCAGGCTGTGTGTGGCCATCCGAGGCTGCTTACCCTGAGTCCCCGTGTTCCTGCTCCTCCCTCGGCATTTGTAAATGCTTCACTTTCTGCTGCCAAATGTATCCTTTAGATCTTCAAATATTTTTAAAAATTCATCTGTTTTTTAATTGCGATATAATTTACGCAGCATAAAATTCACCCTTTAAAGTATATAACTCAGTGGTATATTCCGAAGGTTGTGCAACCACGATCGTTAGCTCATTCTGGAATGTGTTCATCGCCCCCCCAAAGAAACTCTGTGTCGTTTAGATCTCCGTTCTCATCACTGCTAAGCAGCAGCCCCCACTGAGCTCGGTGCCCCTCCTTGCAGCCCCACAGCCCCCGTGTCCACCCCATGTCTGATGGCCAGCTGTTGGGTCCACCTCTTGGGTTTGTTAAAATGTCAGTAAATAGCCAAGAGCCTCCTGGATGCCCTGCCCCAGGACCAGCTCTGAATTAGCGCCTGGAACAGCAGCAGGGGCAGCTGGCCGGACCCTGCGCCATTGTCCATTCTGCTTGGACAGAGGCCCTGCTGTGTCACTTGTTGAATATTTTGATGGTGACCCTGCCTCTCCCACTTATGGCCTGTGGGATCTGGGTTGAAACTGCCCGTTAGCTTCTTTGCCTCCCCCCCTGCCCTGGAGACTGGTGATGTCCGCGAAGGCAGGACCCTGTCCATTTTGTTCCCTGCATTCTCCCAGATCTAGCATGGCGCCTGGTAAATTGTAGGTGCTCAACAAATGTAGGGTCGTGGCTTTAAGCCCAGTTTATCAAACTCCCTTCTTTCCTAAACAATCTTGAAAATCAGTTTAAACCACCGATATGTTGATTGCAAATTCAGTTCCATGTCCTGGTTCAGTTTCAACTACGATTTCGATTTTAGCATTGGTCCTTGTTCTGAGTACCAGATTACCCTGCAGACAGTAAATGCACATCCACAGCGGTTACAAGACCTGCTGCTTTCAGTGCGATGGGGCGTGTCAGTGGTTGATGAAACCCCACATGAAAGAATCGTAAAATACAGCAACAAAATACGTTAGGTTGGAAAATAATATTTTGAATGAATGCCCTTAAAAGGACTTAAAATAACTTTTTACTGTGAAATAATTTCAAATGTACAGGAAAGTAGCGAGAATAGTACAAGGAGCCGATACATAGCTTTTACGTTGACTCAGCAATTGTTAGCACTGCCGTGTGTGTGTGTGTGTTTTCTGAAGTGTTCGAGAGTAAGTTGCACACATCGTGCTCCCTTGCCCTCTAAGAACAGGTTATTCTCTTATATAAGCAGAGTGCAATGACTAAAACTAAAAACCTTATGTAATCTACAGTCCATATTCCAGTGTCCTTTATAGCAACTTTTTTTTACCCGTTCAAGATCTGATCCAGGATCGCCCATCACATTTAGTCATCCTGGAGCAATTCTCAGCCTTTCTTGATCTTTCATGACATGGACAGTTTTGAAGAATAAAGGCCGGCAATTTTGAGGAACGTACCTGAACTTGGGTCTGTCTGGTGTTACGCATGATTTGATCCAGGTTATGGTTTTTGGCAGAAATACTGCAGAAATGCTGTGTTCTAAAAGGACATTTTTTTCCAAGCCCTGCCACTACTAAAGGTGGCCCAGAAGTGGCACTTTTTTGCCCTCCACTACCCCTTCCCTGTACCCCAGCCCCCAGATTTTGGTGTTTGATTCCCCTCGCCATTCACAGAACCCAGGGCTCCTTACAGAGAAGTGGGTTGCAAATCTTGAGGCAGAAACCAGTCCGACTAGACCTGGAACATCCTTTTGTTGCCAGAAGGCACAAATAGTTTTAACAATGTCACAGGCTGTTCTTAAAGAAGAAAGAAACTAGTTTAATGGGGATCCTACAGGCCAGCCTGTGGTAGTGATGCAGTATTTGCTGAATGAATTATATGATTTCACTCAGTTCTCCCATTAAATAAACCGTAAGTTAGCCTCTTTGTTTCTAAGATGCTATCATTTTAAAGCACAGTGGCTCAGTTCTGGCTCTTGGGGGTGGTAAATAAATACCGTATTAATATTTGCCAGCATGCATGGGTGCATCCTGATTCTAGACACATTAAAATGGTCAAAAATAAAAATGTGAGTAAAGACAGGATTCTCCCCATTTTGCAGATGAGGAAACGGAAGCTCCTAAGAGCCAGGTTACAACCCAAGCTCACACAAGACTTAACATGGGGTGCCTTCAAGTCCTGCCCACTTTCTAGCAGAATCCAGTGGCTCTTTAGAAATGAGAGCACGTGAGTGGGTGAATTCTACTTTCTCCTTCCAGTGCCAAAAAAAAAAAGCACCCGCTCTGAGTGAGGGTGGAAACAAACAGGAATACGGTTCCCGACCGCCTTCCTGCTGGCTCATTTCCGCTCCAGGCTTCTGGAAAGTCAATCCTTGGCCTCTGTGCTTTTTTCTCTCCCTAAGTTAGTACCCCTGAGTCTCCTGTTTAAAAGACGCGAGTGTCATTACAGCTGCCCTCATGTGCTCCCCCACCCCCAGCTGCCTTCAGGTAAGACTGGGGGCCTTCATTTTACCACCTGGGTTCTTAGAGGAACCTGATCTTCTTGTCCTTCCTGCCCTTTGAAACGACCTCACAAAACATAAAGTGGATTAGACAGTTAAAACTCTTCAACCTTAGAGGCTGTATTAGTTAGCTATTGCTGCATAACAAATTACCCCCAAACTTAGTGCCTTCAGACAACCAACATTTATTGTCTCCTGCTGTCGCTGAAGGTCAGGAATCTGGGAGCACCTGAGCTGGGTGGTTCTGGCTCAGGGTCCCGTGAGGTTACAGACATATGAAGGCTCGACTGGGATGGGAGGAGCCTCATCCAAGATGGCTCCCTCACGTGGCTGTTGGCAGGAGGCCTCAGTTCCTTCCTGTGTGGGCCTCTCCATAGGGCTGCTCCCAACATGGCAGCTGGCTTCCCCCAGGGATGGTGAGGGAGAGAGCAAGAGTGAGTGAGCAAGACGGAACCCACAGAGTCTCTTATAACCTAGTCTCAGAAGTGTCATACAGTCACTTCTGATGTATTCTGTCAGTCACGCAGACCGGCCCTGGTGGTTCACTGTGGGACTACACAAGACTGTGAATACCAGGAGGTTGGGATCACTGGGGGCCATCTCAGAGGCTGGCTTCTCACAGATCCCAGCCCAAAGGAACAAATGCACATGTGTCTACTGAGTGTCCACTGTGCTCTAAGCCCAGAGTAGGTAGAGGTGATTATCCCCATCTCTCAGGTGAGGAAGCTGGACCAGAAAGGTTGAGTCCCTTGTTTAAAGGCACACAGTAAATGGCAGAGGTGGAATTTGAAAGGCAGTAGTCTGCTTCTGTGGCTACTTGAAAAAAAGTTATTATAGAGTTCCGAACATATGCCCAAGAGAATAATAGAGTGAATCCCATGTACCCCTCGCTCAGCTTCAGCAAGTATCAACTCCTGACCAGTCTTCTTTCTTTTAGACCCTTCCTCTTCATCCTCCCCTGATTATTTTGAAGCAAACCCCAGACATCATATCACATCACTTCAAACATAAATATTTTGATATGTTCTCTCTAAAAGACAAGGGGGCCAGCCTGGTGGCGTCGTGGTTAAGTTTGTGCGCTCTGCTTTGGCGGCCTGGGGTTTGCAGGTTCGGATCCTGGGCGTGGACCTCACGCCACTGGCCAAGCCACGCTGTGGCAGCATCCCACATAAAATAGAGGAAGATGAGCACAGATGTTCGCTCAGCGACAATCTTCCTTGAGCAAAAAGAGGAAGATTGGCAACAGGCTCAGGGCCGATCTTCCTCACCAAAAAAAAAAATAAATAAAATAAAAGACAAGAATTCATTTTTAAAAAACAAAGCCCCAATAGCATTTTCTCACTTTAAAATAATTAGCAGTTCCCAAATATCACCGAATATCCAGCCAATGTCCAAATGTCCTTGATTGTCTCATAATTTTATTTATTTATTATTTGTTTGAACCACAATTGAATAACTTCCACATATTGCAATCAGTTGCTGTATTTCTTCAATATCCCCTTTGATCTATAAGTATTCGCTTCTTGCTCGTTCCCCCCCCCCCCCCCGTAATTGATTTGTTGTTCTGTAGAGCTGCTCACAGGGTCAGTTTTGCTGATTGCATGCCTGTAGTGTGCTTTAGTATTTTCCTTTGTCCCCTATATTTCTTGTAAATTACTTAGCATTCAAGCCTTGATGAGATTCAGGTGTGGGGTTTTTTTTTGGTGCTGGCAGGGGGTTTGTTCTTCCATCAGGGGCTCCTGATGCCTGGTTGTCCTCAGCTGCTTCTCTTGAATTATGTAGGGATTGTGGCATGGTGACATTCCTGTTGTATCATTCGATCTTCATTTGTGAGCCGAAGTGATCTAGACAGAGATACTCCGCTTCTTCAAGTGTTTAGTCGTTGCAGGATACACTTTATAGAGAAGAGGCATCGTAAATGCTTGATCCTTGCCCTTCACTGTCCCGTTCTCAGATACTGAGTTAATTCCCAGCATCCCCCATAGGCCACCACTGAAGGGTCTAAGTATCACACAACTCATGGACAAAGACGTGTTCTCATGGCTACTCCAATTGTCCCACCTTTGGCCAGTGGGAGCCTCTTCCAGTTGGCTTCTGAGTCTTTTTGACCTGACTCTCGTGGCCTTTGACAGCTTCCTTGCTACCTGGGGGTGTTCCGACGTCCCAGCCTCATCGTGTGCGTTTCTCCATCTGTGCCTGCAATCGCTATTTCTCCGGGAGCCCTGATTCCTTTGGAGAATGGAGTTTAGAGGCCACAGTCTGGGTTCGTCTCCAGCGTCAGCTCTCAGGCTCCGTGGCTAGGAGTGTATCAAGCCTGATTATCATCTCCCAGAGGACATATTTTGGGGAGTCACCAAGCTCGTGTCCCTTTCAGTTGACCTATGGTTCATCAGGGGACAGCTGACAGGTGGGGCAGCTATGAAACTCCGGGCGGAGGATGAGTGAGGACATTGGTGCTGGTGGCCAGTCTGCCACTCAGGGCAGCTGCTAGCCCATAAGATGCTTTCGTGCAGGGGCCGGCCAGGTGGCGCAGCGGTTAAGTTCGCACGTTCCGCTTCTCGGTGGTCTGGGGTTCGCTCGTTCGGATCCCAGGTGCGGACATGGCACCGCTTGGCAGCCATGCTGTGGTAGGCGTCCCACGTATAAAGTAGAGGAAGATGGGCATGGATGTTAGCTCAGAGCCAGGCTTCCTCAGCAAAAAGAGGAGGACTGGCAGTAGTTAGCTGAGGGCTAATCTTCCTCAGAAAAAAAAAAAAAGATGCTTTCGTGCAAACTAGAAAAGCTGACCTTTGCTTGGACAGATGCAGTTCCCTCCAGGGCGTGCAGCTGGAGAGTGGAGTGCAGAGCACCCGAATCCAGCACAGCATCACCTTCCTAACTGCTTCTTTGCTCCGACCCTGGGGCTCTTCACTTCATCTCTCTGAGCATCTGTGTTCTCATCTGCAAAGTGGCTCTCTGTCCCCTTCTTATCTTGCTTCTTTTCTTTGGGCTCATTTGTCCCAAGGCAGATGTTATGAGTTGACTTGTATCCTCTCCCACAAAGATATATTGGAGTCCTAACCTCCAGTGCCTCAAAACGTGGCCTTTCTTGGAACTCGGGTCTTGGCAAGTGTAATTATTAAGATGAGGTCATACTGGAGTGGGGTGGCCTCAATCCAATATGACTTGTGTCCTTATAAGAAGCCGGCCACGTGAAGACGGACATGTGGAGAACACCACGTGACAATGGAGGCAGAGACTGGAGCAACGCAGCTACAAGCCAAGGAACGCCAAGGATGCCAGCTGTCATCAGAAGGGAGGAAAGGGGCCTGGGATAGCTTCTCCCTCCAAAGGAGCCCTGTAGAGACGTGACTTTGGACTTCTGGCCTCCAGACTCTGAGGGATAAGTTTCTGTTGGTTTCAGTCACCTGGTTTGTGGTGCTGTGTCACAGCACACCTGGGAAATTCCCACAGCAGGTGACGGCTTTCCTCTATTTCCAGCAGTATCGGTATCACCCGACTGTGCATTAGTAATACAGACTCTCAGGTCTCACCCAGACGTCCCCAGAATCTTCATTTTAACCACAGACCCGGGTAATTCGTATGTGGTGATTCATACGCGTCCTACAAAAGCTGGTTACTCCGCAGCACAAAGGCACTGTTATTTCTCATAATAGCTGGCATTTGCTGCCCACCAGGCCGTAGCCTAAGCCCTTTACCTGCATTGTTATTCTTGTGTAATCTTCCCAGCGGCCCCATGCCGAGGGTACTGTTATCGGTGCGCACGGCCACACGGGTGTGTCGTGCGCGACTCCAGGGAGCACGATCCACAGGGCCCGTGATTGAGTGGTGCCCCCTGGTGGTGTGCAGCACAGCAGCCCAACTCTCATCATCCCATTTTACAGATGAGGACACACGGAGAGAAGTCACTCGCTCAGGGTCACACAGTTCTTCATGGAGGAGCGGGGATCTGAATCCGGGCATGTGATAATTTGCGTCCGAACTTGGCCCTATGACCCTCTGCTCAGTGCCCCCCACCACCCTCTTTCTAAAGGAGAGTCGGTGAAGCCAGCGTCTCTCCTTTCCCCCCATTTCTTTTCTCTCTCTCTCTCTTTTAAATTGTGGTAAAATACACAAAGTGTAAAGTTGACTGTTTCAACCATTTTAAAATGAACAGTTCAGCGGCATTTAGTACATTCACACTGTCATGCAACCATCATCACTGTCTAGTTCCAGAACATTTTCACCACCCCAAAAGGAAACCCCGGACCCATTAGCAATCACTCCCCATTCCCCCATCCTCCCAGCCCCCAGCAACCTCTAATCTGCTTTCTGTCTCTATAGATTTGCCTATTCTGGACATTTCATATGGATGGAATCCCACAATACGTGGCCTTTTGTGTCTGGCTTCTCTCACTGAGCATCATGTTTTCAAGGTTCCTCCACATCGTAGCAGGCGTCAGAACTTCATTCCTTTTTGTTCATGTATTTTTTTTTATTGTGGTTAAATATGCATAACATAAAATTTACCCTTTTAACCATTTTCAAGTGTAAGTTCGGTGGCATTAAATGCATTCACGTTGCTGTGTAAGCATCACCGCCATCCATCTCCTGAACTTTTTCATCTTCCCGAGCTGCAGCCCTGTGTACACTAAGCAAGAACTCCCCATTCCTCCTCCCACAGCCCCTGGTAACCTCTATTCTGCTTTCTTTGTGAATTTGCCTATTCTAGATACTTGAGTGAGTGGAATCACACGATATCTGTGCTTTTGTGTCTGGCTTCTTTCCCTTAACCGAATGTTTTCGAGGTCCGTCCACGTTGTAGAGTGTGTCCGCGCTTCACTCGTTTCTCTGGCTGGATCATCTCCTGGTGTTGGGTAGGCCACATTGTGTTCATCCACTCCTCCGTTCACAGACATTTGGGCTGTCTCCAGCTTTTGGTGATGCTAAATGTTGCTGCTGTGAGCACGTGTGTACAGGTTTTTCTTTGAAGTCCTGTTTTAGCTCTTTGGGGCTCTCCTTTCCTTGGAAAACTCTGGGTCTTTAGCTAAGAAATCTGGCCCTTGATTCCGGCAGCAGCAGGAGGCAGTGGGCTGTGGCTGTGTGGGAGGGAATCCACCGGGATGCCCCAGGGAGAGCAGCAAGCACCCCCTGGCAGGGCCCAGCCTGGGCTGAGCCCCCAGGGGCCACGGACTTGTCCCTGGGGCTTCACTGTCATTTGGCTGTTGAGCACAGCCAGCCTCTGAAGTTGGGATGTGTCTTTAAAAAGAAAGAACAGAAACAAGAGGGAAAATCGTGGCGAGCAGAGGGAAGTCGGTGCTTTTATTCCCTTGCACATGTGCTGACCTTTGCCTCAAAGCTGTGAGGACTCAGCAGCCAGCATCTGCCCAGACATGCCAACAGTCCCAAAACCTGCCCATCCTGGGCTCAGGTGTCCCGGGAGGAGGAAGGTGTGGTGTCGTTTGAAGCAAGAAACTGGAGTCTGAAGGACGGTGGAGCTGACATTGCTTCTGGAACATTCTAGAGAAGATCAGATTCCACCCAGACAATTCATCCCCTGCCTTAGCCAGGGCCCCCAGGTTCTGAAGGGCTTGTAGGGGTCTCTGCTTTTTCAGAGGTGGGTTCCTTCAGTCCCTTTCTGCTTTGTTCCTGAGACTGAGTAACTCGTATTCGAGCATGTGAATCATCTGGGGTCTTGTGCAAATGAAGATTCGGGCTCAGGGGGGTGGGCTGGGTTGGGGCCACCCATCCTGCATTTCTAACAAGCTCCCAGGGCATGTGGGGTGCTGGTGGCAGGGAGAAGCAGCCAAGGGACGGGTGGACGTCCTCTTAGCTGTTCCCCCTTGCACCGGGGCGGCCCCCTTCCTCCCCCGTCTTCACAGCAGCACGCTGCTGTTAGCAGAAATGACTCTTAAGTGGGCGTCAGTGCCGCAGAAATAAATGGCAGCACCCTGCTCATTTTTAACAATGGGGAAAAACATCTGTCTAGGAGAGGCCATCCAGAAAGAGCATCACTGCTCAGGGCTTTTTCTCACTTTCTCCTGTTCACAAAAATCTTGACCATTAATGAGTCAAATGATATATGAGTGATATTAGCCACAGCCCCCAGAGGCCCCCTCTAATCTCGCATCGGAGGTGTCTTATCTCCCGGAAGCCTCAGACGTCTGGGGTAAATGTTGTTGTCCTGTTTCACAGATGAGTAAACAAAGGCTCTGAGCCCTTTAGTCCTTGTCCCTGGCCGTGGACTCAGCAACAATGGAGCACGAAAGGGGAGCCAGGCCCTCTGGCTTTCACTGTGCCCCCTGTCCAGGTTGGGGCCAGGCTGGGGGCCAGGTGGGCATTTGTACTCCATATAGGGGTGGCCTTTTTTTTTTTTTTTTTTTTTGCAGAGGGACTGGTAAGCCCAGAAGAAAGGACCTGCTTTCTGTGATTTTTCTCATGCATCTCGTGTGTCCAACTGTAATGACCAATTACTCAACTGGGGATTTTTAGGTCTGAATTTTTTTTTTTTTCACCACAGATGGCCCCCAGAATATCAGCCCATGGGCTTGGTTTATTCTGAAAGGTGTCTTGCCTCAGTGCAAATGTGATTTCTCTATATTTCTATTTTTTTAATGCAAATTTACATAAAAGTACAGAGAACAATGAACCTGGTGTTCCCATTGCCCAACTTCAGCTGTGATCAGCACATGGCCTGCCCACGTCATCTTCACCCCCAGCCACCCCCCACCCCCGGGTTATTTTGAAGCAAATTCTAGACATCATCTGAGATGCTTTCTTTTAGTGGCAAAGTAAACCAAGCAGGAAAGATGCTGTCTTTCCTCCGACCTTTGCCACAGGGAAAAGCAGACAGCTTCCCAGAGTGTCAGACAGATGGCTGAGAATTTAAAATAGGATGTTTGAGGAGGAATTCAAGCTGGAGACAGTCATAAAAAACCAGAGTATGGTTTTCAAAGTAATTTAAACAAATAAAGGGCGACTTTTAAGGATACCGTTAGATGACTGCTAAATTTAGGATTGAATCAATTTTTCCCCCAAAATCAACCTCTCTTGGAAGTCTGTGGGAAAGGCGAGATGGGGGCCCATGGGACACTCACTTTCCCCAGTTTTACTGTATTTACTCTGTCCAGGCAGAGCACGCCCCCGGGCTGTGTCCATTTTTTAGAGTGGTTTTAGATTTACAGAAAAATTGCGCAAAAAGTCCAGAGAGTTCCCATAAGCCCCTTCTCACCCCAAAGTTCCCCCTGTTGTTAACATCTTGTGTTAGTGTCGTACGTCTGTTACAGTTGAGGAACCAGTATGTTATTATTAACTCAAGTCCAGCGTTTACATCAGGGTTCTTGCTTGGTGCTGTGCAGTTCTATGGGTTTTGACAAATGTGTGACAAGTGTCCACCATCACAGCATCGTACAGAGTGGATTCACTGCCCTAAAACTCCCCTGTGCTCCGTCGTTTCATCCTCCATCCCCCCAACCCCTGGCCACCACGGATCTTTCTACTGACTCCATAGCTTGGCCTTTGCCAAAATGTCATATACAGTCATGCGCCACATCACGATGTTTCGGTCAACAACGGACCGCACATATGACGGTGGTCCCGTAAGATCAGTACCATAGGGCCTAGGTGTGTGGTGGGCTGTGCCATCTAGGTGCGTGTGAGTACACTCTGTGATGTTCGCACAACGACGAAATCGCCTAACGACGCATTTCTCAGAACGTGCCCCGTTGTTAAGCAACGCGTGCCTGCAGCTGGAATCATACAGCACACGGCCTGTCCAGACTGGCTTCTTTCACTTTGTAACATGTATTTCAGGTTCCTTCGTGTCTTTTCATGACTCGGCTGCTCATTGCTTTTCAGCGCTGAGTAACATCCCATTGTGTGGATGGCCCACAGTTTACCCATTCACCTATTCCGACACTTCTGAGGAGCTTCCAATTTGGGGCCATAATGAGTAAAGTTGCTGTAAACATCTGTGTGCTGTTTTTTGGGCAGATCTAAGTTTCCAGCTCATTTGGGTAAATACTGAGGAGCGTGATTACTGGATGTGTACCATGTAGAATTTTTAGGGTAACTTGCAAACATTTTGGTGAGGGACTTAATCAGAATTTTTTTTTATCGCGATGTACTGTGCATACGGTAAAGTGCACTCATCTTAAGTGTACGGTTCAATGCTTAGTTACACACGTGTACACACGAGATCAAGACGTGGATCATCTCCAGCCCCCAGACGGTCACCACCCCCTCACCCATCCCCGGAGATGACACTGCCCTGACTTCTAGCCAATCCGTTGGCTCTGCAGCTTCTCAGAGCAGATTTGTTTTTTCAGGGGAAGGGACCAGGAGTGGCAGTCTGCTTTGTTTTGTTTTGTTTTGAATGGAGACTAATTTCATCACCAGATTGTTCCTGCCAGCCTGGAGCAGGGGTTGGCACACGTTCTGGGTCAATATTTTCGGCTTTGCAGGCCAGCGAATGAGTGAGCGTGGCGGCGTGCCAATATAACTTTATTCACAGGACCAGGAAGTGGGCCACAGTCGGCTCTTGGGGCGAGTTTGTGAATCCAGTATAGGGCGGCGCTTGTCCTTGGTCAGATTCATGTCCAGGCACCACTCCAAATCTGCGCCCGTGTGTCCGGGGACAGGGGCAGCCTTGGGCACATTTTGAGGCCTCCTGAGGGGCCTTTCGTGCACATGCCAGGCTGAGGAGCTTCTGCGTTTCCTTGTAAGGAGGAAGACAATAGTGTGCTGGGGCTCAGAACTGGGAAAGTGGGTTAAACTTGAACCAAAGCGCATCAAGACTCTCCTCACCTTGGCCACACTTTAAGCAATCTCATTTCCACCTTTCTCCATCTGTCTTTCTTCCTCCACTCCTTGAGGTCACAGACTTCTCCCTGGCCGGTGGAGGAGAGCCTTGGGTACCGAGTGGAAGATGCTACCTGTTAAAGTCGAGGGATGTAGATTCTTCAGTGAGAGCGGAGGGAGGCACGGATCTGGACCATCAGGGGTCTGGGGGGATCCCTGCAGACATCACAGTCCACCCCTGGGGAATCAGACAGAGAAAGCTGTGGTCAGAGGGGAATTCTACTATTTGGCTCCTTGGAGGTGGGACAGTTTCGAGTGACTTGAGGGCTGAGGTACCAACAGCTGTTCACAGTTACTGAGCCTGGTCCAGGTTTCAAGCACATTATGCGTCCCACCTTCACTGCATCTCCTTAACATCCTTGGATGTGGCACCTGTTGGCATTCCCATTTTACAGGAGCAGAGACTGAGGTGTCGAGAGGTTACGTAGCATAGGGAAGGGCCATGGAGCTTCTCAGAGGACGTGAAGCCTGGCAGCCTGGCACCTCTGCACGGTTTACCTCCCGAGGGGGGACCAGGTGGGTGCCTGGGAGGGTGGAGTTGGAAGCCAGTGGCTTTGAGAGATGGAGGTGATGTCACCGTGTCTGTGTGTGCTCTGCGGCTGCGGAGGTGGCCGGAGAGAACGCTGGGAGGACGAAGGACCCCATGGCAGGGGAGGGTGGACGGGCTTAAGCCACGCCCTTCACAACTCTTGAGACTGGAAAACTGACGCAAGACCGCATTAGTGTAGCTGGGGACACAGGGGGTGCGAGCTGCGGGGGGCCGAGGGAGGCCTCGCACGGCTGCCTGGGGAGCACCCTGCATAAAACAGGATTAGAGCCGTATTTGAAAGCGCAATTGGCATCCTTCTCTACTTGCTTTGGGCTTTGTTTGAATCAAATAATAATAATAATAATGCTTTCCATTACAAGTTAAGGGAACAGTCAGTTTCCAGGACCCAATTAAGCAGAACCTTCCAGCAACTGGAATTTTTTCTGCATTTTATTTCAGGAAACCACAGCCAAAAAAAGAAAAAGCGGGCGGGCAGGGGATTTATTCGAATGCATTAACTTCCAGGTTTGACCCTGGATCAGTGCAGTCGGGTCTCTCGGACATCTTTTAAGTCTGTCTTGTTCTACAAAGACAACAGATGTTCCCCGTGATCCTTAACGGACTGATTACAGGGTTTGACATGACAGACATTTGCCAAGAATCTTAAATGCCCGGCGCTATTGGGGATATAAAATTATCTAAAATGTGGTTTCTGCCCTCGAACAATTTTCAGTCATCGCAAGAGGACTCATCTTCAGGGTGAAGGGGCCAAATTGTATCGAGTCAGTTAGTTGAAAGAGCCTCAATAAGATTTAAGGCAAAAAGGGTATAAGAGACTCCCAAGAGTCTTATCTTCTGGAACATTCCAGATTTGGAAGTTCTACGTGATCACGTCTAATTCTTAAGTGCCGGCTACACCTCCCAGGCTGGCTCTTCCTCCAGGCTGCCAGGAGAGCTCAGCCTCCGAAAAGCACGGATGAGAAACGTTCTGGTGAATGGCCAGTGTTTGGGGCTCTCTGCCTTTGGAAGATGCAGACGTCACTATAAATTGTGTTTCTGAGCCTTCGTTCACAATCCCTTGGGAGTCAGAAACGCACGGTTCTCTAGGAGCTGACGCTGCGTACTATGACCTCACGAGCAGCTCCTCCCCGCTGCAGGCCTGCGGGTTCCCTCTGATCATCCCAGAGTTTGCAAGCTGGCGGCTCGAGGACCAGCATAAAACAGCCTGCGATATTTTATTAACATAATTAGTCACCATTATTTAAAAATCTGATTTCCCATCCCAAGTCTGGATTTCTGGCTTCTTGTGCAAATATCAGGTCGGCATTACAGGGTGAGGTATGCTGAGTAGCGTCGCCTCCCCTTCCTCCCTACACTGGGTGGCACTTCGATGGCCATCTATCCTCGGGCTTGCTCTGTTGCTTTCTTGCAGTTAAGTGTTTTTGGATACCTGTACTCTCCCGAGGTGGATTCCAAAGAAAGAAATAGAAAGCTATGAGTGTCTTCTGCCTGGCCCGTGTCACCCACCACCGTCACCTCCGTGACCCCTGTAGGTATTCGCTATCTATCTATTCTAGAAACATGCATGACCCTTGTTAATGACCTTCCCTTGGGCTCCTGTCTTTCAGACTTTTTTTTTCCTTAAAAAAAGCAATTGATGTAGGATGAGTGTATTCCCCTTGGTTCTCTCTTCTTCCGTGTCTACAGGCAGAGTGAATAAGAACCATCTTCCTCTAGGGTAAATTTCATCATTCAGGTGCCACTCACTATGAGCAGCTATGAGTTAGACCCGCCGCCTTCACGTCATGATCACTTCCCTCTGTCCAGGAACACGCATTCCCCGATGACATGAGACTCTGCACCCGTGGGTGCACGTGGATTCGGCGCCCAGTTACTGGCGGAATAACCCGACCTTAACCTTTAGGGAACTGGTCATTCTCGCTGCAAGGCAGGAAGGTGTGACCCTGGTCACGTTTCATTTCAAAGGTGACTGAGTTTCGGAGAGGGCAAGTGATATTTGGGATCGAGGCAGGGGAAAGTACTGGATTCTTCGAGAGGGAGAGAAGAAACTGCTAGTGTAATGATGACTGGTGTGGCCCTTCTTATTTAGTGATGTGGCCTCAGGGCTGCGGCCCGACTGAGTTTGGGCTTGAAGTGCACTGGGGGGAACATGGAAAGTCAGAAACCGTGGCATGACTTCAGCGACTGCCCTTTGGCCCTGGACTGAGGGGGCGTCTGGGTTCTTTCCTAGGCACCCCTTGGCCACTTTTTTCCACCTGTTTTTCCGAGTGAGTGCCACTGTCACCTACGTGTGCTGTGACTGGTTCAGCAGAAGCTTTGTGGGCTGTTTTGTCACTGTGCTTCTCCTTCTGTCCTTCGACTTCTGGTCTGTGAAGGTAAGGCCCCCTTGCCTGTGACACCGTTGCTCCCCAAACACGTGGGCTGCGTTTCCGGGTGGTGACACTGCTGATGCATGCGGCTGATTTGGGCCAAGAGGTACTTTGGTTTAAATTGCTGACACACAGTTAAGAATACTGAGCCAGCATCACTTTAAATTAGAGAAAAAACACATTATTTAGTGTTGAAAAAATGGCTTCTGAGTATGAATTGTCATGGTTGCAAATGTGTACGAGATGAGGGTGAGAATTCCATAGGGCTTTGGATTTTTTGGTAAAGTTTACATATAATATATTTAAAACATATATTTGGTGGTAGCGGGGATCCTGTCACTTTTCAAGGTAAGCTTAGTTAAAAATTAGAAGCCTTGAAACTGATTTTGGGGAACCACACAGGTCAGTCCCGCCCTCCTCCTGCTCCCAGTCCAAGTTCAACGTGAATCGGTGACTTCATCTTATTCCTCGATGAAAAGATGACGACGCTCTCCTTGCCTGTGGCACGCTTACAGTCATTTTGTCCACCTTCCTCAGAATGTAACCGGAAGACTCATGGTCGGCCTTCGCTGGTGGAACCAGATAGATGAAGACGGGAAAAGCCACTGGATTTTTGAAGCCAGAAAGGTATTGTCCATTACGAGTCATCGAACTAGAACCGGAACACGGCTGTGGGAAGTTGCCGTGGGTTCCTCTTGGGCTTCGTGCCGATCTGATTCCCGCCCTACGCGACGCCCATCGCTGCTGGCGCTCCGTTCAGAGTCGTGTGGGAGCAGAAGCCCATGTGAAATACACGAAAGTGGCAGCATGCTCCTTTGCGACCATTTTCACGGTTTTGAAAACGGAATCTCTTTCCTGCCACAGGTCACTCCAAATAACATGGCTGCCACGGAAGCTGAGGCGCGAATCTTCTGGCTTGGCCTCGTTATCTGCCCGATGATTTGGATCGTGTTCTTTTTTAGCACCTTATTTTCCTTGAAGCTAAAGTGGCTGGTAAGGCAACACCTTGACTTTGATGTTGCTGTGACATCTGCACAGAACCACTGGTGGCAGGAGTGGGTTTTTATTGATCGATTAATTGATGATGGAAACAGCTTTATTGAGATATAATTCACATAGTAGGCAGTTCACCCATCTAGTGTGTACAATTCAATGGCTTCTAGAATATTCAGAGTTGTACAACTATCACCACAATCAATTTTAGGATATTTTCATCACTGCAAAAAGAAACCCTGTACCCTTGAGCCATCACCCATTCCCCCCGCCATGCCTCTGTTCCCCTTGTTCCCACTAATCTTTCTGTTTCTATAGATTTGCCTATTCTGGGCATTTCCTATATATGGAATCATACAACATATGGTCTTTTGTAGCTGCCTTCTTTCCCTTAACATAATGTTTTCGAGGTTCATCTGTGTTGTAGCAGGTATCATAATTCTTTTTTATGGCTGAATACTATTCCATTGGATGGACATGCCACATTGAGTTTAGCCACTCATCTGCTAATGGACATTTGGGCTGTTTCCACCTTTTGGCTCGTCTGACTCATGCTGCTACGAGAGGGTTTCTAGAAAAAGCGTATGGCATCCTACCTTGGACAGGGAGCCCCTCCCAGGGAACCCTAGCTTTGGAGTTCTGAAGTTTTATCTCAGAATCATCATACTTCATTGCCATGATCTGGTTCATTCAACGAGAAAACAAAATATCCACAGACAGTATAGAAACAACAGCATCATTAAAAGTGTGGGCTCTGCGGTTTGGATTCTGGCTGGACCACGCATCAGCTCCGTGACCTGGCAACTTTGGTTTCTCTGTGCTTCAGTTTCCTCCCTGTCGAACGGGACGGTCATGGCACCAGACTCTCGGGTTGTTGACAATTATGAAGTGTCCATGAGTACTGTAGGTGCTCGATAAAGGTCGGCTGTTACTACTCGGTGTAGGCCAGAGCCCCTTTGACTTGGTGTGGGAGGAGCGTTTCCACACGTGCCCTGAGAAGACCCCCTTTGCTCTGAGTGCAGGCCCTCGTGATAGCTGGGATTTCTCTCCAAGCCGCTAACCTGTATGGCTACATCCTTTGTAAGATGGGCGGCGAGAGTGACATCAGCAAAGTGACGGCCAGTTTCCTGTCCCAGACGGTGTTCCAGACGGTGAGTTACTGAAGTCTGACTCCTGGACCTCTGCTCTCCAGACGCTCAAAGTTAGGCAGGCTGTTGGCAACTGCTGCTTTTAATGTTTCCCAGTAGCAGCCAGCCTGCCACTGTTTGGTTTTTCTCTATCGTGGTAAAATATACATAACATAAATTTACCATTTTAACCATTTTTAAGTGAACAGTTCAGCGCATGAAGGACATTCACACTGTCATGCAACCGTCACCACCATCCCTCTCCAGGACACTTCCATCTTCCCAAACTGAAGCTCGTGCCCTCCTCCCAGCTCCGGGTAGCCAGCATCTCCTTCCTGTCCCTGTGAATGTGACTACTCCAGGGACCTTGCATAAGTGGAATCATACTATTTGTCCTTTTGGGACTGCCACTGTTAGTTTTAGGTGATTTTTTAAAACTATACTATTAAGAACCACAAAAATTTTTTCTTTTAACCTAGCACATATTTCCAGAAGTGAGAAATAGTCTTTTAGATTTGACCGCGCTCATGCTGAAGTGGTCTGTGCCATCTTAAATCTGAACCGTGCTGCTTTGGCGGGATATTGGGCAACAGCTCTGTGTGGTCGGCACATTGTGGGTTGGCTCTGGCCTTGAGTCAGCAGAATCAGGCCACTCACGTGTGAGGACAGAAAGCCATGTCAACTCTTCCCCTTGCAGGCCTGCAGCGACTTCCAGAAGCCTGGCCTCGAGGGGCTGGAGATCCACCAGCATTAGGTAAGAGGTGGGATGGAGGCGGCATCTGGGCGGCTGGGGCTGGGGGCTTGTGAACCTGCAGCTCCCTGGCTGGCTCGGCTGTGCCTGCGGTCCAGAGGCGTCCCCCACTGCCCTGAGCAGCCGGTGCGTAGCTGGCGGGACCAGCCTGTGCTCTGAGCCTTCTGGGGGCTATGCAGCCTCCTCACCCTTTAGAAGGGTCCCAGCTTCCCCACCTGAGCATGTGCAAATTCGCCCATGTGCAGGCATGAAGGAGAGGTGGAAGGGAAAGGAGAGATGGAGGGAAAGAACACGGGGGCTGGTCCACCCTTCCACTTACACGCCCGGAGGATGGAAAACAGGAATTTGCTCTTCCCCCCGCTGGTCTCGGTTCCTGTGCATCTCTCACACACAGCAAGCATCTCACGGCACTGTGGATAATTCTAGAGTTTACATCTCTCTCCTTTTTATGTAATTAAAATCACACTGTGAGCTATCTGGTGTGAAGCTAAAATTACTGGATATAGGGTACACAGACTACCGTGCAGGGTACAGACCCCAATTCTGTTTACGTGGGTGATTTAAGGGCTTTTCGAGGCTGTTTGGCCACACCCAGCTGCATCGGATGCTTGCCCTCAGAGCACGCCCTGGTGCGAGGGCCTGCTGGTGTTAACTGTTCCTCGCTCTGGAGGGTAACTGAATCCAGGACTGTGTGCGGTGGAGCCGCATGGCCCTCCCTTTGGGTCTTTTTAGGCTCGTCTTGGCGGCAGCAGTGGCGTCAGGGGCAGCTGCTGGCACCTTACAAGCTTCCCCAGAGGAGAACGCCGCACCCACAGCACCTGGTTTTTCACGTGAAGCGGGCCTCGTGGGCGAGGCCGAGACGTTTTTATTTGTGAAACGGCACGTGTGTAAGGAACGCCCTTTACGTATGTTCTAGAGAGAAGTGTACAAATCTTAGATGACTCAAGTGTCTCTGGAACTATGACTTCACCCCACGCCCGAGTCTGCTCCCTCTCCGCCCGGGGTTCCCACTCTGTCGCCCAGCGGGTCAGGCTGGACCGCGTGCTGTGCCTCCTCGCTGTCCTCTGGGGTCTCAGGAGCCAACGAGCTGCTCTTCTTTGGGCTGATGGAGACGACAGAACTCTCGGATTCCTGGAAAACAAGTGGTGTGCTCAGGAGCCCTGACGTCGCGTCAGCCCCCCAGGCAGCCCTGCCCTGTGCTGGGGAGGCCGAGTCTAGACGGGGCAGAGTCCCCAGACGGCTTCATTCCCCAAAAGCCCCGTTTCTGCCCATGACCCGAAGCTTCGAAAGTGACCTGAATACTGCCCGCTGCCCATCTGTGGTTCTGAGCACAGACTGGAGGCCTTACATCGGCCCATTCGACAGATCGAGAATCCTGGGAACGACGTTACTTACCTTTGTTACTTCGGCACCATTTTACTAGGTAAAAAGAACTCAGCCACAAACCAAGCGTTAACTACCGCCGCCTCTGCCTCACGTTCGAGGCCCCGATGGCTGCCCACTGGCTGAATCGGGCCTGCACACGGGTTTGGTTTGGCTCACTCTGCTTTGTTGTTGTTGTTTTTAATTAACAATTTCCTTTTACGGCTTTCCTGAGATGTATTTCCTGTACCGTAAAATTCACCCTCACTGGGCTTTTTAAATGACGACTTGGTTCACAACATTGATGTGCGGGAAGATTTCTCAGACTCCTGGCTTCCTGGGCTAAAGGGGTCATCCCAGACCCCACTACCCCTTCTGTCCCCACCTGAGGCTGTGTGGCAGTGACCACTTATGATCCTAAATGGGATCTTCTTACACCCAGCCCACTTCACTCATTTAGGTCACTTTCTGGCCCCGTTGCTATCTGAATTCACAAGACTCACAGAAACACTTACTTTGAATTATACTTCTGTAGGCTAAAGTGGCTGGTGAATCCGGTGCGTCGATCATAAAAGACTGTCCTCTGTCGCAACTCTTACCTTAAAGAAACAAATGACAGAAAATCAAATCCATGAGGAAAACACAGTGGCAACGTGAACTTGGAGCTCCTTCTGTGCCCGTGACATTATGAAGATCTGGCTGGTGGTTACGTCACTCGCAATGAACAACAAAGCTGAGAAAGAACTCAGGGGTCTCTCAGATCGCACCTGCCCCCTCCATCCAGCAGGGACCCTGGCTAGCACCTCAGCGCAGCTCTGACCCACGCCTGGCTAACGGTCTTTAGTGTGTGTGCCTGCAAATCACCTGGCAGGTGGGTGGCAAGTGCAGGTTCCAGGGCCCCCAAAAGAACGATTCAGCAGCTCCTGAGCGGGCCTAGAAAGCCGTACTTTAAATTACTTAGTCCTTTGAGTAAAAAAATAATGAATGCACACGGTAAAAAAAAGTATGGGAGGGGGCCAGCCCTGTGGGCGAGTGGTTAAAGTTTCATGCACTCTGCTTCGGTGGCCTGGGATCATGGGTTCAGATCCTGGGTGCAGACCTACTCCACTCACCAGCCAGGCTGTGGTGGTGTCCCACACACAAAATAGAGGAGGACTGGCACAGATGTTAGCTCACGCTAATCTTCCTCAAGCAAAAAAAAAAAAGAGGAAGATTGGCAACAGATGGGAGCTCAGGCTAATGTTCCTCACCAAAATAAATAAAATAAAATAAAAATAATTAAAGTATGGGAGCCAACCCCTGATGGCCTAGTGTTAAAGTCTGCATGCTCTGCTTCAGCAGCCCAGGTTTGGCTCCTGGGCACAGACCCACACCACCCGTCTGTCAGTAGCCATGCTGTGGCGGTGGCTCACACAGAAGAACTAGAAGGACTTACAAGCAGGATATACAACTATGCACTGGGGCTTTGGGGAGGGAAAAAAAAAGAGGAAGATTGGCACCAGATGTTGGCTCAGGGAGAATCTTTCCCAGCACCCATGCACATGAGCACACACACACAGGAATATGGAATACAAAAGGTTATACCATGAAAAGTGAGTCCAAAAGAGGCTACCAGTGTTCAGATGTCTTTCTAGAAATATCTGCATATAAATGTGGCACAGACACACACACAACACACAAGAATGAATGGGAGCACACGGTACCCATTCTGCCCATTGCTTTTTCCATGTGTAATCTCATCTAGAAGGTCATCCCACGTTGGCGTGGTGCCCTCTCGACCCCTTCCCCACTTCCTCCAGGCAGGCCTCCCCCAGGCTGCGCTCTCGGCCCCCTGCCCCCCGCCAGCTCGCCTGGATGGGCTCGTCCACTCCTGACGGCTCTCCCGAGCTGCTGACAGACGGGAGGCCTCCCACCTCTACACCCAGCGCCAAGGGCAAACTCGGCTCTTCCCTCAACACGCCTCCCACACTCATGGTTTCTGAGTGACATCCCCGTCTTCCAGATGGCTCAGGCTGGACAGCAGGACATCTGGGACACCTCTTCCTCCCCAACTGTCCAGTCCTGTCACGTTCCTTCTGTGTATGTCCCTTCCTCTCCGTGCCAGCGCCTGTGCCCTGGGCAAGTCCTCACCTCCCTCCACCCACTGCTCGGCCCACAGGCTCCTTCTCTAAGCACACACCTGCGCCCACGCGCAGAAGTCTCGAAGTCTCCTGATTCCTAACGAATGCGGTCCAGGCTCCGAGGCCTGGCTGCAAAGCTGTCCACAGCTGGGCTCCGTACTCCCTGTCAGGCTTCTCGCTCTCGACTCCCTTCGGGCCCAGGCACCTCTGCCAAATGTAACTGCCCACCTCCTCATGGTCGAGGTCATGGCGCAGGCCCCTCTACCTTGGGCAAGGTCAACTCTGTTACCTCAGGAAAACAAAACTTTGGAGGTGGGCTGGAATTTAAGGAGTGTGGATGGGATGGCGACAGGGTCAGCCACCCTCAGGCCCGGTGCTGCCCACAGAGCTAGTGTCTCAAGGGCCCTGGGGACTCTGGGACTTAAAGAGGAGCGTTCTTCCTGCCACATGGCCCTGACTTCATCTACAGCTCACTGAGAAAAAACAGGGCCATCAGCACTGGACACAGAGGGGGCCGTGCTGGGCTGCCCACAGAAGGAGGCAGGATGTGGGGGGCGTCTCCTAAGGGGTTTTCAAGGCTAGTTCTGTTCACACCTTCCCCTCAGGACCTGACTCGTGTGAGAGACGGAGCTCCACTGCACACCCCTGGCAGCCTCCCCCGGTCACTCCCCTTCTGTCGCCTCTCCTTGGCACATTCCTTTCCTAGTGCCCCCCGTCCCCCCAGCATCTCCCTGACCCATCTCTGCTCCGCTCTTCCAGTTCCAGCCCAAGCACGCCCTCCTCTGGGCTCTGCCGGCCCCCTTGGCCACATGACTGTGTGCCTCACAGCTTCACTCAGCTGGAGGGTGGGCTCTGGGTCCGAGGGCCCACCGCCCTGATTTGTGCCCGGACACTGAGCAGGGTGTGAGGCCCCACTCAGCAACGGAGCGGTGCATCAGGGCACTGAACTCACCCACCTATGTGTGGGTCCAGAGGCACTCTGCCGAGAAGCGGGGTCTTCAGGTCCTGGCACATGACCTCGGCACCCCCGGTCGTTGGCGGGAATATCTGAGACTCTTTCTGTGAGGTGAATCAAAGCGGGGAGGAACCATGATTTTATTTCAGAATCATAAGAATGGACCACGTTTTTAAAAACTTTAAAAAAATGGCTATTTTGATTGTGAAGCACTACCAAAAGGATTTTCCTTAACACCAGCAACGGAAGATTTTAAGTGTGAGTTCCCTTCTGCAAATGGTGCGGAAAGCGGAAACGGTTTCACGGGGAACCATCCCTGTTACGCCCTCAACGCGGACGAGGGACGGGCGGGGCGAGCTGGCGGCCCTCACCTTACAGTTGGGGCAGACGAAGCTGCTCATGTTCTCCACCACCCCGATGATGGGCAGCTTCACCTTGCGGCAGAAGCTGATTTCCTTCCGGACATCCTGCAGCGACACCTCCTACCAAGGGTCAAAAGACTGGTTATTTCAAAGTCAAAGTGTCAGAAAGAGAAGGTGTGTGCAGTCGAGGGGGCGGCTGCAGCGCAGCAGGCTTCCTGTTATAAGGCCTTAGAGATTTGTGCCATTGATTCAGTAAGGATTTATTTAGTGCAACCATGTGCCAAGCCCTGTTCTAGGTGCTATTGATTTCCCACAAAACCCTGAAAGGATAAACCTGAACAGCCAGATAGCACACGCCCAATGAATCTACAGAAAAGTGACCTTTTTTTTTAAAGGGATGCTTTTTGGTGAGGAAGATTGGCCCTGAGCTGACATCTGCTGTCAATCTTCCTCTTTTTTATTTTCCTCCCCAAAGCCCCAGTGCATAGTTGCATATTCCAGTTGTAAGTCCTTCTAGTTCTTCTGTGTGGGACGCTGCCACAGCATGGCCTGATGAGCAGTGTGCAGGTCTGCGCCCAGGGTCTGAACTGATGAACCCCGGGCCGCCAAAGCGGAGCACGTGAATTTAACCACTGGGCCAGCTCCAAAAAGTGACTTTTCAACATCTCTCCGTGTTCTACTTTCTCGTCAGCTGAGCCAGGGTGCACTGCTTCCTAGGTTGGGGGTGGTGAACGCCGGCCTGCAGCCTCCTTCTGGCTGGCTGCCTGTTTTGTGAATAAAGTTCTTCTGGAGCACAACCCTCTGGCCCTTTACACAGTGTCTCCGGCTTGGTCCTACAGTGGTACAGCTGAGTGGTTGTGAAAGGGACCGTATGACCGCGAAGCCCAGAATATTTACTCTCTGGCCCATTAAAGTTTGCTGACTTCTGATCTCGATGATTATGAACACAAACAACTTCATGCACAAATTCAAATTCTAATTCACTTCTGAGCTCTGCTTTCTACAGCGTGTGTACTGTGGATGATCGTCGCTTCGCACCCTCCCTGCTCCCCCATGTAATGTCATGGCAGACACGTGTGCCCAAGGACCGGTCTAGCCCGCTGTTGTCTAGTGTGGCTACTCCTTGGCTGCTGTGGCTTAAACCGTCAGGGGCTCCCAGGGCTCACGGCTCCGAGTCATCTCTGCCTCCCCTGACGCACACATCTGGCTCCTGCCTCTTTGAGGCTGGTACAGACAAGGAGGCTAGAAAGGCACCCGGGTCTTAACTAGTCTCTGCACCTCTGAGGTTCTCTCCTTGCTGTCCTGTAAATAAAAGCCCTGCAGCTTTGTCAAAAATGACCCCGAAAGAAAGCCACTTGCCTGTGCTGGTGCTGGCTGTGAAGGGCTCTGAGACAGTGGGTGTCCTCGTGTGAAGTCACACTTTCCAGAGAAGTTACACACAAAGGAGCACTGTCCCGGGGCTTCCTGGAGAAGGGCCAGCATCTGCTCTGTCTGTCCCTTCTTCTTGAAGCCCAGGGGGACCTCATGTTTTCTCTCACAATAAATGTGGTATTGGAGAAGCTATCTTTGTGTCAGCGACATTTTGTTGTTGTTTTGGTTTCTTTTTTTTTTTAAGATTTTATTTTTTCCTTTTCCTCCCCAAGCCCCTCGGTACATAGTTGTACATTCTTCGTTGTGGGTCCTTCTAGTTGTGGCATGTGGGACGCTGCCTCAGCGTGGTCTGATGAGCAGTGCCATGTCTGCGCCCAGGATTCGAACCAACGAAACACTGGGCCGCCTGCAGCGGAGCACACGAACTAACCACTCGGCCACGGGGCCAGCCCCTTGGTTTCTTAATAGACGTTATTTTTAGAGCAGTTTTAGGTTCACGGTAAAACTGAGCAGAAAGTACAAAGAGTTCCCATATGTCCCTTGTCCCCACACAAAAAACCTTCCCCACTATCAACATCCCGCATCAGGGTGGTACATTCTGACGAGGATGTTTTCTTTTTAGGTAACTTCTCTGGGACCTACTCTCGACAGTACTGCTGGTCCAGGGTGGACCCCAACCGCTTTTTAAAAATTCGACAGAAACCATTCCTAAGGACGCACCCATCTGCTTTCCACCACCATCCCCGGGCCAGGTCCCTCCACCCTCCAGCCACCCGAGCAGTGTCCTGCTCGCCACACGCCAAGATCCCCCTCCACAGGGCCCCAGAGTGCTCTGAACCCGTCACACCGCTCCCTGCCCCAGGCACCCTCACACGCTGCACCTGTCACGCCGTCGACACAGCATCACGTGTGTGCCCACGTGTCACCGTGAGGGCGGCCTGGGCTGTTGTATTGCCCTGGGGCCTGGCCAGGGCCTGCCCTTAGCAGGTGCTCAGTGAAGGGTGGTCCTGGCTGAATCAGACAGACCAACACACCCCCTCTGTTGTGCTTCCTTAGGAGTGGAGACGAATACCACAAGGAGCAGTTCAACTGAAGGAAGAGTCTGTGGGTTTCTTGGGATCCCTTAGGATCGACGGCGATAACACTGAAGCGCAGCAGAGAGCTGCCTGCTGGATCTCCTCAAGACGGGACTGCCCACTGCTCCCTCCCCATTCTGGGTTCCACATGGCCTCTGTGGGACTGCTGGAGAAGGAGCTGGGCATTGCCGAGGAAGGGACAAGGACTACAGCCGCTTATCCAGAAGTCCCTGTCCATGCCCCAGCCCTGTTCTGTGGAAAACTAGGGTGATTTCCTAAGGGTTCTGAAGTGTGAATGGAAGAGGCCCCACAGACTGTGGGGGCTTGATGTATGACACAGAAGGGAGATGTGGCCATGAGGGACGATCTGAATTGTTACAGCACCAGTAGGCTCACTGGCTTCGGGAAGGGAAATTTAAACAGCAGTTTTGAACCACTATTGTTTAATCGGTGGACTAAAAACCAAAAAGGTGGGATGCTTATGTGCCAACTGCAAATGCCTGGACCAACGATAAATAAAGGTTTCCGCTGCGGAGCACGCGTTCTAAGGAGCCGCTTCGAGACCAGGATCTCGGGGCCGTAGGAGCAAGAACCCTGCGGTCGTGGCACATTCTGGGCCCAGCCCCACCGGGCATCGCTCACCTGAGGCGTGGTGATTATCACTGCCCCGTCGATGCGTGTGGCGGCCAGGTACTGGACAATCGACAGGTGTTCGTCCGACGTCCCGGGCGGCGTGTCCACGACGAGGTAGTCGACCTCTCCCCAGTCCACGTCGCGAAGGAACTGCTTGATCATGCCTGGAAGAGAAATCCTCAGGGATGCCCCTTCTCTCGTCCCTGTTCTGTCCTGGCAACTCTTTACAGAAACACAGTTGGTGGTCTCTCTGTGCACTGGGTCTGTGCTCTAAATCCATGGTATTCGGCAATGCCTCGAGACCTTTCAGTTGTCACAACTAGGGTAGGGGACCTAACGGCATTTAGTGCCTTGAGGCCGGGCTGCTGCTAACGCCCTGCGATGCAGAGCACAGTCCACCGTCCCCTAACGAAGACTCATCTGGCCCCAAATGTCACAAGCACCAAGGCTGACGCTCGCATTGTTACCTTGAGCCTCAGTGTCCAGTCAACCTGGTGTCCATCTGCCTCACACACTTCTCTCCCTGACACAAAGATGCCACTCCCAAACCACAATAAGAGTAATTTCAGGGTCACATAGGTTTTAAGGAGAGAGAAACCCATACTAGATATTAAAAATGACAAAATAAAAACTGATATTTCTATTAGCTCTCTTCAGCCAGTGAAGATAGAGGCAAGTGGATGCTTAAAATTAACAGGCCACAAGCCCAGCAGGCAGCTGTTGCCATCCTGACAGGACAGCATGCACAGAACCCAGAGCAACTGTGCCCTCGGGAGAATGCGATAAAGGCAGGGCGGCAAACCGTTTTTCTTTGGTCCCCTCCAGATAACAGCGTCGTCGGGACTGCTGAGCAAGAAACCCACCGACATCACCCCCAGATTGTCTTCCAGGAACTGGAGAGGATGAAGCAAGAAACATTTTTACTTAAAACCACAGCGCAAGGCACTTCCCTTTGTCTTCTATCTGAACTCTGGCTGAAAAAACATTTTAAGGACAAAATTACCATAGGATCTATGAATATATTCACTCTTGGAATCCTCAAATCGTTTTTGAAAAAGAAAAAAAGAGGTTAGCACACTGGGGGGTTTGAAAGATGCACTGATGGCCCTATGCTGCCAAGACACTAAACTCGGCTGCAAGAAATGAGTGTCATCTCCTTAGCTGTCTCAAGCGGGGATGGCCAAATCTGGCCACCTTCTGTCTGTGTACTTAACATTGTCCTGGGACGCAGCCACGGTCGTTTATTTACCCAGTACCACTGTGAGCTACACCCACGGAGACTGCAGCCCACGAACTAAAACTATTTACTGATGACCCTTTATGGAAAAAGTCAGCCAGTCCCTGGTATTCACTGTATTCCCTGGGCCGAGAAAAGTGCCTCAATAAATGTTTGTTGACTGATAAACAGGCGGACTGAGAAAAATGTTGCCAACCCACCACACATCCATTAGGTGCGTGTGACCCACAAACGACCTTGAAAATAAGGCAAAGAGGTGAAAACTCACCACAGGAGACCAGCCTGAGCCGCTCTGGTGAACCTGCGTGAACACGAGCATGGATGTTCATTTGTAAGTTACTCACACTTCACGCACAGGCAAATTTTACACACTAAGAATATAGTTTTATAAATTGCCATTCATCCTCTTATGTGCTACCACTGAATTCCTAAGAGGGAGGGAAGAGCTGGTGGCGAGGAACGGACGGTATCATTCAATACCTTGCCCTCCCAGGTTGGGTTGTTTTGAAACTCTGCTTGGACACCTAGTCAAGGGACTGAAGTTACCGGAGTGCAAATATACTTTCGGGTCTGAGGGATCTTCACAGTGGGCCAGAACTCAGTGGGGCTCGCTGAGAAAAATGCAGGTAACTGTGGAGCACCCAGGTTGCCCCCGTGAAAGTCCAGGAGTGAGGGAGGTACCTTTAGTGACAGAGAGCCTGCCCATCAGTGGCCTGAGCTTCACCTCTGACCTGCTGCCCCCGTGGGGGCAAGGGCTGGGGGGCGGGGTGTCCGTGGGAAGCCCACTGGGGTTCCTGCAGCAGGTGTTCACCCACAGCCAGGGTTCAACTCTGCACCACCTCTTTCTTAGGAAACTAGAACTTACGCAACTTCACACATTACACATCAATGTGAGAAATGGGGCTTTAGAGCAACGTGGGAGCCAAATCAGAAAGTCTCTTCTGATGAAGTCTCACTTTTTTAAACAGCTCTGTTCTGATATAATTTACATACCGCACAATTCACTCCTTTAAAGTATAGGATTTGGTGCCTTTCAGGCTATCCCTAAGGTTGGACATCCCTCACCACAACTGACTTGAGAACGTTTCCATTACTCCAGGAAGACACCCTGCACCCTCAATTGTCACCCCCACTCCCTACACTTCCCCCCAGGCCTAGGGGACCACGATCTATTTCTGTCTCTAGAGGGGTGCCTGTCCTGGACATTTCATAGAAATGCAGTCACATCATATGTGGTCTTTGGTGACTGGCTTTGAGGTCTCACTTTTTAACAAAACCCATTCATTCCTATTTACACTTGTTCTCTAAGTCAGCGGTCTTGAAAGGGGTAACCTTGATGACCCAAGACTACAGGAGAAGAAAACGGTGGAACTTCAGTTTCCTCTCTCCATTTAACAATTTCGATCTTGACTTCTGCACTGACATATGAGTAAACAATGTCCCCCACACTCGGGCGAGAGCTCAAAGCCTGTTGCCCATGGGTGTGTGATCGCAGACGTGGGATCCGCTGCTCCGCCTCAGCCCCCGAGGGCCTCACGCCCCTTCCCAGCTCCCTCAGAGCAAACCCCAAGCCGTGTGCAGCCTCTGGCGACCCTCCAGCCACCCTCCCCTTGTCACTCTGCCCCAGCCCCGTGGCCACTCTGCTGAGGACATGAGGACACTCCTGCACTTGTTCCCCCAGCGTCGAAGGCTCTTCCCCAGCTCTCCGCAGTGGGGTGACCCTGACCGCCCCCTCGCAAAGAGCAGCTCCCCTGCCCACCGGCCTGTCTGTCCCTGTCCCCTTACCCTGCTTCAGTTTTCTATTATCTACCATCTGCTCCCTCCCCCGAGGGCCGGGGTCTTTATTCGCCTTGTCCACACGGCACCCCAGCACCAGGATGAGCGCCGGCCCTTCAGTAAAGGGAGAACCAGATTGGACCCCGCTGGAACCACCCGCCCCTCCAGCCCAGCTCCAATGCTCCGTCCTGGGGACCCCTTCTCCGACTGCTCGGGTCCCCCTGGAGGAGAGACCAGCACCTGGCAGCTGCGGCGCCCTGCCCCGCCCTGCCTTGCTGGCCAGCCTGCAATCTCACTTCCCCAGGGGTGGCCACGAGGGCAGCAACGTTCCCGGGCTTCCAGCGTACAGACCCCAGCAAACTCTGGCCTAGCTTTCCCAGCCAGAGCTACGTTTCCACGTCTCACTTCTGCATTTCACTTGCTGTTTCCCTTCCCCTCTGAGAAGGCATCGAAACTAATGCTTCTCAAAGGCTCTGGATGAACTTTAGATATAAGCCTGCCCCCCAAAATTCACAGCCGTTGTGAAAGCAGACAGACGGACAGACGAGTGGCCATCTACCGGACCTCATCGTGTCACGTAAAACCGTGAGGGTCCCCTGCGCTCCGTCAGGCAGCCATTACCTGCTCTCCTTCCAATCCCATGATCTTGGGAATCGACGGCCCGCATATATCGATGTCTAGAAGAGCAACCTGGGGAACGAGGAGAGAGCAGAGCAGTGATGGACGCGCATGTGCACAGCGGGGAGGGGCGGGTCTGGGGAAAAGCAGCGAGGGGCAAAGACGGAAACTGGGTCAAATGTGGCCCAGTGGAGTCTCATAGGGCAGAGTTACAATGTTTACGCTCCAGGCCACAAAGACCCAGTCTGAGACTCCTAAAGAGAACTTGGTAAAGTCATCAGCGCCGACAGTGCCCCCCGCCCCAAGTCTGGCCCAGCTCCAGGGTGGTCTTACAGACCTGGGTGTCAGGTCCCTGGGAGATTCAAGTCCAGACACTGTTTACTTGGCCCTACCACGTGCCTGGGGGGGTGGGTATTGTTATCTCTGCTTTAAGGAAGATGAAACTGAGGTTCAGAGAGGCCCAGTGACTCGTTCAGAGAGCAAGGCACAGAGCTGGGACATAAACTGGAGTCTCCCGACTTCAATGCCAGGGCTCTTGCCACTCTCTCACGGGGCCTGGCGAGGAGGGCCAGAGAGGACCTTCTAGCTGAGCTCTGACTGAACCCCGTTCTCCTGTGATCCTGAAGCTTAAGGACGGCTTAAAGGGCTCAACTTCTAAAACAGAAACTGAAAATGAGAAGGAAATCTAGACAAGCTCTTTGCCAGTGTCAAGTGCAGCCTGGGACAACTCCTTCCACCCCAAACAGGCTGCTCTCCCCGTCTGAAGATGAGAAGGGCCCAGGTGCCTTCAGGAGCCCTCTGCAGAGCAGGGCCAGCACTCGTCTTGAAAGCTCTGATGTCTCGGATCCGAGGTGCAGCCCCTCTGGGCAACTTTTTAACTTGCCCCAGATTTGCTTCTTGCTTCTACCCTCTCAACAAACCCCAGCCTCCTACTTCCTCACAAGGACTCGCACCGTGGTCAGGAAAGTGAGTCGGACGCCAGGCTGGCCGTCTGCTGCATGCCCTCTGCTGGACCGCACGAGGAGCGCAGCTCAGCCTGACAACCCGCCCCGCCTTCTCGATCTTGGGGTTGCCGTGTGTTGACGATCCACAGGCATTTTACAAAAGAGCCCCACAACTCGGGAAATTATACCCTCCCTCCAGCCCCAAGAGAGACTTCCATCAGCACTCGCTTTCTAAGCCACTCAGTCTCGTGCCCTTTCTTTCGGGAACAATTTAATAATCAGTTTCCTTTTGAGGAATTTTACTCCCCACAACAAAGGGGTGAATCTTGAGTGAAGTGATGCAAGGATGCAAGAAAGAGATCGCGTGCACTCACTCCTGCGGTGGCGCCTGAGAAGGCCGGGACGTGCTCCTGCCATCAGATCTCGGGAGCGGCCCTCTGTCCTGTCCCTTCCAGACTTCCTGTGGATGCCGTCACCACCCCAATAACCAGCCAATTAATTCCCTTTCGGCTCGAGTTGAGCCAGAGAACCCTAGCTGAGAGAAATGTGCCTGTGTCAGTCCTCACCAAGGCCTCTGTGGAAGGTGCTAGAAGCCTGACCTTGCCAGCACTGCTCCCAGCCAGAACGTGGTGGAGCAGGGGTGCTGCAGGGCTGTCGGGATCCAAAGCTCTCCCGCACCCAGCACCCCGAACTTCCCCTTAAGAAAGGTCACGAGCAGTGGGCTCCAGTCCTAAGCCCTGGCACTGTGGGGCTGTGTCACCTCGCACAGGTTGCTTCTCCTCCCTGGGCCCATCTGTCTGAGCTTCTGCTCCAGGGAACAAGTGTTCTGGGAGACGGTCAGGCCCCTTCCAGCTCTAGAGTCCATAACCCTGAAACGGGCCTCGAACACTGCAGCGCCCAGCGCGGACCTTCCAATGAAACAGTTCGCCTTGCAGATCACAAGGCAAGATGATAAACTGGTAATTAACGGGAGATGGCGACTTTCGCAGTGGAAAGATGGCATGTGGTTTTTTTTTTTAAAGATTGGCACCTGAGCTAACATCTGTTGCCAATCATCTTCTTTGTTTTTCTTCTTCTCCCCAAAGCCCCCCAGTACATAGTTGTATATTTTTAGTTGTGGGTCCTTCTAGTTGTGGTATGTGGGACGCCACCTCAGCACGGCCTGATGAGCAGTGCCATGTCTGCGCCCAGGATCCAAACCAGCGAAACCCTGGCCCACCGAGGCGGAGTGTGTGAACTTAACCATGCGGCCCCGGGGCCAGCCCCACCTGTGCTTCCTTGCTGTCTCAGCTCAGGCTTGTCCTGTAACGGCTCCCCTCCTCCCTTCACAACTCACACGCTCCCCAGCCTGTCTGCAATTAGTCGCGGGCGTTTCCCAATCCGCTCCCTCCAGTTCAAGGCCCTTTGCAAACGAGCTGTCAGGCACCCGCCTGGCTCGGGCGCTCAGGTGGAACAGTCTTGCTGTTTGTACTGTGCTTCCTCCACTAGGCAGGCGCAAGAGGCGGAGGGCGTTTCCCACCGTCCTGCTGAATTCAGGGCTGGGCGGGATGTGTGCTACTTGACTAGACCCAGTGAGACATACTCAGACTTGACGACATGCTAACACGGTGCACCCTTTGGTGACAGTGATGGTTTCAGTCACGAGTCGGTCTGTGGGAGAACTATACTTTCCTGAGGGCTAACCCAGCATCGCACAAAGAAATCCATCTTATCGCACCATAGTCCCCACTGGATGGTGTGGACGGTATTCTGCAAAGTCTAGGCGTGTGTGCAGCCGGGACCTCCACATGCAATTATATGGAAGTGAATTACACGTAAACAGCTGTCTATGCACAAGTGGTTACTTGCAACTGGCCTGGTTAAAGCCCATCTCCAGGGAGCTGTTTAAGAATATGCCTGGCAGCTTCTAAAAGCAAAGATTATTCTGGGTATTACAGATAATCTGAGAAAACAGACTTCTTGGCCAGGCAACTGGCCAATACAAGTTCGACCCTCGAATGCCAGGAGACTGTTGACTGATGGAGGAATGAACGGACAGGTACATTGTGAACCCACTCAGCACTATCCTCTGTGTGGGCTACACACTCATTACCACTGAAGGAGAAATCCTCCTCGGCCCTCCACATCCCCGAGAGTGGAATAAAGTAATAGGAGCGATTGCTATGCGGACACTGACTGAGTACTTACGACAGTCAGGCCCCGTGCTGAGCACTTGCATTTACTCAGTCCCGACTCTCGTTTCGCAGTTGAGGAAAGCGAGGCAGAGAGAGCTGCCAGCCTGCCCAGGGCCCCAGCAGTGGTGGGTGGAGCTGGGATGTGAACTGGGCAGTCCGACCCCAAGCCCGTGTCCTGGGCCACCATGCTGGACTGCACCTGCCATCCTGCCCCAGTGCTCACTGAGACCTCTGGCTCCTCTGTCTTCTCCGTGAGTCATGTGGCCTGGCCTCTTCTAGCTCCCCGACTTTGCCTTCATTTGTTCCACCCACAGCTCTAGTCTAGACCCTTGTGGCTTCTCACGGAGACACAAGCAGCAGCTCCTGGCTGGCTCCATCACCCTCTGCGGATACTCAATCACGCACCGGGCTGGCTGTCACAGCAACGCTCCTAAAGCAACACTCACATCCTGCCTCTCTCCTGTCCAAACATCTCACCGGGGCATTCAACGCCCCCGTGGCCGGCTCAGCCTCAGCCTCGGCTGCCTGCGCGGCAGCAGTGCCACCAGCCTGCCTGCCCTCCAAGTCTGCCCAGGCCGTCCCACCTCTGTGCCTCTGCCTCCACTCTCCCCCCACTCCCACATTCCATCAGTCCCACCACAGTCCAGGGGCCGCCTTCTCCCAGCCCAGGGGTCTCCCCAGTCATCTCTCCCTTCTCCCCAATCCCCCGCGACCATGGATGGTGGGTACCAGAGTCTAGAGAAGCCCAGCTCAGCCACCCACAGGCAGCGAGAGCAGCTCCAGGCGTTACAAATGATCAGAAGAGAAATGAGGGACAGGGCAGAATTCAGAGTGAGTTCTAGTGAGTGGGAGAAACACCAGGCTTCACAGATCACCTCGCCCAGCTCCTTCCCTGTCCTGAAGGCTGTGGCTTGCCCAAGGTTTCCACCCTCCTCCAGAGATGCTGTTTCCCAGCCAGCACCAGCGCTTCTTGGGCCACAGACCAAACCAGGGGCCAGCAAACCACAACCGAGGGGTTAGCCAGCCCACCACCTGTTTTTGTACAGCCCACAAGCTAAGAACGGTTATTACATTTTCACAGGGCTGGGGGCGGAAACAAAGTCAAAAGAATACCCGTGTTGCATGATGTGGCAATTATATGAAATTCAAATTTCAGTGACAATAAAGTTTTATTAGAACACGGCCATGCTCATTGGTTTACAGACTGTAAACAAATGGCTGCTTTCATGTTTCAGGGCGGAACTGAATAGTTGCTACAGAAATTGTATGGCCTGCAAAGCCTAAAATATTTCCCATCTGGCTCTTTACATAAAACGTTTGCCAACCCCAGAAGCAAACTCTAATTTCTTAATCCAATGATTTAAAAAATATATTCCTGGAGTCCTTGGATACTAGTGAGGTGTCTCAGTGGTGTGTGTGTGTGTGCATGAGTGTGTATCGAGGGCATGTCAGCATGGTGGGCTGGATCCCTCTGCCCACTGTAGCCGGTTTTTTTATGGAGCAAACAGTCTTTATTCTATTAAGATCTTAGGGTGCTATTTCACACTGAAATGGATGGTTTATCTCATATAAGTAGAAGGTACTGAAATTTATCCAGATTTAGAGTTTGAAAATATAACAGGCAATATGTGGCAGTTTTGAAATTTCAGTATTAAATTAAACGTAGCTTAGTCCATTCTAGCACTATCTCTTTAAAAAAAGTCAAACCAAACTGAAGGGCCATTTGTCAGAGAGTAGAAAGAAACTTGAACTGAAAGTCAGTCCTTATATATAAAAATAACTTTCAATATTCCAAATGCACAAAGAGAAAACTAATTTTCAGAAATAAATCAGTGTACGAAAGAAGGCACACACAGAGACCATGGAAAGAACTGGAGTGGTAAGGAATGGCTTTTCACATGAACAAAATAAAATGAAATTGATTCTACATTGCACAGAACTCCTCGGCAGGCCCCCAACAGTGCTCTGATGGAAAAGAGCCTTTAGCTGGCAATTCAAATAGAGTGAACAGCAGGCTCCCTCTCCACGTGTGCACACACAGCGCCGCCGCACAAGTCCTCGGCGAGGTCTCTCGTTTCAGGGGTCAACGTCTTGGGCAGTGGGGTCTTAAGAGGCACCCACGCGGCTCTAGCAGTTCTGAGGTGTGTGTATTTTTTTATTGGAATTTTGAGCAAAATTTCATTTGGTAAAAAATAAAAAGATCGAATGTGTTCTGTGTTAAAACAAACATTGAAAACTGTAATATTCATGGTTTTATTAGGTATAAAGGGTAATCGCAGTGAATATTGGGATCATTTTCTACGGTTAAAGCAAAATTACCATGAGCCCCAACGTATTTTTAAAATCACGGGTACTGCAAATTTCCATCTGACCTTTTTGGTAAAAAGTGCCTTTTTCTTCCTCACCCTGTACCTCTTTTCCATCAGAGCACTGTTGGGGGCCTGCCGAGGAGTTCTGTGCAATGTAGAATCAATTTCATTTTATTTTGTTCATGTGAAAAGCCATTCCTTACCACTCCAGTTCTTTCCATGGTCTCTGTGTGTGCCTTCTTCCTATTGGAGCTGCGATCCAGAGAGCAGCGCTGGGTGATCCGAGTTCTTATGCTCCTCTGGGTCCCTGCGCAGAAGGGAACGGCCTAGGGCAGGAGGAGGCAAACATTTCCTTCAAGAGCTAAATGCTAAATGTTTTAGGCTTTGTGGGCAAAATCTAGGGCGCTCTGTAGGGACCTGTGCAACAATTTTAAAGCAACCATTTATAAAAGTAAGCATCGTTCTTAGCTTACAGGCCATAAAAAGACAGTTGGGCTGGATCTGGCCATGGGCTATGGTCTGCAGACCCTGGCCTAGACATAGGCAGAAAGGGATGAACAAAGAGAAAGAAGTCTGAATTCACGCAGGAAATAATCAGCACGCAGGAGAGATAGACGCCCACTCTCCACGTTCGCGGCAGGAGAATCAACGAAATGCTCATTTCACTGCCTGCCTGGTACACATCTCCTCGCTCCCTCTGCAGAGGTCTGGATTCCAAAGGGGCCAGTTCCACCTGGTCCAGGGAATCAGTTCCCCACAAGCCATCGTGGGCCCTCAGTTCACCCTCCCAGTTCTCCCCAAGTCCCACCTGCGTGTTTTCATCCTCCGCCAGGCCGTGGGCGAGGTGAGCGCTGAACGTGCTTTTCCCAACGCCGCCTTTCCCAGACAACACCAAGATCTTGTGTTTCACCGTCTTCATTTTCTCTTTGATTTCCTCTATGGCTGCAAAGAAAGCAATTCAGGTGACGAAGTCCCTGATTAAATCTCGAATGTCACTCTTCCAACGGCCTAGAAGGAGCCAAGTCCTCGGGGCTGATTCAAGGGACCATGTGTGAAGTACCAGCTAGTCAATGGTAGCACTGTACCAAGCGCTACAAAGAAAATACAGCCATTGTCATATCTGACATTTCTTTATTTATTGGTTTACTTGTTTGTCTCATGAGAGAGGAGACTGAAGTGTTCAGCGCTGTATCCCCAGCTCCAGAACAGAGCTTCACATATAGTAACGGTCCCCGAGCTGGGGGCAAAACCCGCCAGGGGACATTCGGCCATGTCTGGGGCATTCCCGGTTGTCACAAGGAAGGAGCGCTACTGGCATGCAGAGGGTACAGGCCAGGGATTCTGCCAAACATCCAACAAAGCTCAGGACAGCCCCACGACAAAGAACGACCCAGCTCCCGATGTCAGGAGGGTGGAGGCTGAGAAACCTTACAAACAGCAGGCGCTTAAGAAGTACCTGTACTGACAACTATCACTTATCATACTTGTATTTATTTTGCATTCAATATTTCACCAGATTTGAAAGCCTGAAAACAACACGGGGAGGTCACCATTTTGCTCCCCACTTCTGATGAGCAAACGGAGGCTCAGAGAGGTTAAGACTCTTGCTCAAGGTCACAGTGCTTGTGGGACCCATGAATCAAACCCAAGTCTCTCTTTGAACTTTTTCAAAATTCTCCTCCCAGCCTCCTTCTTTTTAAGATCCTTTCAGGAGGCCCCCAGAGTCCTCGCCACCCTCCAGTTTGTCCTCATGGTACTTATTGCAGTGACGACTGATTTGCTTGCTTACTGGTTTATTGGGAGTCCCCCTTATTAACCTAACATCCACTAGAGCAGGGACCTGTCTGTCGCATTCAAGCTGTACCCCCAGGACAGACACTATGCCTAGGAGGTGATTAATATATATTTCTGTTGGATGAATGGGACAATCGTTCCTCCAAAGGAAGAAAATTCTGTCCTAAGAAAGTAACTGGCGGAGGCAGGATCTAAGCCTGAGCTCCCTGACTCCACCCTCTGCCCTCTGCTGAGGGCGCCCTCCCATCCCTGTCATTACTGTCACTCAAGCCTCCGGCCCCACCCCTCACCCTGGCCGACTTACTCCCAGGCCCGGCTCTCTTAGAACTCCTTTTGACCTCACACCGGTCACTGATGCTTCAGGCTCCGTCCGCATCCCGCCCCCTTCCTCCGCTCCTCTCCTTTTAAAGGCCCTGCCCGTCTGTGCCCCACCCGTCACTCATCCCTCAAGCCCCGCCCCTCCGCCCGCCTCTTCTGGGCCCGTCCTCCTAATAGGCCTCCTGGCACCGCCCCTGTCACTCATCCTTCAGGTTCACCGCCCACTTTCCCCCGTCGTCCCGCCTCTTCCGGGCCCGCGCCTTCCACTTCCCGTCCAGGCCTTGCCCCTTCCTCACCCGGGTCAGGCGCGGCGCCGGCTCCGGACGCGCACAGTCGCTGGTTGGGGCACCCTTGGCATGAGGTCCCTCGGCCCGCCTGGGCGCTGCCGGCCCCAGGACAGTCTGCGCGGAGACAAGATCACAGTTAGAGTAGCTCCTGTCCCTTCCGCCCCGCCACCCACGCCCCCTCCGTGCGCTCACCGTGAGGCACCTCCTCCATTCTGCCGCCCTGGACCCGTACGTGGTCACCGGAAGCTGCCGTTGCGTATTTCCGCCTCGTGGTGGTGCACAATCTGACTCTCCAGCCGCGCGAAGTAGGTCTCGGAGAGAGAGGGCTGTGCGCACGCGCAAACCTTGTGTTGGGAGCTTGGAGGTGGTGGTTTATTTCTGTTCACTTTTAAGCTGAACTGCAAGCATCTATCATAAGTAGTTGGGCACGTGTCTCCTAGGAATAAAGGCTTATCTTACATGATCTCAATACCATTTTCATACCCAAGAAGGTTAACAGTGATGTAAAATTATTAGCTAATATACACATTATATTCAAATTTACTCAATTGTCCCAAGTAAGACTCTCCCACACCCCCATCCTGAATCCAATCGAGAGTCGCATCTTACCTCTTGTTCCATCTCTTTAGGCTCTTAATCCAGAACAGCCCTCGCCCTTTTCTGTCGTTCATAACACTGATAAATTTGAGTAGCCCGGGCCAGTTGTCTTATAGAATATCCCATAATTTTGATTTGTCCGATTCTCCCCCCACCCCTGCCCCCATGATTAGATTCAGGTTAAAAGTTTTTGGGAGAACACACTTAAGTAATGTGCTCTTGTATCACCGCGGGAGGCGCATTATGCCCGTGGTCCCCGTTGTTGGTCATGTGAAACTGGCTCACTTGGAAAAGATGGGATCTGCCCTCCTTCTGCAGTGGATGGAACGCTTTTCCATTTGTAATTCGTAAAGACTGGGGTGATTCGTTGAGATCATGTGAATATCCTGTTCATCAGCCCTTCACACCGTGGTTTTAGCATCATTTTTGCCTGAATCAATTGTATTGATGTTTTCAAAATTGTGCCTTTTTCCCAAACTCCATCATTATCCAATGTCTGTTTATTAACTGGCATTACTCTGTAAATAAGAGGTTCCCCCTCTTTTTTGAGGATCACTATGGACTCGTGGTTTTTTGACTTCTATGTTTTACAATACATTATCATTATTCTGTCTGGTCAGTTTCCCCTCCAAATTTGGCCAGTGAAGCCTCTTCAAGCCAACTGCTGTGTTTTGAACACCAGTCCACCTTCTTCTCTGAGCACTTTCATGCTTTCTGACACCCTGAGATGGTCCAGGTTTCTCTTCTGCTGTAGCCATTCCTCCAAGGAGCGCTGGTGGCTTTTCCTGGAGAATGGTGTTTAGAAACCAAGATCTGGATGCTAAGTGTGCTCATTGCTACTGGAGTATTGTTGCTTATAGGTTTGGCACAAATGTTAATGAGTGAACAACCTTTACCTGGCCTCAGGCACTGAGGATGTAGAAACTCTTATTAAACAGTAATGTGTATCAGTTGCGTATTACTGCCACCAGTTATAGCTAGCATTTGTTGACTGCTTACTATTGGCCAGCTATTATCTAGTGCTTTATGTGAATTACCTAATTGATGCCCTTCAATAGTCCTTTCCTTGAGGTCCTACTATCTCCGTTTTTGGATGAGAAAACTGATGTTCAAAATGGTTAAACTACTTTCCTAAGGTCACACAGCTAATAGGCAGCCAGAGTGGTGAACCCACGCCGACTGGCCCTAGAGCCCACACTCTCATCTGTAACATGGGATGCCAGGCAACTCTGTGCTAGGTGCCAGTGATGCCGAGGGACGTGGAGCCCAGCCTGGTTGGGACACCAGATAATGAAGATGTAATTACAGTGTGATAAGTGCTCTGATAAGAGGACCAGGGTAGCAGGGGTCAGGGAAGAATTCCTGAAAGCCCTTCGGGAGTCACCCAGACTGGGACAGGGTGGGGGATGGGTGGCACATAGTGTTTGAAGCTGAATAAACAGCATGAGCAAGGCCTGGAGGTCAGAGAGGAATTCCCTTGTAAGGTGGGGACTGCTATTATCTCCATTTTGCAGGTGAGAAGACAGGGTCACAGAGAATGCCTTGCCCAAGGTCTTAAAGCCAGTAAGTGGTGGAGCAGGGAAAGTTGGCTCTTGGGCCTGGGCCCTTAACCACTATGTCCTACATTGGGAGGCACGATGCAAATTATTCTTCTACTGAGGAAAGTGAAGCTCAGAGAGATTAAGTGACTTGCTCAGGGTCTCACAGCCAGCAGCCTCCCTTGAACTCTTCTGACTGCAGGCTTCTTTTGCCCTAGCCATGCTGCAGAGGCCTGAGGCTGGCCCACTGCACTCAGATCTTCCTTGCTGATGTCCCCCAAAACGTTTCCTGCATGGTCCTCCCAGCTGTTTCCAACAGCGTTGCCACTTCACATCTCTCTTTTGTCCTCATTACCCAGGGGCCCTCCCACTCAGTCAGTCCTTGCTCACTGGCAGGGAGAAAATGTCTCTTGTTTTCCCGTCTTTCCCTCGCTACTCACTCTCCCCACAGGCTATAAAAATGATCATGTTCCACACCCGAAAGTAAAATAAAATCAAACCTCTCGACTTTGCTCCAGGTCTCTCTCCTACGCTCCCCAGCCAAATTCCTCTCTCACCTGGGATGGAGTTTTCCATCTGTTGTCGTGGGAGCAGAAGGGCAGGAACTAGCTTGCAAAGTGGATTCCCAGGCCCATCGCTGACCTTCTGAATCAGCAGCTCGGGGGCTGGGCTGGGGACTCTGCACATTTACACTCCCACAGGATAGTAGTTACAGCCACTAAAGTTTGAGAATGGCTTCTTAAGATGAGTCGCCTCGAGACTCTGTTCGTGGCCCACTTCTGGTTGAACTTGCCACAGGGACCAGTTAGGGGAGCAGCTTAATGTCCATGGTATCACCCACTATCTCCACTATCCGACATGAAGCATTTCCCAGACTCCAGCTCCAGCCCCTGTTTCTCGCTAAGATCAGACACGTGTATCCTAATCGATGCCTCTTGGGTTTACTGCATGGATGTCCCGCAAGTGGAACGAACTTAGGTCCACAGCTTTTCTCCAACCAGTTCCTGCTTCTGGAGCTCTAATCTCAGAGAGTGGCACCACCACTGCCCTAAGAACTCAAGTCATAAATCTGAGCATCAGCCTTGCCTTCTCTCATCTCCCCTCTATCAGTTATCACTTGCTGTGTAACAAGTCACCCCAATGTGTAGTGGTTAAAACAACAATGGTTTATTTCTCATGATTCTCCTGGCCTTATCTGGACTCACTCCTGTGGCTTCATTCAGGAGGGAGTTGACTAGAGGGTCCAAGGTTCTTATTCTCATGTCTGCCTCAGTATCCCTCCACATGGCCTCTCCCCCCACCCCACATGGTCTCTTATCGTTCAGTGGTCTAACCTGAGCCGGACAAGGCTGGGAACTGGCACAGGGTCACTTTCTCACATTCTGTTGGTCAAAACAAGTCACAAGGGCAGCCCAGGTTCAAGGGGTGGGGAAACGGGTGTCACCAGATGTCTTGATGGATAGAGTGGCAGGCATGCATAGAGATGGGGGTAAATGTTGGTGCCATTGTTGAAGACATCCGTGATGTCTCCCTCTCTGTCCAACCAGGCATCAAGTCCTGTGGCTTCACTTCTGGGGGGGGGGGTGGCCTGGTTTCACAAAGAACCCCAATTCTTCACCTCTCGCTTGATCTGTGCCCTCTGCTCCCTAACTTTGCAGTGCCCTCCCATTGTGGGTGGGCATTCTGCGCTACCCTTTGACTCTGGGCTCAGGCGTGTGACGTATTTTGCTAATGAGATGTTAGCAATGGGACCTAAGTAAGCCTTGTAAGAGTGCTTGTCTTGTTCACTTCCCTCTCCCGCTCCTGTGCTGTGGCTGTCAGAACATCTCTGGGCTAGCCCTCTGAAGGTAAGACGTACGGAGCTGAGCTGGGTCACCCCGGTGGTCCCAGCCAAGGCCATCCCAAACCAGTTACCCTGAGACATATGGGAGAGTCCAGCCAAGAGCTGCAGAGCCACCTACCCAGACCCACAGGGACCATACACGCGTGAGTGAGTCCAGCCAAGTCCGGAAGAACCACTCGGCCGACCCACAGACTCATGAGCTAAATAGACATTTATTGTTTTGTGCCACTGAGTGTGGGACGGCAAGAGACAACTGGCACTCTGTAATTTCCATCATCCCTGCTGCCTTGGCTCAGTCCCTCATCCTTCTAGGCCTGCAATAATTTCTGTGTCAGCTGGGCTAGGCTGTGCTGCCAGAACAAACATCCCCCAGACTGCAGAAGCTCAAGGCAATGAAGTTAATTTCTTGCTCCTGCTCCATATACAGCTTCATTGACAGAGGCCCCTGCTCATTGTGGTTCCTCAGGGATGCAGACAACAGAAGCTCCGCCATCTTGTGTTGCCACCCTCTTAACAAAAGGTTTCAAAGGTGAATTGTACTCTGCTGTAACCGAGCAAAAAGGGGCTCGTTCTGCTTGACGCAATCGGGTGCCAGTGAATTGCACACAAGCCAGTGGTTGAGAAAGGAAAATTTATACGGTTAGCTAGCATCATTGAAAGATGGCAGACTAGTGTCCTGAAGAGCCATCTTAAAATCATACAGAATCTTGAGGCAGTTATATAGGGAAAATGGGCATGGAAGGAGGCGGGTTAGGGATGTCGACTATCCACGGTGATGAACTTCGAGGCACCACATTATCTCTTTCTTCTGCCATTCGAGATGGGTGCCAAGGCAGAACTTTTCTTTCTGGAGGTCCTCATGTTCTTGGGGAACTCAGAGAACAAAGTTGTCTTATCGCAGCTGGGAGATGTACGTAAGCCAGAGTCATAGAACTAGCAGCTCATGTATTTTGTAAAAGCGAGAGGTGCTTGGTCGTCTAGACTGTGAGCCTGCTAGAATGTATTCACTGGGACTAGAGAGTCAGGGTCGTAGTTACAATATTGCTTCTTTGCCCTGAGATGGCTTCCCTCATGCTAACTTAAGATCTGGCTGTTACAGTGCTTCTTAAATGCTTCTGCTCAGAAATGACACCTATTTGCCCCCTTTCCATTGGTGAGAATTACTCATGTGGCCATACCCAAAAAAGGTGTAGAGAATGCAGCTTTATATGTCTGGGAGTAGAGGAGACCCAGACAGCAGTGGGCACAGGATCCCCTCCTGTAGTTCCTCATGTGTTTCTCTGCCACAGGTCTTACTGTCCTTTCCCCACACGTATCAGACTGCATCACTCTGCTACTCATAAACCTTCAATGGCTCCCTATGGCCCAAAGGCTAACACCCAATCTTCACGTGGTTTTCAGTGGCCTCTGTGACCATTTTACCCTTCCACCCTCCTTTCTTGCTGTACACCAATGTCAATGCTGAGCTCTACCCACTGAACAGTTGGCATTTCCCTGGGCACCCCAGTCCATTACTCTGCCGCTCACACATTTCCTTCTGCCAGGAATGTCCTCTCCCCTGGCCTTTGCCTGTCCAGCCATGACCCAGTCCTCTGTGACATGTCAGCTGTCAGCAGCATCTTCTCACGGAAGCCGTTCCGGCCTGCGGAGCCGACCACATTCTCCTTTCCTGGATACAGAGTGGCCCCAAAATCTGAGTGCAGGTTTCTGTTTTAGTAACTTGGGAAATCTGAATGCTAAAAACTGAAAAAATCCACGTTTGGAAGTTTATTTACATTTCCTTTGCATTTATTTAGTTCTGTGAGTTTAAAACAATAGATTTTAAGTTTTTATTTCAGTCCGTCTGATTGAAGATGGCAATGATGACTAAAACAAAATTAATTTGTTGTTTTAAGTGTAGAAAACTTAGTATGTGCCCAAGATTTGAACAGCTAAATTTTAAAATGATTTAAAAAATATGTTTGTAAAGTGAGAGAGACAGTAAAAGGATCAGTGTTTGCCAGGGTTTGGGGAAGGGCCCAGGGAGCACAGGGGACTTCTCGGCAGCGAAACTACTCTGTATGATGCTGTCATGGTGGACACATGACAACATGCATTTGTCAAATCTCGTAGAAGGTTTACCACCAAGAGTGAACCCTACTGTAGACTATGGACTTCAGTTAATAAGGGATCACTCTTGGTTCACCAATTATAGCAATGTGCCTTGCCAATGCAAGATGTTAATAACCAGGGAAACTGGGCAGGGGATGTGGAGGGCCTTTGTGGGAACTCTGAACTTTCTGATAGCTTTTTCTGTATACTGAAAACTGCTCTAAAAACAAAGTCTCTTATGGGCTGGCCCACTGGTGTAGTGGTTAAGTTTGTGCGCTCTGCTTTGGCGGCCCAGGGTTTGCAGGTTCAGATCCTGTGCCTGGACCCACACACCGCTCATCAAGCCATGCTGTGGAGGCGTCTCACATACAAAATAGAGGAAGATTGCTGCAGATGTTAGCTCAGCGACAGTCTTCCTCAGGCAGAAAGAGGAAGATTGGCAACAGATGTTAGCTCAGCGACAATCTTCCTCACCAAAAAAAAAAAAAAATTTGGTTAATCTTTTGTAAAGTTTGTGTATACTTATGAAAGAATTAGCGCCTCAGTCTGCACTAAGACTGTTGGGACACCTGTGTATATACCTTCTCTAGTGGGTTCTCACCTGGGGAATTTTATTCCTGGGTTCTCTTCCCCCACACTGATTAAATCAGAATCTTGGGCATGGGGCCTGGGCGTATGAAGAGGTTCTGAACCCAAGTTCTCATGTGGGGAGGGAGTTCCCCCATACCAACAATGCTCTGGACACCAACTGGGGGTCCTACAATTCAGCTCAATTCTGACTCTATTTACCCGGAGAGAGCTCCGGATTCTGCAAATTAAGGGCTCAGTCTACAAGACGCCTCCCTCCCCACTTCAGATGCCAGTCACAAACCCGGGTTGTCACTCGTGCTTCTGACTGGCTGTAGGTTGGGGTTCTCATGGCTGTCTCCTTGGACATTCCGGGTTGCTCCCTGTATGTCTGACCGACTGGCTATAAATCAGAGGGTCCCAGGACATCCTCCCCCTTTTGGTTCAATTAATTTGCTAGAGCAGCTCACAGAACTCAGAAGCATTTTCTTACTAGATTACAAGTTTACTATAAAAGGATATAATTCAGGAACAGCCAGATGGAAGCCATACTTTGGCGAGGTTATGGGAAGGGGCGCAGAGCTTCCATGCCCCCTCCAGGCAGCCCCCTCTCCCCGCGTCTCCACGCGGTCACCAGCCCAGAGGCTCTCCAAACCCTGTCCTTTTGGGGTTTTATGGCGCCTTCCATACAGTCATCGTTTAAATCATTGGCCGTCGGTGACTGAGTCAACCTCCAGGCCCTCTTCCCCTTCCAGTTGGGTCAGGGTAGGGGGTTGGTTCCCCTGGCAACCAGCCTCCATTCTTAGATGTGGTCCAAAAGTCACCTTGTTAACAAGAGACGCCTTCATGGCTCTCATCACTTCGGAAATTCCAAGGGTTTTAGGAGCTCTGTGCCAGAAATGGGGATGAAGACCAAATACGTGTTTCTTATTACAATAAGTCGCAGTATCCCAGCGTGTTTTAAAACCTCTTCGGGGTTTCTAGTGATGACACACAGACTTCCATGCTGGGGATGGGTGAGCTGAATGAGGGTGGATTAAATGGGTTTACAGCTCATGCTCTGAAGTCCGATGACATGTGTTCAAATCCCGGCCTCACCCCCAGGAACGGAGTATCAGTAGGCGAGTCAGTCCCTTCATACCTCCAGCCTCAGTTTGCTCATCTGTAAAATGGGGATACTAAAAGCGTTTGCCCTGTGAGGTTGCTGTGGGGGTAGAATAATTAATTCATACGAAGCACCAGGCACAGAACATGCAGAGAGCAAAGATCCAATACACGCTTGTGTTTCAGTGAACTTAGGGTTGTAGGTGAGGGTTGCAGAGACCAGATCCTACACGCTTATTTACAGATGGGGGATGGAGGCCGAGACAGGGAAAGTTGCCCCAAATCACGTGGCAGGTTAGTGGATGAAACTAGCACCTGGATCAAACTGGTTACAACTCTAGATCTAACAGAACGGGCGCGTTTTAAACACGTGCAGGTTGTGAGAACACGACCGTGTGAAATGCACAGGAGGTGCCTGCAGTTCCGAGTTTCGCCAATAAGTGGCGCTCCTCCCCTATCTATGATCAAAGTGGTCGGGAACTGGGAAAAAATTCAAGTTTTGGAGTAGAGAATTTTCTTCGTTTTCCCTTGGATCCAGCAAAAATATCTAACAAAGGGCTACATACGCAGCAGGCACCTAACATATAATAGAGTCAAAAAATAAGGTTCAAGACTAGTGGTGACCAGAGGAGAAGGGAGTTGGGGGAGGGCGAAAGGGCCCCCGTATGGTGATGGATAAAAACTGGACTGTTGGTGGTGAACACGGTGCAGACTATACAGAAACTGAAATACAGTGACATACACCTGAAATTTACACAATGTCGTAAGCCAATATGACCTCAGTCAAATAATTCTTTAAAAAGTGGTTCCAGGGGAAAGGGGGGTGGGGGCAGGGCACTAGGGGTGAAGTGGTGTGCCTACAACATGACTAATAATAATGTACAAGTGTAATTTCACAAGGATGTTAACTTTCATAACCTTAATTAAAAAAATTTATCTATATATATTATAAAAAAAAAAAGGGGTTCAGATCCTTATGTATACAGGAGTCGACTTGGTTAAGAACATGGCTTCTTGAACAGGGGTGTCTGTTTTCAAATCCCAGCTCCCCGTTCACCAGATTTAGGGTGTTTCCTTCGTGCCTCAGTTTCTTCCTCTGTAAAATGGCAATAATAATATTAACTACCTCAAAGGGTTACTGTTGGGAGGATTAAATGAGTTAACATGAGTAAAACAGTTTTAAACAAGTGCTTGACACGTTTAAACCTTTTATAGGTGTTAGCAATTATTAATTTATTTCTTAAACAGCTTTATTGAGGTGTAACTGATGGGCAGTAAGCGCCATATGTTTCAAGTGTGTGGGTGATACATTTTGACTTACGTATTCATCTGTGAAGCCATCGCCACAATCAAGACAGTGAGCACAGGGATCTATCCCCAAGGCTTCCTCCTGTCTCTTGGTAAACCGTCCCCTGTCTCCGTTCTCAGGCAATCCCTGATCTGTTTCCTGTCTCTATGGATGAATCGAAATTTTCTAGAATTTTATATAAATGGAATGTATGTGCCCTTTTTCATCTGGCTTCTTTCACTCTGTATTTGTTCTGGATTCATCCACGTTGTTGAGTGTATGAAGTTCATTTCTTCAGGTTGCTGGTGGTGTTCCGTGCTCACCCCACAGCTTGTTTATCCACTCACCTGTGGGTGGACATTTGGATGCTTCCAGTTCTTTGGCTGTTACACATAAAGCTGTCCCGAGCGTTGTTGTACGAGTCTTGGTGATGACACGCACCTTCACTTCTCGGAGTGGAGTGGAGGGAAACTGGAGCGGGAGGAAACTGCCAGGCTCCTTTCCCGGGCGGTGGTGGATTGCCCCCTGCGGCCTCAGAGACCTCAGTTGCCCCTATTCTCACCAGCAGTGGGTAGGGTTCCACATTCTCATAGGCACAGAGTGGGGTCTTATTGTGGTTTTAATCTGCATTTCCCTAGTGAATACTTAGGTTGAACACCTTTCATGTGCTCACTTGCCATCAGCGTATCTTCGCCAAAGTTCCTGTTCAAATCTTAAGCCCATTTAAAAAACTATGAAAGTTTCTGCTGTGGTTGGTGGCATTGGAACTGTTCCCAGCCTTGTGGGAGCTCTGGGCCTTGCTCCCTCCAGTCCTTTTGGGTGGTTCTGTCCCCTGCCTGGGGTTCTTCCCTCACGTGTGAGTACAAGTGCTCAGCTGAAGAACCAGGGAGCCCTCTGCACGTCTCCGGAGCTCTCTGTGGGTAGCGCTGTCCTCTGGGGAGCTGTCCTTCAGACACTAGCCACATCGGCATCCTCTTGTCCTGGCTCTGATGCCTCCACTCAGGAGCTTCCCCTCCCCGGGCCAGGGTCTGCAGCCCTTCTCCAGGCGGTGGGCTTGGGCACTGGGGGGCTCACCTCATTGATTCTCCGTCTCTCAGGGACCACTGTCCTTCAGGGCCTGACGTCCAGTGTCCCAAAAGTCATTGTTTTATGTATTTTGAATGTTTTTGAGTTGTTTCACATGGGAGGGTATAGCCAATCCCTGTTACCCAATCTTGGCCAGAAGCAGAAGTCCTATAAGGTTAGATACATGTGTAATATATGTTAGATATGTTACATATATAGTACATAGAGTATAACCTTACATAAGAGTAATATCTAATATAATTTATATTTAAATATGATAGAGTAATAGTGACAATATATACAAATCTTTTTTTTTTAAGGTATGCTTTTTGCTGAGGAAGATTGGCCCTGAGCTAACATCTGTTGCCAGTCTTCCTCTTTTTTTTTTTTTCCTCCCCAAAGCCCCAGTGCATAGTTGTATATTCTACTTGTAAATCCTTCTAGTTCTTCTATGTGGGATGCCGCCACAGCATGGCCTGATGAGCAGTGTGTAGGTCCACGCCCAGGATCTGAACTGGCAAACCCCAGGCCACCAAAGCAGAGCACATGAACTTAGCTACTCCACCATGGGACTGTCCCTCTATAATATATAACAAATCTTATGTAATAGTTATATATATATTATTCACACAGTTTTGGAAATTTTAAAATAAAATTATATATATATATATAAATATAATCAGTATGGAAGGCTTGATCAAAAAGTGAGTCTCTCTCTGTGCCCCTCGCCGTCTGCTCCTGCCCCCGCCCAGAGGTGACCGCTCTGGCTGGCACGGGTCCTTGTGCATCTCTCCTGAAGTGTTCGTCTGTATACAACTACATATGTATCTCCTTAAGTGGGATTGTACCGTATAAACGGTTCTCTGCCTTGCTTTCTTCACTTACATCTTGGACGTCTCTTCTTATCAGCAAACACAGGTCTGGCTGCTTTTGCGTTGCAGAGCGTTCCACGGAAGGGGTGCTGCGTGTTGTATCTCGCCTCCTGTCCTGAGGGACACGTGGTCAGTTTCACCGTCAAGGCAGCAGGGAACACACGCGTGCACGCGGGTAACACGCATGTGCGTGAGTATCTGGGGGGGCATTTCCAGAAAGACTGCTGGGTCGTTGGACACCAGCCAGAGGCAGTGCGCGAAGCACCAAAAAGAGACCTTCTGAATTCAAAGTGAAAAAAACTAAGTTTTATTGTAAAATACCGTTTTTATTTTTGAATGACACAAACTCACATGGATGCCGAATTGAAAGCAGCTTCTTTCTGGATTTCTTCTCTCTTTCCTGTGTGCGTCCCTGTTTTGCTGGTTTCTAAGCACTCCTCGGAGGCACCTGCAGTCACCAATTTTGGCTGCGAGGAAGGCAGAGGTGACGAGATTCCTGCCTGCCCACAGGGGGCACCCGAGGAATGCTTGCTGACTCGGGGAGCTGATTGGATGCTGCGGAAAGTTCTGTCGGACATGCTGCCCCAGCCGTCACCTGCGACAGCCTCCATGCCTTCCTTCTGCGGACCGACAGGTTTCACATCAAATTCACAGGCGTGGAGCCAGCCCCTTACAGCCCACGGAGGTCGGACAGCCATCTCAATACAGCAGGGGCCAGGCAGAGACCGCAGTGAAATCGTCAGTGCTGTGCTGGGCCCGGAGTCTCCAAAGTCTGGGAGGCTGAGCTGGGGCGGGGGGCCACTCAGGTCTCCCCTCTCCCGTCTCCTCAGCCCGTCCTGCGCCACCTGCCACAGAGATATCAGAAAGAGAGTGAGTTTTCCAAGAGCGTGGTTTAAAGGAGATTGAAAACAATCTCGTAGCTGTGGATGAGGGATCTCCAAGCAGTGGGGCACCTAGTGTATTTGACGCTCTCCTGTCTACAGCAATATTCCCGTAATGATTATGCTCCTGGCTAGTTTTTCAGTTTTGGTACAATTGACAAACACAAAGATTACATTTCAATTTTAGAGAGAGTGAGTTCAGGGGAAGATTTCCTGTATGAACTAAGATATCCATTTTCCAAACAATTTTATTACGCCTTGCAGGTCACGCTCTGCTTCACTGTTCTGCATTCTGGACACAAGTGAAAACTCGAAGGGGTCGCTTAGAGGGACAGAGCAGAAGTAGCCTGTGTTCTGGTTTCTTCATCTTCCCGCGCGTGAGTGGAGCCTGCGTGTGTGCGGGCTGACCGCGTAGCTGGGCGTTCTCTGAATCTACCTGCAATACACTATTTATTAAAGAATAAGTAATAAAAATGTGCTGATGTGAAACTTACAAACGTTTGATTAAAATTCAGCAGTAACCTAAACAGAATTACCAAGGACCTGGCAATTCCACTCCTAGGTGTATATTCAAGAGAATTGAAAACGTAAGTGTACTCTCAAACTTATATAGGAGTGTTCATAGCAGCATTCTTCATAATAGCCATAAAGTGGAAATAGCCCACATATCCATCGACAAATGAATAGATAAACACAAGTGGTCTGTCCATGCAGTGGAATATTATTCAGCCATAAAGAGGAATAAAATACTGATAGCCACTACAATATGGATGAACCTTGAAAACCCCGCTGCCCCTCCCTTGGTTAGCCACTGCTGAGGACTTCCCTAACAGTCATGCTCCAAGGGCCTTACTTTCAGTATTTTTACTTCCTACATTTTTATAAGCTGATTCTTTGGGTCTTTTGGACTGAATTGTCAAGTTTTACTATTCCTTTTTGGTGAGTTTTGGTTGAGCCATGGCTGTTTTCAATTTTTCTTTCTCATTTAATGGCATCTGAAGTTCTAGCATTTCATCCATCCATCCATCCATCCATCCATCCATCATCCACCCATTTTGTCATTCATTCAACAAACCCAAATTGTGCATCTACTATGTTCCAGATATTCTAAGTACCAAGGATACAGTGAAGGTCCTTGCCCTCATATAACTTGTTTCAGGGCCTCGCTCCTCCAAGTGTGGTCCTTGGACCAGCCTCACGTGGGAGCTTGTAAGTGTTGCAGCATCTCCAGCCCTGCTCAGCCCTACTCAAGCAGAATCTGCATTTAGCAGGATCCCCAGGTCATTTGTGGGCCTGTTAACTGTGAGAAGCACAGATCGCAAGGACTAGATGGGAACTTAGGTGTGGGTAAGACGGAGTGTTTTTTAGAAGTTAAATGCATCCTCGATAAAGGAGACCTTTGGAAAGTGGCTTAGGAAATGCTCTGATTCACCCCTCAGCCTGAGTCTCTTCGCATTTTGGACAGTCCACAGCACAGTACTTTTGCCTGACTTTCAGGCACCCAGAATTCTTCTATATTGTTCACTGCAATGGACAGAGTAATCACCCCCAAGATGGCCATGTCCTAAGGCCCGGAGCCTGTGACTATATTGCCCTGTGTGGCAAAGGAGACTTTGGGGGTATGATTAAGTTAGGGGTCTCCAGCTGGGACATTATCCTGGCTTATCTGGGTGGGTCTCATGTGAGCAGAAGAGTTCTAGTAAAAGGCAGGCAGGAATTCCAGAGGGGAGAGAAGATGCTGCGGACGCTGCTGGCTTTGAAGATGGAGGAGGGGCCTCGAGCCGCAGGATGTGGGCAGCCTCTGGAAGCTGGAAAGAGCAGGGAGAGGAACTCTGCCTTGGAACCTCCAGAAGGAGCCAGCTCTGCCCGCACACACCTTGATTTGAACCCCTTGAGACTCATTTTGGATTTCTGACCTCCTGGGCTGTAAGAGAACAGATTTGAGTTAAATCACTAATTTTGTGGTGGTTTGTGACATGGAAACAAGCAGACCCACACTCAGCCCAGAACATGACTCCACATTTGACAAAATGCCTTTGATTCTCGCGAGAAGCATGCTGTTTCTCTAGATGACCCGTGTGATTTCAGACAACCTGGACATGGCCTCTGGCTTCCCCACTTCCTGGCTGGGTCCTTCATTTGTGAAGTGCTGAGGGCCGTGGACTGAATCGGGGCCTTCCCTCTGTGCTCTGTGGAGCCGTAGCTCCAGGGGAAGGTCCCCCCTCGCTCCCTCCAACCAGAGCCCCTCACCGCCCTTCGTGTCACATGCCCTGCTTCTCTGCAAGAGTTTATTTAAACACAACCTCCCACGTCAGAGAACGTGTTTGAAAGCCGGCTGCTTTTAAAAAAATATTTATACTAAAATGTTGGGGAGACAACAGAAACCCGACTTTCCTGAGATGTTCTCTGAGCTCCCTGCCTGCCCCATCGCAAGTCCGTCTAGGATTTTTATCTGGCTCTCTTTTCCCAGGGGAAACAGGGAGGGCATTACCCTAGCCATTTCCGGAGACTTGCTGTGTGCCGTTGGGCAAACAAATTCACCTCTCTGAGCCTTAGTTTGCCCGCAAATTGTCAAATGAGGGAGTGAATCATGCCCGCCTCCCAGCTTTATCAAAAGAATCAATGAAATGATGTGGCCAAGTGTGGTGTGATAATAACAATACCAGTGACAATGGTTGAGCGCCAACTCTGTGCTGAGTGCCTTGCTCTGCCCTTATTTGATTCTCACATCTCCAGTCCGAGGGAGGCACAATGACTGTCAGTTTCCAGGCCGGGAGAAGGGGTGGCGCTGGGATGCCACTGGAGGGAAAGGCCGCCTCTGCCAGGACAGGTCCTCTGTGCACACATCCTGGCCCAGGGGCTCCTCAGCCCGCAGTCCCTGAGCCCGTGATTGGCATTTGCGTAAACAGACTGAAGGGGAAGGTTAAGGCCAGATACCTAACAAGTCTGAGAAAACGGACTGTTTGTATCTAGCCTCTCCCCAACGTCTCACCCCCAACGTGGATTCTCCCCTCTTTTTACAGCAGAAAGAATGCACGAGTCATGTGTACATATATACACACACACATATGTACATATATACATGTAGGTATGTATATGTAATATATATGTCTCTCTCTCTCTATATAGTGTGTGCAAAGCTGAGTATCAGAATTTGAGATCAATCCTTTTCTTCCAGGAGCCCCATTTGCTTAGGAAAATCAAGCTGGAGCCCCGGATGGCTGAGTGAGCGATGAGTGAGTTTCTCCGGTGACAGTTTCGCTCTGTGGATGGCCAACTCTCAGTGGGGTGTGTCCTCACCCATCCCCCCCAACCATTCCAGCAAACCACCTGGAGCCCGGGTGAGCCAGGCCCCAGACGCTTCCGGCCTGCAGCGAGCTGTCCACGCCGGGACTCCAAAAAAGTCACCAAAGGGACTTTTTCTGCCCGTCTCCTAAGGCCCATCTCCTAAGGCCCGTCTCCTAAGGCCCCACCCCTTTCCATAGCAGCCGTGTGACTGGTGCCAGGTGGGGGGCCTCGGCATTTGTGCCAAGGCAAACGGTCAGGAGCCGCCACGCCTGCCTCATGTCCCTCGTGTCTGATCGGAAGCCATCGCCAGGGTTCAAGGAAACCCTGGCTGCTCTCCCCAGAGACCCACAGGGTGGGAAAAGCTCTGGGACAGGATACGTGCACACAAAAAATATATGGTAATAAAGTAGGTACCCAGAGGCCCACAGGAGGGGAAACCTTCAAGACAGTATATATCCAAGTAAAAAATGTACGTGCCCTGCCTGTAACTTCCTGTGGAAGTTATGCTCAGACATGCCCAGAAATGTATGTGGAAGGATGTTGATTGCACTTGGCATTGTGCTGAGGGAGAGAGGCTGGGCTCAGAGGACTGTGCGCTCCATGATCCCGTTTATATGGCGTTCTGTGGGGACAGGGCCCACTGGTGGTTGCCGGGCTCAGAGGCAGAGGGTAGGGCACAGAGGAACTTCCTGGGTGACGGAGGTGTTATGGTCTTGATGGTGGTAGTGGTGGTGTGCCTGTGCGCCTTTGTCAGAACTCATGAGACCGTGTGCTGAGAGGGAGAATTCCACTGTGTGAAGATTGTGCCTGCACACCTGGCTTAAAGAAATGCACGTGGGAGGACATTGATGGCAGCCATGTTTGTGACAGCAAAAGACAGGAAACAGCTGAAACGCGCAGTCATAGAGAATGGTCAGTAACAAATAGCACCTCCACATAAGGGAGTACTACACGGCTACGAAAAGGAAGAGAGATGTGTGTATACCAAAATCAAATGATCGCCAAGAGTTATCTGGAAAATGGTGCATATGGTATTTACCATTTGCGTAAAAAAGGATATAGATTTGTATATGCTTCTATGCATAGAATATCTTTGGAAAAATAAAAAAAATTGATAATAGTAGTTGTATTTGAGAAGTAGCTAGGAGTGATGAGAAAAATCTAAATTTTACTTTATACCCTTAGATACTGCTCATGTTATTAATTTACCATGAACATTTAGTGCTCAAAAAATACCCTGAATCTTTCTGGTCCATTTCTTGACTGCCCTTGATATACAGGCTCTTCCTGTGTGCGATGTTGCATCTTAACAGATCGTGCAAGGTAAGCCTTGTGGGTACAAAGGGGGTCCAGAGCCCACCTGGTTTTCTTACCACCCCCTACAAGATGGGAGTAGCACTGCTTTCTTTATGGATTTGCTTAACCCATAAAGCATCAGGTAAAGCATCGGGTATACAGAAGGTGCTGAATTGATGTTATTTCATCGGGTAAAGCATCGGGTATACAGAAGGTGCTGAATTGATGTTATTTCATCGGGTAAAGCATCGGGTATACAGAAGGTGCTGAACTGATGTTATTTCTCTCTGCCTTAGTCTGCTCATACCCACTCTGTTTTTCAGTCCTGGTTTTAGGCAACTGGAGAGAAAATTCCCACTGACCATCACACTCTGCTCACGGGGACCATTTCTGGGCTGTGTTCTTCTCTTTCCCATTTCAAAAGGGGGGAAGGGCCCCACAAGTCAAGCACTGCTCTTGTTCTGTACCTGGAGATTTTCTTGCCACTCCCACCAGCCAAGGATGGGGGAGCGTTTCTTGAAGGGATAAAAAAATATTGGTATAGAATAGAGGGTTGAATACTTTTTCTGGAATAATAAGTCTCATCCATTCATTCAATGGCATGCTGGGGGCTGGACTTACAGGTGAGCCAGAGACATGGTCTCCACCTCCTGGAGGTCACAACCCCCCCTTTATTGAGGTCGGGTCTATTGAAGTATAATTTACATACAGTAAGTTCACCCCTTTTAGTGGACACCTTATGGGTTTTGATGAATACCTGGAATCATGTAAGCCCCAGCACAGTCAAGGCAGAGAACCATGCTATCCCCGTGCCCGGACTTCCTCGTGCTCCTTTGAGGTCAGCCTTCCCCCCAGCTCTGTCTTCTTTACGGATCTGCCTTTTCCAGAATGTCCTCTAAATGGGATCATACAGGATGTGGCCTTTGAGTCTAGCTGCTTCCCCTTCGCAATACATTCGAGATTCATTCGTGCAGTTCCGTGTGTCCAGTTCATCCGTTTTCACTGCTGAGTAGTATTCCACGCTGTGGATGTACTGCTTTGGTGCCATCTTGGGGACAAAGAGAGAAGAAAAGCACCTAACCTTGACTTCGTTGGTCCTGAGCTGATGGAGCTGACTGGAGTGGACCGCATTAAATTTTCTCCCACAGGCGGGGTTAGTTCTGGAAAGGCAGGTTCGATTGTTACGGTGAAATGGATAAATGCCGTTGCCTGCACCTCCAGCTCTGTGGACGGAGAAATGCATGTTCACTCGGCTGGGGACGATAAGGCGCCAGCTGGCCAGAAAGTGAGGAAGGGCCCAGGAAAGCCCCGCTCTCCCAGGCTTTGTGACAACAGTGCCGAGTCACAGAGGTCCTGCCTGTCCCTGAGAGAAGCTTCTTCCCCTTCCTGGGCGCCCTGGCCCCTGGGGCAGAGTTTTGCCTGAGTGGGGCTGAAGGGGGAGGATGCAGTTCCTTGGAACCACTCAGACCGCCAGTTATTGTGGCCCCAGGAAAGCCTCTGGCTTTGGTGTGCTGCCTCCGGCTGTGCAGGCTCCTGTGGTCCAGGAATGTTACCAGCCCTATTACCTGCCTGGGTATCGCTACCTCAACTCATGGAGACCCAGCCTCCTCTGCAAGGTGTCTGATGTCCAGACCTGCCCAGACGAGGGAACCACGTGCAGAAGCCCCCTGAGGCCGCCCACCATCCTGCCCGTGCTCCACTCCACGCTCTTCTGTCGCTACAGCCCCCGTGACTGGGACCAGACCAACCAGCTGCAGATCGGCGGGGCCGAGGCCTCGCGGCTGTGGGCTGGCCGGCTGATGGGCGACTCCATGCGGCTCATGCAGGACAAGGACCAGCTGACACGCCAGATGCAGGAGGGGACCTGCCGGAACCTGGGCCAGAGGCTCTCGGATATCAGCTTCTGGAAGTCTGAGCTGAGCTATGAGCTGGAGAGGCTGCTGAACGAGAACCACGGCATGGAGAAGGTCAAGAGGCGGTTGGAGTGCGCAGCCGAGGAGGTGAACTGTCCCCTGCAGGTGAGTGGCGGGCCGGGAGGGGGCGAGACGCAGCCCCACGCGCCCCACTGCTCTTGAGTGAAGATCAAGGTGACAGGAGCCTTGCAGGTCTGTTTAAGCTGCATCATCATCTATGATCAGTTTTTAAGGTAAAAAATAGAATCTTAGTCAATTCAGGATTCTCCCAGTCAAATCAGGGCTCCTCGGACTGGATCGAATTTCCTTTTCTCCTTGGGAGAATTCTGCAGTTGCGTCAGAATTGCAGAGATTTCACCAAGACATTACATGCATGCCTGTGCATGCCTGTGCCTGCATGTGTGTGAGCATGCGTGTGTGTGTTGTGATGGTCTTAAGAGGAAACACAGTAACTGCTTTATTTTTCTCCATAGCCCTTAGCACCTGCTAACGTACTCTGTAATTTATGCATTTCTGTCTTTATTGTTTTTCTCCCTGCTAGAAATACAGGCCCAATGAGGGAGGGATTTTTGTCTGCTCTGTCACCAATGTGTTTAAGACTGTTAGTCTTTGTGATGTCCCCGTATGCCTGTTCTGGTTGCCTGTTGTCTAGACCAGTGTTTTGAGTGGCTCCCCAGCCTCACACAGTGTTGGTACACAGTAGGCACTCGATAAGTATTTGTTGAATAAATGAATAAATACCTGGCTGTGGACGTTCTCGATGCTTCTTGGTCTCCAGTCTGCAGGCAGATCCCAGATCATCTGGCTTGGCTTGAGCTGCATGTAACAGACACTCGACTATAGCAACTTGGTCAAATAGGAACCCATTTTTCTATCGTGGTGAGAATTCCAGAGGGAAACCGATCAGGCTGCTGCAGCCTCCGCTGGATGCCAGAAGGGACCCTGGCTCCTCTCTTTGGTTTGCCCATCCTTAGCATATGGCTTTTGTCCAGCTTGCAAGGAGCATTTTGGTATTCTCGTTTGGGGCAGGAAGATGCGGGTAGGACAAAAGGCAAATGAGCCAGTTGTGTCGTCCCTGTTTATCAGGGAGTATCAGCTTTCCAGAAGGCCCAGCATGGGAGTCCATTTTTAGCCCATTTGCCAGAATTTGCATGGGCTCCCTGGCTGCCGGGGAGTCTGGGTAAGTATTTTCATGCGGTCCCGGCGTGGACACTGGGTGAGGAGCCAGCGGTGCTGTCTCGTGCTGTGGGAGCTCATCTTGGCCACACAGGATGAGGTTCTGCTGCTCCCTGGAGCGTGTAGGGACTCAGAGCCTCCTGCCTGGAGCGGCCGTTTCCACTGCGTATCAGGGGTGGGGACTTCTGTAGCAGAGGTCCTGCCTCCAGATCCCCCCAGAGACATGGCACAGGTTCCAACCACTGGGGGTGTCCTCCTGTTTCCCTGTACCCCCAGATTTCTCCCCTGCTCAGGCACCCAAAGCAGCATCCCAGATCTCTTGCTCTCCTCTCCCACTCTCTTCTCGCTCTCCCAGCCTGGCTGGAAAACCCAACTCTGCCCCAGCACACGTGGCCACCTCTGACAGCCACGTGGTGGCACGGGGACCAGAGGCATCTCGGCTTTATCGACTTCTCTCCATCTCCAGTATTATGGCCTCAGTGCCGGCGGCCTCTCACTGGACAGTGTGACTGCCTCCTTCCTGGCCTCGCCACTTCTCCCCTCCAACCCATTTTCCAGACAGCAGCCAGAGGGGTGATTTTAAATATTAAACCAGACCACCACACTCCACTGCTAAAACCTCCTTGTGGCTTCCTAATGCATGGTAGTCAACATCTAAATTCCTTGTCATAGCCTCTAGCCTCCACACAGCGCAGCCTCTGCCCACTGCTCCAGCCTTCCTTTCTCTACTCCAGTCCCAATGGCTTCCTGTCTTCTCTTTCTCCTACCTCAGGACCTTTGCACTTGCTGTTCCCTCTTCCTGGTGCATTATTCCCATTCATCTCTGCTGCTTCTAGTGATTCAAGTCTCAGTCTGTCACCTCCTTAGAGAAGTCCTCCTCAGCCCCCCACATCGCCCTGACAATTTTCGTGACAGCCCTTATCACCGTCAGAAATGATCGAGTTTCTTTATGTGTTTAATTGTGTGTGTTCTGGCCCCTCTGTTAGAACTCCATTAGAGCAGGGACCATCGAGTTCATTGCAGTGTCCCCAGAACTTTGATCGAGAAGGACACAGACAAGGGGCTCAGGAAATTTTTGTGGAGCGAATGAATCCCCCTCCTTTCTGAGTTCCCAGATGCCTTTGCATCCCGACACCAAGACATCACCCTCCCCTGCTTCCTTCGCACCCCCACTGCTCTTTGTGACATCACAGGCTAGGGGCCAATCACCGTTCTTCCTCAGTCTCCTGTTCCCCGGAGTCGCGGCTTCTCCTGTCTTCTGTTCCACTCTGCTCGTGTCTCCATGACAGTTATAAGGTCCATGGCCATGCGGCAGGGTTGCCTGGGTCTCACTTGGCCCTGGCCACTTTCCAAAGGGTTTTCACGTATATTCACAAGCGAGATTTATTGACAGTATTCTGAGCGCTCTCCACCTGTCAAGCGGACTTAACCTGTACAGCAGACCTGTGAGAGACGCACCCGTGTTGCGCCCATCTGCAGTCATGGCCCCACAGCGCCCACCCAGATGCGTGGTGATGAGACCACGTGAAGCATCCAGGTTTCTGGGCGTGAAACAGGTCATGGCGATGGTGGGTGTGCGTCCCCTCCGCTGAGGGCCTGCATCCAGCTGCAGGAAGGACACACGCTTCCCGCTGCTCCCTACAGGTGGCCCTCGAGTGTCTGTACCATCGTGAGAAGAGGATAGGGATTGATTTGGTCCATGACAACGTGGAGAAAAACCTTATCCGGGTAAGGTGCCCCTGGGTCTGCCCAGCCCCCTGAGCGGGCAGGGAGGGCCAGCTGGTCAGAGAGGTTTCTGAGCTGCCCGTCAGGAGCAGAGGCCACATGAGTCTCCCCATGCAAAGTTAGGGCTCCGAAAGCATGGGTGGGGGCCTCAGGTGTAATTTTGGAACAGGGAGAAATGAGGTCAGTGACCCTCAGTCTTTTCATCTCCAAAATGGGCGTCCTCGTAATAATACCAAGAAATAACAATAATTAAAGCCAGCGTTTATTGAACACCAACTGTATGTCACCCGTTGTACCAACTTGTATGCATTGTTTAATGATAAAATGATCTGTAGGTGAGCACTTGGCACACAGTAGGTGCTCAATTTTCTTTTAATCTGGAAGTATATAAAAAGAAAGGAAAGTAGGAGAAAGAGTGTGGAGCCTCGACAGTCGACCACGGCAGGCCGACCCTGTGATTGTGCGGGTTGAGGCAGGAAATGGACCCCACCCTGACCCTTCAGCTCACGAGGTCCAGGGAGGCAGTGAGAGGCGAGGGGTGGGGGCACTGGCCGGGCAGACAGGATGCTGTGAGTTTCTAAGCGAGACCGCTCTCTCTGATGTTTTTCATTGCAGGAAGTAGATTTGCTCAAATGTTGCCAAGATCAGATGAGAAAACTAGCTCAAAGAATTGATATCCAGATGCGGTAAGAGCTGTTCTCTCTCCCTCTTCTTGGACTTTGTTTTGGATCTCTGGGGTTGCTGGGGGCAAGCCAGGTGGACCCCCCTGTCTCTTAGTGGTTCTTTTGGTCAGTGGTGTGCTGCTAAATGTTTAACAACCAGTTCTCCAGGAAAGAAAAAAAATTCCTGATTAGTAGCATTTGCCAGTTTCAGGGGTGTAAATGCTGCCTCGGGGACTGACTTCAGTCTCCCCCAGTGAGGACCCTGAGATGTGCGCCATTGATTTCCATGAGCCAGCACATCACTGGTCCTTCTTGTTTGCAGTGAGGGCTTTGCAAAAGCAGTGGGCCTCTCTGAGGCCCCGCTCAGCCCGTGGCTTCCCTGTGCCAGTTCTGAACTTCAGGATCGGCTGAGAGTGGGTGGCATTAGGCATCAAGGTGAGAGGCCGGGCCGGGCCCTCTCCAGGGGGGCTGGTGGATGCCTTGAACCAAGAGTCTTCCAAAGGAATCAGCTTCTTGTTCTTGGAAGATTGTGTAACTGGTGTCCTCACGAGCCAGGAGGCTCCCATTGGGATTAAAGGGAGGCTGGAGTTTTACAGGGCTTGGGGCCCACAGTGAAGCCTTGGGCACCCAGCTGCCCCGGAGGCCACCTTCCTGCCTGACCCTTGAACTAGACACTTGCCTTTAACGCTTGCAAGGCACGCTGCTTGGCTGGTTTCTCCTCCTCCCTCACTCAGACGGAGACAGCAAGAGGCGGGCTGGAAACCTTACCGGGGCTGCCCCTTGCTGCAGTGCAGGGCATGTGGGCAGCCCCGGTAAGGATGCTCAGGGCTCAGGCAGCTTGCAGATAGGCTCTGGGGGCTTGGTGCCTTGGCTAGATGTACCCCAGAAACAGCAGTCACCCCTCCACACACACACACAGCAGCCCCTCAGCTCTACTGTGGCAGTGAGAACTGAGTGGCAGGGTTGTGACAGAAGCTCCCAGGATGGAATAGCATCCCGGGCAGTGTTGACAAGCTACGTGCAGGTCAAAGGGCCCAATCTCTGACCCTGCCCAGTCCTTGGCTCCGCCCGGTCCCAGAGTCCATCATCCTTAAGGAGCAGGTCACCAGTCCCTGAACACCTAGGAGTCTCGAGCTTCTCTGCTCTTGTGCGTGTAGTGTCCTCAGCTGGGAATTCTCATTTGCCCACCCAACTTTGTCCCTAGTGTCTACTGGTTTTGTTAGGAAAATCCAGCTCCGACGCCTCCTCGGAAGCCTTCCCTGACCACCCCCTCTCCCTGAATTAATGCCTTCCTCCTCTGTGTTGCTGTTACCATTCTGTACGGTGTTTAATTTTCCTGTATTTACTTACGCAACTCTGTGAGCCACCTGAAGGTAGTGACTGGGTCTTATCCAGGTCTTTTCTACTCTGTGCCTGGCATAGGGTCAGACACGATGATTTGTGAACTGATTTTGTCCAGAGGGTGAGTTCATATCTTCTTAATCAGGTTGGCAAACTGCAGCGGGAGGGCCAGGACTGGCCCACCACCTGTTTGTGTAAATAAAGTTTTATTGGGACAAAGCCACACCCATTCATTCACGTATTATCTATGACTGCTTTCTTGCATAGCTGAGTAGTTGCAACAGAGACCATATGACCCACAAACCTCAGATATTTACTACTTGACCTTTTACAGTAAATGTTTGCCTGCCCGCGTTCTAAATGACAACAGGTCTGCATGGATAGGGGCAGGGGAGGCCCTGGGCAGTGGTGGGGGCATCACAGTGGGAGGAGGGCTGAGAAGCCACTGGGGGTAGACAGAGCACCCTCTTGGAAGTCAAAGACTTGACTTTCAGCAGTGGCTCTGCACCCACCTGCCGTGTGACCTGGGGTGACGGACTCTGGGTAAGTGCACCATCCAGGGACAAATTTTTCTCCCCTACCCCAGGGATAACCGAGATTCTCAGCACGCCCTGGAGAGGGACCTCGAGGACAAAAGCACGGCCCAGTTTATCGATGAGAAGTGCTTCAACCTGAGGAACACGTCAGACTGCATCAGCTTCTTCCACGGTGTGGAGAAAGTCGATGGCACGTAAGCACTGGGCTCCCGCTCCCCATGCCTGGTGGGGCCTGAGGGGAGCGAGGGTTTCTGAGTCTCCTGCTGCCAAGGAACCTTAAAGAGGCATCGTGTGCCAGCCAGTGTGAGGCGCTGTGGATGAATGGGGATCCTGTGTCGCAAGCCACAGCATCCAGTTCTGGCAACTTAAGACACGATGGAATTTGCAGGAAGGCTGTGAGAGCCACAGACTCAAGGGGAAGGTTCTGGCAGCTCGAACGAGCCAGGGAGTGGGAGCTGACCAGATATGTTGTCAGAGCACCACTGTCTTTCCAATCTTGCCCCATTTTGCCCGAGATTCAGATTTCAGCAAGAGCGAGCAAGCGATTGGCTTAATGAGGGCCACATGGCCACTGCCACTCGGCCAGGGCGTGCTGGGGCACCTCGATGGGCAACTCCGCCAAACCAATCCCAAAACAAAAGGGCTGTAACGAGAAGGAGGGGGAATTCAGGCTCGGCAGGGAGAGCCAACTGACGCCCGCCAGCGCTGGAAGTGGTTTAAGAGAGGCTTCTGGAGCCAGGCTGCCTGGCGTGTGAAGTGCTGAGCGCAGAGCCTGGTGTAGTGGTATGACAATGGCTAACGTTTACTGAGTGCTTGCTGTATGCCCTCATTTGCTCGTCACAACAGCTGTGAGGTAGGTGCCTTCTCCACGCCCGGCCCTGTCGGGGCCACATCACAGAACCTCCTGCAGAACTGAGGCGTGCTTTCCCAGTTGGCAGTCCAGTAACGAGGGCTCTGGGTGCAGGCCGAGAGTGGCGTCTGTTTTGGTCCCTTTTTAAAAATTCTCTCGCGTCAAATATTTGTCAAATGAAAGGAGGAAGAGAGGGAGGGAAGAGAGAAGGAAGGAAGGAAAGGCGTTTTCTGGCAGCGTCCTGGGCCCACGCCCGGGGGGCACTTTCTGGATCGTGGTAAATATGGAAGGGATGAGAGGACCCTTTGTGGTTTCTGGCAGTGCCAGCTCCTGGGGAGCCGCCTCATGTGTCTGACAAGGTTGACTCCCCCACAGTGCTGCAAGGCGATCAGGCCTTCAAGGGCCTCAGCCACAGCTGCCCAACTGGCCAGGGGGTCTGGAGGGTTCTCTTCCCAAACTGAGGCCTCCCCGAAAACGGGGCAGCCAGGCCGGCTGGCAGAGACTCGATTTCCATGCCCAGGAGGGGTCCGCTGTTTAAGGTCCCTCTTGCAGCGACCCCAGCTGGAAAGAGAGAGCCGCCATCGGTGGGGACTAACGGCTCCCCAGAGGTACTAGCTCAGGGCTTCGTATTTGGGGTTTTCTTTTCTCTCTCTTTTTTTTTTTTAAAGATTGGCCCTGAGCTAGCATCTGTTGCCAATCTTATTTTTTTTTCTTTTCCTTCTCCTCCCGAAGGTCCCCCAGTACGTAGTTGTAGGTCCTCAGCATGGCCTGACGAGCAGTGCTAGGTCCGCGCCCAGGATTCAGACCAGTGAAACTGGGCCACCGAAGTGGAGCGTGCGAACTTAACCACTCGGCCATGGGGCCGGCCCCTGGGGTTTTCTTAAAGCAGGGCTGTGTGTGGGCAGGTTAAAGGACATCTGGAGACTCTGAATTGCAAGATCTCTGTTCCCTGCTGTTCTCATTGCCGTGGATTAGCCGATGATGGTGATGATAACGAATATGATAATGATGATAATAGATGCCTTTTACCTGACGTTTGCTGTGTGCTAGGCACTGTGCTGAGAGCTTTAGACACAGTGTCGTATGATAATAAACATTTATCAAGCGCCCACTATTGTCAGGTGCCATCATAGAGGTTTCACATGTACTCACTCAACAACCCTGGGGGAAGGCACCAATATTATCCCCATTTTACCATGAGGAGACTAAGGCTCAGAGAGATGAAGTGACTGGCCCAAGCTCACACAGCAAGTGGCAGAGCCGCAATCTGAGTCCACACTGAACACGAGACCTGTGTCACTCCCGTCCTGCCTCCCCAGCAAAGCCTGCTGTCTCCTCCACCTCTAGAGGCCACAGCTTATTCTCTAGGGAGCTCAGCTGTCTGCTCCAGAGGAGGGCAAGGGCTAGAGGTCGCTGCTCGTGACACTGACAGCGTCCCATCCAGCAGCAGGAGATCCATGCACAGTCGATCTGCAGGTCTCTATCTGCTGTCCTTATTGCCTCCTCCTTCCGCCTTCGATGGTGAATAGCTGTGTGACCTTGAAAGAGACACTTCACCTCTCTGAGCCTCGGGTCTTTGCTGGATGAAAGCTCTGGATCAGACACAGTGCCCTCTCCCAGGAGCCCGAGACCCCTGTTTATTTCTTGATGCTAACTCCTGCAAAAGCCAGACAAAACAACCACATATTGTACATGTTCTTTAAAATATTTCTATTCACTGTGCAATCTAAGCGTGCTTTAAAATGGCTGGAAAGAGACTTCTATTTCAGAAAATTGAGTCTCTTTTTGCCTACTGCCTGAGAATAAAAATCTGCTTTATTTAAAAACTGCAGACTTCCTGGTTAAAAAAGACCTTGAAAAGTTATCTGCTGAGCTAGATACTGAAGCCAGCTCAAAGAAATGCACGTCCCCGCTTCTCAAAGGCTTCCCAGAGGAGAAAACCCCCATACAATATGTTGGTTGCTTGTGGCGAGGATTTACATACTCTGCCAGGAAGAGCTTTCTTGTCTAAACTGAGACCCTTGTGCGCCACCACCTCCGAGAAGCCTTCCCTGCCTGCCCTCTTTAATTAGCCTGTGTCTCCATTCTCCAGCCTCCCTGCGTGAGTCTCATAGAGGAGGCTGCCGTCTGAGGCTCTTTGCCATCTGGTTCCCAGCTGGGTTCTGCCAATAGGAGGGACACCTGCAGGAGACAGAGGGCGGGAGGAGAAAGATGCTGGGGATTTATTCGTCCTGCTGCCTCCCTGCCCGGGTTTGTGCTCCTCCACGCTCCTCCTGTCCCACCGCTCCCTCTCCTCTTGCCCTTCACAGCTGGGGTGCTGACATCTTCCTGCATTTGCTAGCCCACGAGGACATCGACACCCTCAAGTATTCCATTTATTTCCTTTTACGACCTTGACTGACCCCACTCCATTTGTCTCCCGCTCACCACCCTGCTCCTAGATGCCTTCATAGCACGTAACGCCGTGTGTAACTATCTTCTTTATTTGTTGTCTGTCTCCCTCCACTGGAAATTCACCACCATGAGGACAGGGATGTCCCGTTCTTGTTATGGCTCCGTCCCAGGTGCCGAGAACAAGGCTTGGCATGTGCCAGGTGTTCACAGGACATTCGTGAAACAAATAAGTCAGCTCAGGTGGCATGGCCGCGTGCTCATCGCTGCACTGAAGGGACCTGCAGCCAGCATCGTGCCCGGAGCCCGCTCCTGGCCTGTCTCTGTGGTTTTGGTGCTGGTAGTGGGAGGCAGTGTCAGGGGAGAAAGTCCTTTTCTCCTGGAATTCACCCAGTGCCCTTCGGGAGATCAGCTGCTCTCAAGGCTGCGGCCGCCTTCCCTGTGAGATGAGGGGCTGGGTTGGCCCAGTGGGTCTCACCTGTGCCCTCTCCCCCAGGGGACATTTGGCAATGTCTGGAGGCATTTTTGGTTGTCACAACAAGAGGGGCGATGCTACTGGCATCTAGTGTGTAGAGGCCAGAGATGCTGCCATGCATCATACAGCACACAGGACAGCCCCACGACAGAGAATGATCCCGACCCAAATGGCAAGAGTCCCGAGGGTGAGACACGCTGGATTCAGGGCTCTCCAGGGCCTTCCCTCACCCCCACCCCGCGATTCCTCGCCTGTGTTCAACTTGTCCTTGCACCTCTTGCAGGATCTCCGTGCCCGAGACCTGGACCAAGTTCAGTAACGACAACATCAGGCACTCGCAGAACATGAGGGCCAACTCCATCCGGCTGCGGGAGGAGGCCGAGAACCTCTTTGAGACCCTGTCGGACCAGATGTGGAAGCAGTTCACCAACACCAATCTGGCCTTCAACGCCCGCGTCTCCGAGGTGACAGACGTGAAGAACAAGCTGCAGACGCAGCTGGCGAAGGTGAGCGAGATGCGCCTCGGGACTGTTGTCCACTCTGCCGAACCCTTGCCTTCCTCCCATGGGCCTCAGCAGCATCTGGCCAAGCGGCCTGCCCACCCCGGGGGCTGAAACGGTCCCACCCATCTCATGGTCTAGGAGCTCGTCCACCCTAAAAGGAGGTGGGCTGTGAGCTTCCTGGGGGGTTCGAGCATCTGGGGTAAATCCTGCCTTGCTCACCGGACGATGGAGGTGGAGCTTGGTCCAAGAGGCTGTTGATGGCCCCCAGGGCCCTTCCTTCCATCTGATGGCCATGTGGCTGAGCATGACCAGAGAGAGTGGGTATAGGTATCGAGGCCCCAGGAGACAAGTCTGAGCAGACCATCTCGGTCTACATCAGCATCTTTGGAAATGTAACCTTCTGACCTTCAAAGGCTTCAGCAGCATCAGGGCGCCCTGCTGAGGGATGGGGTGGTTTTTGATCTGAGGAGTCGGAAGGACTGCCTAATCCTGTCCCTTCTCCCCTCTACGCCCCCACCCACAGGTTTTTTTCCTATACTCCTTATTCGAATGTGTCACGCTGTTTCACAGCTCTGGGGGCGTCCTCTCTGCGTGGAATTTATCCTTCCTGCTGCACATAAATTTAGAGTGCCTCCTGGGGGCCAGATGCTGTGCCAGGCACTCGGAATGAAAAAAGGAGCCACAAAAACGGTCCCCTGGTCCCTGTCCTCGGGGGACTTACCTTCTGGTTGGGGAGCAGTGGTGGCTGTGAAATTTATACACTGGAAAGACTTAGGGATGACCATCTGACTGGAGGAACCGGCAGGCAGGGGACCAACCTTGAAACCTGTATTCACAAACATGGTTGTAGAAATACATTTTGTATATATAGTTGGGGGGTGGGGGCTGCATCCAGGGTTTAATGGAAATTTCAGGGGCAGTGTAAGCCCACCCACGATGCCACCCTTTGGCCTGGGGTATGAAGAAGGCAGATAAAACAGAAGTTTCTGTGAAATAATCGCAAGGTTGTAATGAGTGGCATAAGAGCAGCAGCAAGGAGATGTGCAGAGGATCTCATGGGGACCTTACACGGGGTGGAGCAGACAGGCCGGTGACAGTTACGTCAAGAGCAGATCACTGGGGGGTCAGGCAGCCGAAGGATGGTGGGAAGAGTATTCCCGAGAGAGGCCAGTGAGTGCAAGGACCTGTGTGGGGTGAGGTTGGAGGAAGGGTCCTGGGAGGTCCTGGTGAGGGGTTTGCATTTTACTCTGAGAACAGTGGGAGCCTTCGCAGGGTTTTATATGTGGAAGGCATTGGGAGCTAATCTCTGAATCCCAGTGGGTGGGTCCTAATCTCTGGATGTGCCTTGGATGGATCTCTTTCGCTCCTGGATGGAGACAGGGTTGCAGAGGTTAAGAGTGGACACCGGGAGAGGGTTGGGAGCCTCTGGAAGGTATCCAGTGAGAGAGGACAGCTGCCTGCGTTAAGCTGGTAGCATCAGATGGGAGCGGGAGGGGAGAGATGGGAAACGTCTTGAGAAGGCAGAGTTGACATCTCTGCCTTCCCTCCCTCCTTCACTGAGTGTTCCCTGTGCATCCTCCCAGAGCAAGGTTGACGAACTTTTTACTATAAAGGGCCAGATTGTATTTCCAGCTCTGCAGGCCATGCTGTTTCTGTCACACTACTCAGTTCTACTGATGGAGACAGCCGCGGACAGTACGTACACAAATGAGCACAGCTGTCTTCCAATAAAACTTTATTTACAAAACTAGGCAGTGGGCCGGATTTGCCCCACAGGCTGTGGTTTGCTGACTACAAATGTAGTTTTACGTAGTTTATCATCACTGCCTTCACCCCGCAGTGTTAGAGGCACAGACTGAGCATGACTGCCTGGGTGTGAATCCTGGCTCCGCCATGTCTGTAACCCTGGACAACTTCCTTAACCTCTCTGTGCGTCAGTTTCCTTATCTGTAGAATGGGGATGATAATGTTTCCAACCTCAAGGCTGCCAGGAGGATTATCTGAGCTGATGTCGGTAAACTAGCTGAACGAGTGCCTGGTACCCAGTGAGCACTGTGTCCGTGGCTGTGATTGTGCTGTGTTAGTTGGTTTACTTGCGTGCATCACTCCTGAGTCAGGCGCGCTCCCCCACCACCTCGCATACTGCCTGGCACACAGTAGACGGTCCTGAAATCTCTGTGCAGTGAATGAAAGGAATCTACAATGGGGAGTTTTCTACTGATTTTCTTTTTCAAGATTGGCCCTGAGCTAACATCTGCTACCAATCTTTTTTCTTTTTCTTTCTCCCCAAAGCCCCCCAGTACATAGTTGTATATTCAAGTTGTGGGTCCTTCTAGTTGTGCTATGTGGGACGCCACCTCAGCACGGCCTGATGAGCAGTGCCATGTCTGCGCCCAGGATCCGAACCAGCGAAACCCTGGGCCGCCAAAGGGGAGCACGTGAACTTAACCACTAGGCCACAGGCCCAGCCCCTGTACTGATGTTTTTTAAAGAATGATGGGTGAATGAGTGAATACTTTTAATTCCAAATATTTTCTCTCTTTCTTTTGGGAAAAATTGTGGGATTATTGTGGGAAAATATACATAATAAAAACTTTACCATTGTCTTAGTCCGTTTGAGCTGCTGCAACAAAAATACCACAGGCTGAGTGGCTTATGAGCAAGAGAAATTTATTTGTCACAGTTCTGAAGACTGGGAAGTCCAGTATCAAGGCACCAGCAGATTCCGCGTCTGGTGGGGACCCACTTCCTGGTTCCTAGGCGCTGTCTTCTCACTGTGTCCTCACGTGGTGGAATAGTCAAGGGAGCTCTCTGAGGTCTCTTATAAAGGCGCTAATCCCATTCATGAGCCACTGATGACCTAAGCACGTCTAGAAGACTCCAGCTTCTAATAGTGTCACAATGGGGATTAGGTTTCAACATACGAATTTGGGGAGAGACAGATATTCAGTCCATAGCAACCAGTAAGGGTACAGCTCACCCGTGCTAAGTACTGTCACATTGTTGTGCAACTATCGCTGCCATCTGCCTCCGCAACTTTTTTCATCTTCCCAAACTGAAAGGACTCCGTGCTTACACTCCAGGCGGGCCCATTAAACAACAATTCCCCGTTCCCCTCTCCCCCTGGCAACCGCCACTCTCCTTTCCGTCTCTGTGCATCGAGTACTCTAGGTGCTTCCTGTTAGTGGACTCGCACAGTATTTATCCTTTTGTGACTGGCTTATTTCACTTAGCCCAAGGTCTTCAAGGTTCATCCGTGTTGCAGCGTGTGTCAGAATTTCCTTGCTTTGTAAGGCTGGATAATATTCCATTGACTGCACACACTGTGTATCCATTCATCCTTCTATGGCTACTTGGGTTGTTTCTACCTTTTGGCTTTTATTCAAGCATTTTCTTTTAAGAGGCATTTCCCGTGGTGGATCAAATACAGGTCATTGTCATGTTTCGTGGCATGAAGTCTGAGGCCTGGAGCTGACTTGGGAAGGCTCCTGTGATGGGTCTTGGTGGCTGATTTCTCATCTGTGAAGCAGGAAATGAGAAATCCTGCTCAATGACGTTATTGCGAGGTTAATGAGTTGGTCTCTTAGAATAGTACTTGGCTCATAGTAAACACTCAGTAAGAGGTAACTGTAAGTATTAATGTTATCAGTGTAGAGAAGAAGGGTCTTTTGGGTGGGGGTAGGGAGCAAAACCTTTTCCCTTCCCAAATTTCTCCAGGGAAGTTTTGAATTATTACTAACAGCCTCATTGCTGATCGGAGAGTTTTTGCAAGCACGTGGATTTTTATTAATAGTCATTATTTATCACCAGCTGCTCTGCGAATTAAGCCAGCACCCATTTGAAACACTCCAAACCTCAGCATGATACAACTGACGTTTGCCTTAGCAAGGACTTGTCTTCCGGTTGGTGACTATCTCACCTGGTGTTTTTATTATCTCTGAGACAATAAAAGAAGGAGTTGATATAATGAAGATAAGTGTATAGCAACCATTTCACCTTTCAACAGATTGCTTCAGCTGGACGGTTTGAAATGCTCCCTTTAAAATGTTATCTGTTCATTGTTGAGCTTGGCCTGATTCCCCTTGGCAAGAGGCATTTCTGGAAAACTCTCTGCTGTGCTGCAACGCAGTTATTGCCCAAGTGGTCCTAGGAATCCACTTTATAATGTGGATTCCACTTTATTAATTCTACTTTATAATCCGCTTTATGACATTATGTAAAGTGGCCAGGTCTACACTGCTCCCCATGCAGACTTTGAATCCCCTGGTAGTTTGGGGCTGTGTAGGCAGCCTTAGCTGTTCACCATGATCCTGGGGTTCCATCCCCAAGGCCACACCCCAAACCTCGTAACTTGCCCTGGTTCCTTGCATTTTGGGGCTCTGAGGCGTCTCCCAGTCACGTTGACCACTGCTAGGAGAGAGGCTGGTGACTTCTCTGGACTGAAGCTGTTGATGACCACAGGCTGCTGCCTTTGAGAACCGATCCCTCCTGAGAGCTGGGGCCCTGGGGGTTCACCAGCCCAACATCAGACCACATCTGCATCCAGTTACCCAACTGAATGTGCCTTTTAGGGGGACAACTCTTCATGTGGGGGAGACGATGCCAGGACTGGGGAGCGGAGGTGTGGAGCAGGGACACTGCTGTCAAACAACTCTTCTTCTGAAGTTGTGGGAACTAGACCCTGGCGGGGAAGTGCTAGTCAGCGTGTCGCATGGATGCAGCGTTCACATCACTGAGCCACACAGTGAGAAAGTTATTCATTCTTCGTCTTTTTCCAATCCTTGTGATGATCTGAAGAGGAAAGTCTTTATGGGATGCTAGAATGCCTTCCTCACCTCTTTTCAGAAATTGAGTTCGCGTTGGTTTATAACGTTATATCAGTTTCAGGTGTACATCATTCTATTTTGGCTTCTGTATAGACTGCATGGTGTTCGTCACCAAAAGTCCGTCTGTCACCATACACACGTGCCCCTTTACCCTTTTCTTTCTCCCTCAACCCCCTCCCCTCCAGTAACCACCAATCTGTTCAATGTATCTGTGTGTTTATTTGTGTTTCACATACGAGTGAGATCATACGGTATTGGTCTTTCTCCATCTGACTTGCTTCACTTAGCATAATCCCTCATGGTCCATCTGTGTTGTCACAAATGGCATGGTTTCATCCTTTTTTGTGGCTGAGTAGTATTCCAGTGTGTGTGTGTGTGTGTGTGTGTGTGTGTGTGTGTGTACAGCACATCTTCTTCCTCACCTCTTTCTTACCAGCTGGTCTCCCTTTTAAACACAGAGCGCCAGCCTCGGGCTAAGAACTTGGGCCAGGCAGCAGTATCCAGCCAGAGTCAAATAATATACTTTTACCTTCATCTTGTTTCATGCCTTTTTATGGTTCTTTCCATTTATGGCAAATGATGCTGATTTTCCACTGATAATAGTGATATAAACGGTTTTTTTTTAAATTTTCCTTCTTCTTCTCCAAGCCTCCCCAGTACATAGTTGTTTATTTCAGTTGTGGATCCTTCTAGTTGTGGCATGCGGGACGCCGCCTCAGCGTGGCCTGATGAGCGGTGCCATGTCCGCACCCAGGATCCGAACCAGAGAAACCCTGGGCCACCGAACCGGAGCGTGCGAACTTAACCACTCAGCCACAGGGCTGGCCGCTCAAGTTTTATTTTGAAATAAATACATTCAAGATTTTTTTTTTAAGTGATTTGATCTGTGGAAAAGATTGTTACTCACGTTGTAAGCGATATGAGAGGATATGGCAGAATTGGTAAGGATGGTAATGAAAACCTGA